>NW_004955406.1:10147636-10233410 GCF_000276665.1 Chinchilla lanigera | reverse complement strand
CTTGCCTGGGCCAGTCTGTCCCAGACATGAAGTCCTCAAGCAAGTTGGAAACAATACATATTTTTTTAACTAAGGAAAAACACAAACTGGACACAGTCAAGTTGGCCCAGAACATTATCAAAGAGAAGCACCTGGATGCAGACAGTCAAGGCTGACTGAATTTAGCAGGCTAGCTACGTGACGAGCAGCAGGAACAGAATCATTGAGCACTAAGTGATTTCTAACTTTTGCTATAAAATATCTATGTTTACTATTTTATAACTGTGTCCTCACAGTACTGGAAAAAAAACCCAAAAAACAGACCCAAGGATCAATGGAACAGATTAGAAGATGCAGAAACAACTCTAGACATACCTAGCTACCTTATCCTTGACAAAGGTGCCAAACACCTTCACTGGAAGAAAGATAGCCTCTTTAATAAATGGTGCTGGAAAAACTGGCTTTCCACATGTGGAAGATTAAAACTAGACCCACATCTTTTACCATGCACTAGACTAAAATTGATGGATCAAAGATCTAAGTATTAAAACAGAAACATTAAATTTTCTGGAACAGGTGGGGATATAGCTCAGCGGCATAAGCACTCGTGCTGAGGTCATGAGTTCGATTCCCGGTACTAAAAAAAAAAATTTTCTGGAAGATAGACTAGATAGAACTCTTGAAGATACTTCCATAGGCAAAGACTTTATGAATAAAATCTTGATCACCCAGGAGTTATCACAAGGCATCAACAACTGGGATCTCATCTTATTAAAAATATTTTGCACAACAAAAGAAACCACCAACAGAGTGAAGAGACAACCCCCCAGTGTGGGAAAAATTTTCCAGCTGTTCCTCAGACAAAGGACTACTATCTAGAATATATAAAGAACTCAAAAAAAATAAGATCCCCCAGGTCTAAAGACTCAGTCAAAAAATGGGATCTGAAATAAATTCACACTTCTCAGATGAAGTACAAACAGTAAATAAGTATATGAAAAAATGTTCAACATCATTGGTTATTTATGAAATAGAAATTAAAACTGCTAAAATTCCATCTCACCCTAAGAAAATGGCTATTTTGTTTGTTTGTTTTTTGGGTTTTTTGTTGTTTTTTTTTTCTGGTACCAGGAATCAAACTCATGACCTCACACATGCCAGGCAGGCTCTGTGCCACTGAACTAAATCCCCAGCCCCTAAGAATGGCTATTATCAAGAAATCAACCAACAACAAATGCTGGAGGAGCTGTAGGGAAAGAGGAACACTTCTCCATTGTTCATAGGAGTGTAGACTGATGCAGCCACTAAAGAACTCAGTTTGGAGATTCCTCTGAAAACTATGTTTAGTGGTTCCATTTGACCTAGTTATTCCCCTTCTTGGTATCTTCCTGAATGAGTTAGAAGCACCATTCTACAGTAACATACGCACACCATGTTTATAGTGGCACAGTTTATAACAGCCCAAATGCCCATCAACTGATGAATGGATAATGAAATTTTTTTTTTATATACAGTGGAGTACTACTCTGCCATAAAGATGGATAAACTTGAGACATTCCTAGGTAAGTGTGTGCACTTTGAGACCATACTCTTAAGTGAAATAAATCAGACACACATGTGTGTAAATACTGCATTTTTTCTCTGAAGTGAGAAAGCAAAAGTGTAAATAAAGACCAAAATGTGTAACAGATATTGTTAAATGGGAAGAAAATGTTCAAATGGAAAAGGGAACTAGGGAGCGGGGAGGAGGAAAGGAAAATAAAAGAATGAGAAAAGAAGGAAAAACTGGAAACAAAGCTGGTGTAAACAAGGAGGGAAGGAGGGTTTGAGGGGCAGGTAGGGGAATGGGGAAAAAAAGAATCAAGTGGCAGAGCTATAAAATCTACATGTGGCTTGATGCCTCTGGCATGTGTTCAAGAGCAATTGTTTGTCTGGGTGTCTGTCTCCCTATCACCAGTTCCACCACTTTCAGTACCTTTAGGATTCATAGTCTCGTTGTTTAGTAAACAAAGCATAAAACCACCCAAAACCAAGTATCTGGGCTGTGCACTGCAGGTCCCCCCACCCCAAATCCTATGGTAACTCCCAGTTGTAGTCTGTCTGTACCTAATAGCGTGTCCTAATGATCCAAATTGTGCTTTCTAGTTCAACTGTTTTCAAAACACTGAGGGAAAAACACCTGAAATCTCAGTGTGGTTTGACTATGGTAGCCTGGGGCTATCACTTTTGTTGTTCTGAACATTTGTGTTCTGAATTCAGCTAAAGATCTCACTAGTTTGCATAGCTGCATAGCCTATGGGGCTTGTCCTCAGCTACAAGCAATGTCCTCCGACCATGCTGCTGAACATCTGTGGTTGTATTTCGGAGCCTACCCACAGGGTATTGAATTCCCACCTGTTCAAGAACACCCGTGCAGACCTGGCTCAGTGTCTCTGCCCTGGGTGATCATCTGGACATGGTTTCTCCTTCAACCTGTTGGCCTCTGTGAAACTGATAAGCCTGTTTCCTGGCTATTTCTATGTTACCTATAGTGCCAGAAATGCTCCAGGTCTGTGCTTTCCATTACGGGGGACACTAGCCACATGCAGACATTGAACCCTTGAAATAAGGTTCGTGCCACTGGGGAACTGAAGTTTTCATTGTATTTAATTTTATTGTTACAGTTTCTTTTTGAGACAGGGTTTGATGCTGGCCTTAAACTCACTTTGTAGCTCAAGGTGGCCTCCAACTGGTTGCAATCCTCCTGTCTCATCTTCCCAAGTTCTGGGATTATAGCTATGCATCACCATGCCTGGCTAATGGTATTTAATTTTCACTATTTAAAATTTATTAGTCACATATGGCTTGTGGATAGTATACTGGATAGTGTGGTTCTAGGTGTTTATCTGACACACAGGTAAGTGAATTAATCAGAACCTGGTTCTACTCTGCTGCTAGAGTCTAAAACTGCACGGAGATGGTCATTCAGTGGTTACCAGCCACCTCTACCTACAGCAACTCAACGCACAGGTTCATCCCTCTGTACTTAGGAGCATCACTGGAGAACTTCATGAAATGTCCTGTGGACTCAAGAATATTTTTTTTCAGAAGATAGATTCTCCCCCCTCCCATTTATAGATGTAAGACATGCCCCCCTATGGCAAAATGTAGGAAAATACACAGAGGAAAATAACACTAGCCAGTGTTACCATCATGGTGAGTTAGCCACCATTAAGATTTTAGCATAATTTCTGTATCTTTCCTTTTTTCACTGATCCTCTTGTAAAAGATTTTTCCCTATATCTTCTATGCTATTTTTCACATCACTAAGAGTGTACATTCTTTGTTATTTGCATTCTCCTTTATTATTTAAGTTAAAAATTTTAACTGGCAAAATTACATACATTTGTCATGTGCAATGTGAAATATATATACATTATGTGATATATATACAGATATATATAGAATATCTAAATTGAGTTAATTAACATGTATCACTTCACCTATTCATCATTTATTGTAGTTAGAACACTTAAAATCTCTCCAATTTTGAGAATATGGTACATTATTATTATTAACTATAGTCACCACGTTGTATAACAGATCTCCAGAACTTATTTCTTCCCCCAGCTGGAGTTTTGTGTTCTGTGAACATATATCTACTCTTTTCTCCATAACCACCGATAATCACATCTATTTTCCGCTTCCATGAATTCAACATTTTTAGATTCCAAATATAAGTTAAGATTATGCAGTACTTGTCTACCTGTGCCAGGTTCATTTCACTCAATATCCTCCAAGTTCATCTGCACGGTCACAAATAACAGGATCATATTTTTTTATAAGGCTGAATAGTATTCCTCTGTGTGTATCACATTTTGTTCATCTGTTTATCCGTTGATGGACATCTAGGTTGCCTCTTTATTTTGGGTACACTGAATAGTGCTGCAGTGTGCAGGGGATTGTAGATGTCTCTTTGACCTACTCATTTCATTTCCTTTGGATGTGTATCCAGTACTCAGAGTCCTGGGCCACACGGCACTTCTATTAATTTTTTGCTTTTTTATGGATCATTTCTTATAACTATTTTCTTGCATCATTACTCTTCAAAGGCAATATAATAAATTGTATCAATGATAACCATTCCCTTATCACTATACTTTTCAGTTGTACCTGATTTTTCCTGCTATGAGTAAAGCTGTAATGAACATTTTTGTGCAAAATGATTGTTCATAATTTGAACTGTTTGCTGAAACTAAGTTTCTTGAAGAAGTATTATAGCCCAAGAAAATTAACATTGTTAAGGCTCTTTCAAAAGAGGAGATGAAGTTGATGTGGACTCCAGGCTGGCCAAGTGGGCGATTCTTGCCCTTTTAAATGTTCGAGTCCACCTAAGTGATTTTCTCTTTGGGCCATTCATCTCACCCCATACTGATGTCAAGTCTGCCAGTGTACACTCTGAAAGTTCCAATTTCTTAGTCTTTTTGAAAATCAGGAAGACATCGCCTGCCTCTCAGTCTTCTGGCAGCATTTCTGTTTGCTAGGTTGCCTCAGACATGAAGTTGAATTCTCTGTGAGCAAGCTTGATGTATCCAGGTCAGAAGACGGGGCTTTTCTGCAGCAGCAAGGTGCTTTTTTATGAACTCTTTCTGTTCTTAGAGCTCCAAAGCCTCTTACCAGCGTTGTTCCTCAGTATTCTTCCCTGATTCTCATTCTCCTTGATAAGGGAACTCAGAGGAGTCTGTGGCAGAGATTATGAGCTATAAACAAAATCCAAGCTCTTCTCTGTTTTCAGAGCACACGGTTGGCTAACATTTCCCACCTGCCCCGGCAGCTGGCTGTGGACATGTAATCGTGTTTCTGCCGGTGGTGTATGGGCAGAAGTGGAGGGTACCACTGCCAGGCCTGGCCCATTAAACCCAACATGGGATGGGGATGACACCCACAGCAGCCCTGAAGTCGCAGGATGAAGTTCTCAGAGTCTTCGCCAGCCAGTGTGGAGGAGGAGCACCCTGTTGACCCATTCAGCCCGCTGCTGTGGTTTGGATGTGCTGTGGCTCAAAGCTTCGTGAGCTGGAAGCGTGGTCCTGTGTGGCAGAGCTGAGAGGTGGTGGAATGTTTGAGAGGTGAGGCCCAGTCGGAGGCAGTTAGGTCATTAGGGAAGCTGTCCCCAGACGGGGTTAATGCTGGCCTTGAGGAATGGATTATTGCCCCCAAGAATGAGCTGTTATGAAAGAGCAGGACTAGCTCTTCCCTCTCGGTCTCCCTATCCTGTTACCTTGCAGCTGCTCCTCACGTTGTGATGCTATCCACCGTCTGATGTGAGACTCACAGCCCCTGAAACTGTGAGATTATAAACTTCTTTTGTTTCAGCAGTGAAATGGACTAAGACTCCTGCCTACTTTTGATTGTGTATTTGACTATGGACATGATTTTCTCTTATCCCTTTTTGGGGTCATTTGCAATTTAAAATCTCATTTGTTTTTTCAGAGCTGTTTTTCCTTTCACCTTGGATAATGAGATCAATCATGTCTAACTTTCTTCCACATAGCTTGAGGTTTTCCTCCTAATTCTTGGTGCAGAGCCAAACTCCCAGATGACAGTGACCTTTCACTTACTTTTGACTTATAAACAGATTTCCCTGGTTGTGAGGATTAGATCCAAAATGGTGCCTTCTTTTTATAATTTGCTCTGTTTCTTAAGACAATAAATTGTCATTTGCACAGGAATTTAACAGAAATTGTATTTTTATTTTTAATAGAAAAAAGCATTTATAGCCACAGTTGTGTGGTAGGGGTGAATCTTTCAAAATGGACATTCTACCTGCAACTTGGATGAGCTTGAATGGCTGGGTTTGTCAGAAGAAATAATAGAGAAATAAATGCACCTACAGCGTATAGCAAGTAGAATTTGGAGTTCTGGAGACAGAATAAAAGGGAAGTGGTGTGGAGAAGAGTTCAGAGAGTGAGGAAGGAAGCTGGGCAGCCTACAAAAATTCTCATGGCATATGGCAGCTGAAGAACTAAATGTCTAATCTGGAGCATGTGCAGATCCTCTCTATTCCCCTGAAGGTGTGACACAGAGCTGGGGAGGGACAGCACACAACTGGTGAAAGTGTCCATACATTGATTTTTTTTTTTTTTTTTTTTTTTTTGGTTTTTCTCCGGTACCGGGAACCGAACTCACGACCTTGCACTTGCCAGGCAGGCGCTTTTGCCGCTGAGCTAAATCCCCAGCCCCCATACATTGATTTTCGTACATGCAGGAGCTCAGAGCCAGAGGTGGCAGCAATGTTAACCCTTTCCCACCTTCTGCCATGGCCTTCCCCTGGGAACTGGCCAAACTTCTGAGGACTTTAGATTTCCACTGGGTGTAGGATAGAAATTTGAGCCAATTTTGTCCAGAAAACCCCCACCACACAACTCTTTAGCTTGCATTTGTGCAACATAAAACACATAGCAATGGTAAAATAATCCTACACATATCATAAAGTAAAATTAGGATTGAAGTAGGTAGGCGAGGGACTTAGCCCATAAAACATGAAACCCAGAGATGTTACATGATGCACGTAGGAAGGGACACGGGTAGTGGCCAAGTTTGGCCTTATTCTCAGGTTCTCAGCTCCCCAGCTCCTTGTCCCAGAAGACGGGACAGTGTTGCTGTTGTAGACCCAGGGCCACTCCTTGGGCACCAGGCACTTCTGATCCTCAAGGGTTCAGCTCATCCACAAGCATTTCCCATGGGGCTTTGGCTTTACCAGTGATGAGTTGTCAGTGGGCTGAGCTCAGGGCAAGATCTGTTAGCATGAGTAAGAGGCTCCTACCATCTTGGAGGTTGATTTTTCCCCAAAGGGGAAGCATATGAGAAGTAATAATTCATTAATAAGTTCATCAGTTTTCAAAAAGATATCTGATCTGATACCAGAATGCTTTCTTTATTTCCATCAGAGATGAAGGCACTGAGCCAGAAGAATGAACCAAAGATAAGGACATACCAGGCCGAGCAGGCATCCATGGTGGAAGAGTTGGTTTAAGAATTTGTTTGTCTGACCTACTGTTCTCCTCTTGTCCCGATAAGGACGCATGTTTGTGTGTTGACTGATGAAGCCAGGAGGAAGTTTCCTGAGTGCAAAGTGCCAATGTGCAAACCCTGAGATAAAAAGTCATAAATAGACCTAGAGCCTGACCCAGAGCCAGGCTCGGTGTCCTTGGGCTGGTAGGACGTGCAGGCCAGGTCCCAGTTTGGGGAGGGTGGTTGGGGTTGAGCAGCTGCTATGGAAATTTCCATGAGCTCTTGGGAAGCTCTGGTACTCCCCACGGTACGAGGAAGACGTGAGTTATGAAATAGACACAGGACGTGGTCCCAGCTCATAAGGAGCTGGATCCCTGGAGAAAGGATTCAGAAATGCTTGCCAAGAAAGCAAGGGAACAAACAGGTTGCAAAATCATGCACTAAAGGTCAAGGCATGGAACTAAACAGGGAAAGTCAGTACTATCATCCTAC
This sequence comes from Chinchilla lanigera, assembly GCF_000276665.1. Classification (NCBI taxonomy): domain Eukaryota; kingdom Metazoa; phylum Chordata; class Mammalia; order Rodentia; family Chinchillidae; genus Chinchilla; species Chinchilla lanigera. Next base: position 10,225,949 of record NW_004955406.1, on the reverse strand, counting down.
TATTTGAATCCCATTTTACCTTCAAAGGAAAATGTTCAAAATATCAACTTCACATGAAGGTGAAAGTTGATTTTATTTCTTTAATACTATTCAGAAGGGCACAAACAATATATTAACTTTTAAAAGAGAAACACTGTAGCGTAAGACTTCAGGTAGAAATTACAAAATCATTTTTAACACAGAAATCAATGAAAACAATGTTCAAAAGAGTGCTGGGGTGTAGCTCAGTGGTAGTGTTGGTGAAGCATGCACAAGATCTTTGTTTCCATCCACAAGGCTGCAAAAAACACAATGATTATCAAAGAACAACAACTCCATGTCTTGATAATTTTTACCAAAAGTTTGAAAGTGTCTAATTCTGTAAAATCACGCATTGCAACTCTTACAGGAATTAGAGGTATGTTTTCCCCCACGAATACGATTCAGGGCTTGTGAATGTGTTTGTGTGCACACACATGCACACATATGCAGTGTACGATCCCACAGTGCTCACACAATGCTGCATTTCTGTGAGGTGACCCCAAGCGGTGTACGTGTTGGGAGTTTGATTCTTAGCATGGCAGTGCAAAGAGGTGGTGAGACCCCTAACTGTGGAGCCTACTGGGAAATTCTTTGTCACTAGGGGAGCTGCCTCAGGAGGGATTGAAGGACCTCTCCTGGGATCTCTGACCTCTCCCAAGAGTGAGCTGTTACAGAGTGAGCCCAACCCCTTACTTTTTGGTTTCCTGTTTCCATGTGATCTCTTCTTCCCATACACACTCTGACCGACCCCTATTAGGGGATGAACCAAATGATGAACCAAAGTCGCCTTAGTTTGACTTCCAGCCTCCAAAACTGACTAGTACAATTCTCAGCACACTGGTTCAGACAGCTTTGCTTAGGAGGAGTAAGAGAAAATATGAAAAGGATTGATGGATTGACATGAGCTCAGTATTAGGGGAAGCTAGTTACGTGTTTTAATTAGAACTCCATCTTCACTTGGCTCTGCATGCCTTTGTGCAGGTTTTGTTTTAGCATTGGCATGTCTTTTTCACATTACACCTAATAGTTGGTTATTTGTCAACTTGGTTTTTTTCACATCTAATAAATTGTAGAATGCACGTCTTTATCATACTGGCTGGCTTATGCATAGCTGTGAACAGCATCAGGGTACACCTGGTCTGGGCAGAGAGAAGCTATTGTTTCCGATAGCCATTGCACAGAAATCCTAGGCTTCCTTCTGATTGGACCATCCCAGGACCAATCACTGTGGCCATGTCACGTGCTGACTGGCTCTTGGCAAGGGGCTAGAATTGACTTAAACCATGGAGGACCATGCCTGGAGCTCCTGCTGAAACTGATGATGGCTACAAGATGCTCCAATTGTTCATCACACCTTGGTACCAACTTCACCTTTTTTTCTAAATTTAAGGGGCACTTCTGAGGTACAAGGCACTGTGGGAGACATAAAGATGTACCGCTGTACTGTAAACTTAAGGGAGAGACAGCTTGCTTCTGGCTGAGGTGCTCAGAGAGGTACCCCTAGACTGATAGTCTAGTCTCTGGACTCCTCAGTGACAATTTTACTCCCATCATTTTGAGCTAGGTTGAGAGTGTTCTTCCCCAGTGGTCCAGGGACATGATTTCAGATTCTGCACTTCAGATAAATTCCCAGCTCCACCACCCGCTGAGTCACTGGCTGTCCCAGGGACTCTGTACAGTCAGCTTAGGGTCTTGTCATACATGCAGAACAGCTGTCCTCTGTCTTTTCCTGAGATCCACATCACCAAGGGGCAGGGAGATACCCTGCCCTCACCAAGGGTCCACAGCAGTCTGTCCTCTTTTCTGTGGACTTCCCCCTGTTGCATACTTTGCTGCCCCCCACACATTCCTTGGCATCTTGGCTTGGGGGCACCTATCTAAAATGCCTTATGGTGAAGAAACATGCTATCTGACACCTCCATCACTGGCACAAAGAAAGAAAATAAAACCCAAAGTTGAAACACATTCTGTTCTATCCAGAGCCTGGGGGTTCATGCCTCTGAGCCCAGGATTAACTACTCACCTGAGGAAGCTCTGCCTCTCTGTGCTCTTTTATTACAAGTTCACACTGATTTTTAATCTCCTTGGTCATGGCAAAATCTGTGTCTTTGGTCGATCCTCACCTGTAAATTGAAATGCATTTCCTTACAACTACTCTGACACGGCCTTGATTGCGTTTTCTGCCCACAGATGGCTCTGCCCATGGTGCGCTCTCTGTTCTGGACACCATGTCTCTCTTTTCTACTCTCCTGCTTCGCCTCACCCTCATTACCCTGGCTGTGTATCTCATAAAGAAGCAGGCTAGATGGGGCCACAGGATTAGGCTCACTTCGTGGTTTCAGTCTCTGCAGTGTTGGTTGTTTCTTTAGTTTGCAAACTTGGGCCTGAATCTGAGAATTACTTCAAAATTTATGCTAATTTAAAACAAAGGAGACTTTTTTTTTTTTTTTTTAAAGGACTCATTGACAACACGCAGGAGAATGAAGTGAAGTATGTATTCAGCAATGGAGATGGCTTCGCCCACACTCTGGAGAACTTAAGGACAGGAGAATGAGTCATAGGCTCTTTTCAACTCACTTGCCATTTCCTAATGCTTGTTGTATAATCAGGTATTTTCCCCGCATGAAATCAGCTTAGAATCCGAACAGTTGGGGTAAGATGGTAGGTGGCAGGAGGGGTTAGAAAGAGGGACAGAAAGGAACTCTCTGGAAGAATAAAAATTTTTTCTTTGCAGTGCTGGAAATTGAACCAGAGTATTGCATATCCTAGGTAAGCTCTCTGCCTTGGAGCTACACCCCCCAGTCCAACTTTTTTATATTTTATGAAGATTTTGGTTACTTGACATTTACATTCTTAACAATTTATGGACTGTAAACTTGATCTTTGCATTTTACTGTATATAAATTACGTTTTAATTTAAACATAGGAAAATAAAACCAATGATTACCACACACCTGGCGAATGTCCGCATTTTGAAACCAATCTCAGAGGGAAGAACAGGCTCCCAAGAAGGCACACACTTGCTCCAAGCATCAGGATTAAGTGGAGAGAAAAGCAGCACATCTTGTTAATGGGTCTGGCGGGGATGTTTCCAGTGTGGGGAGCAGAGCCTCTTCTGTAATGTGCTTAATCACTTCTAACTGTGCAGTCGGCTAATTACAGTCATTAGTCTTGCCTTGGATCAACAGGATTTGGAATTCCTTTAAGTCATTCTCTTAGCAGGACTGGGCTGGATTTTCCCAAGTCTGGTGACTTTCAGATTGTAGCCTGTGAGGGTGCCCTCCTGAGCCCACACACCATCGGTTCGCCTTGCGCTTCACCACGGAGTGTTGGGGGTGGGGCACGACCCAGCCTGGAGCCAGTGAGTCGTGTGTGAGTGTCAGGCCTCTGCTCACAACAAAAGCACTTTGGATTCAACTCTGGCACCTGTCTCCAAGCAGCAAACTAACCCTGCTTAGAGCCAATTAGTCACATTTTGAAAACTGGATTACTCACTGCAGCCCTGTTGGTAATAGCAAAAGAACAGAGACAGTGTGTATGACAGGACACTGCGTAAGCAAATTATGGTGCCTCCATGTAAGGTAATGCTGACAAAGAACCAGGATGCTCTCTGCAGGGATTTAGAAAGAACATCAAGCTTACATTGTTAGATGCGGAAAAGGGAAGAGCGTGGATAGTATGGCCACTGGTATAAAATATGAGCCTAGGTTTGCATTTGCTTGTATATGTACAAAGACACTTTGAAAAGAGACAAGAGACAATAACAGTGACGTGTATTTGTAGGAGGTGTGGGACACTGAGACTGCAAAATGAGTGGGAAATGGAAGGAGCTGAGAGGGAACTTTCCATTGCAATCCTTTTCAAAGCAGATTTTTAAATAATCAAATGAATGTGCTACCTATTGATAGTTTGAAATCAATGAGTTAAAGCGTCCAAAGGCTTTTTTAAAACTAGGAAAAAATTTTTGGGGGAAGAGGGAGCCTTGTGATCACTTATATTAATCCAGCATTTCCAAAACAGTGGTTTGTGAGGGTGTTTTGGGAAATGCAATTAAGAAATCCATTTTTTCTTCTGTGTTTTGTAGCACTGGGGATGGAATCCAGGGCCTTGTGCATGCCGTGCAGGTGCTCTACCGCCTGTCTTAGTTCCTCCTTTATTATAGTCAAATACATAAAGGAATAAACAATTCTTTCCTATAGTGACAGAGCCCTCTAAGAGCCCCAAGGGTGTAGGGTGGGCACTCAGGGACCCATGGAGAGCAGGTATCCAGGCCGTGATTTTCCCTGAAGCATCCTCTTGCTTGGAAACTCTTCGTGCACTGTTGGTTTTGACCATCACGCAGTTGTAACTGCTTTTTATTGAAAATCTCATGTTAATACCCCAAAGGACCTAGGGCTCAAAAAGAACACTGATATAGTACATAACTAGGTAACGTGGAACACAAGAATTAAATGTTTCTTTTCTGGTTAAATTTTAATTTTTATTGGCATGTGTTTGCAGTACATAATGATTATTCTGGGGGGTGGTACATATGTATAACTTTCCTTAATTCTTTTTTCCATTCCCTTCACCTCCCCTCTCTCTTTGAGAATTGTACTTCTATGAATGAGCCTTAGGATTCTTTTTCCATGTCTGAAAATTATGACTGATCAACTTCTATAGAAAGTTGAGTGGTTGACTTTGGAGTTCAGCATTAAAGAGAAAAGAGCACACATAAATTGATTAGGCAAGTATTATGCACTCCACTTTGCGTTATCATTTAATCAAGTGGTAAAAGTCAAATAAAGGATGAAATTGTTAAGGTAGTTGATTTTTGTGTGCAAAATGTGAGAATCCCATATACCTTGTATCTTAGAGGTAGTAACATCAAGATCATGAAGCACTTGGAGTATAATAGCTAATGAACGAGGTAAAATTACAGAAAATATTGGTCCTTTAAACTTCAATTTCAGCAAGTTTCTTGGATGATGTATGGGGAAATTTTTAGCAATATATGAATATCGGGGGCTGGGGATTTAGCTCAGCGGCAAAGCGCCTGCCTGGCAAGCGCAAGGTCGTGAGTTCGGTTCCCGGTACCGGAGAAAAAACAAAAAAAAAAAAAAAAAAAACCCCAAAAAAACAATATATGAATATCGACATAAGATTTTGCTGGATACATGATATGTATTATCATGTTGGGTTTATCATTCATTTAGTAAACAAAAATAACTGCAATTTTATGATGTATGCTTTGTGATAGACACTAGTTTAAGCATTTTGCACATATGGATTCATTTCACTCTCAACAATCATATTAGGCACAGATACTACTATTATTCAATTTACAGAGGAGGAAACTGAGGCACAGAAAGTTTAAGAAACCAGTCTAGGATCACATAGTAACTAGCGGAGCTGGGATTCTAACCCAGACCATCTGTCTCCATTTTCCATGTTCACATTAAATATTTATCGAGCATTTGCAGCTTGGCAGGGACTGTTCTAGGTGCTAGGGCTGTAGGGTGAACCAAAGAAACAGTTTTTACTCTCATGAAACTTATATTACAGTTTGTAGAGACAGATGATTAAAAAACAAATAATTAGACATGGTAGGTAATAAAAAGTACTAGGAAGAAAAGTATAGCAGGAAAAGTGGTAGGGATTCCTCTTCAGACCAGATGAAGAGAGAGCACGGGTCCTGTTTCAGTAGGACAGTAAGGTGATGCCTTGAGAGAGGTCCCCCACAAAGCATGTGTGCGCCCAGAGGCTCTCTGTGGGAAGGGTGTTTGAGGCAGAGCGAAGAGCAAGTACAAAGTGTCTGAGCAGGGCCTGTTGTTGGTGTGTCAGACTACAGGGAGGAGGTTTTTCTTTTTTCTTTTGGATTAATGTGAGAGAGGGAGAGCACAGTCGAAAATAACACCCAAAGGTCCCTGGGGGGGTGGTATGGTCACGCTGCATGTATGTGGAGCCGTACGTGGATTTGGGATTTTATTCCGAGTGAGGCAGGGTAGGAGTTTAGAAGTGACATGACCTGTCTTTTGTTTTAAAACAAACAACAAAGAATCACTGTAGGAAGATGTGTGGAAACCCTGTTAGTGAGCTGTTGAAAGGATTCAGGTGACAGATGACGCTGGCTGAGCCTAGGGCAGAAGTGATGTGGAGGCAACATTTGCTGACTCAAGGGGTTTTCTGAAGATGAAGTGGAAGACTTTGCTCATGGTTTGATGTGAAGGATGAGAGACAGGTCACGTACGGCGGCCAAGGCTCTCTCAGTCTGAGCAATGGGAGAAATGATTCACTTCTTGGAGAAGCAGAGAATGTATAATGTCCCACATTATAAAGGTCAAGTCAAATGACTGTTTCAAGGAGGATTTGTGTCAAAATCATATTAATCGGAGGGGGGCACCTTCTTTGCACAGAGTGAGGGGCATTTCTCTAGTAACCTAGACTGCTGATCTCTGAAGATAGGTTAGTGCGTGGTGGCTGGATATGCTCCTCCTTAGGTACTTTAGGAGCAAAACTGGCCCTAGCATTGCTAGCAGAATAGAACCAGCCCAGCAGTTCTCTCCCATTTTCAGGATCAAAGCACCACATCCTCTCTCCACGTCGGGCAACAGAAGCAGGAGCTGTCGGAAATCACACCCTGATCCTTCAGCAGTCAGATTCAGCAAGGGGTGCGCCTGGGCGGCTCCTGGGCTGGGAGGGTTGGAACGCTGCAGGCAGGATAAGGGACAGCTACAGGCACTCCTGGAGGTCTGGCCGGCCTGGCTCGGGAGCATCTGGCGTGGCTTGGCAGTGTTTGGGGTAATTACTTGAAATGTCAGTCAAAGTGACCTTTTAATTCTCCTTTAAAATTTATTTTCTATGTAGACTGAAGAGTGGGGAGGCAGAATCTGGACTGTGCGGAGGGTGTGTGAACGTTCAGAGTGGAGCACCCACCACGACCCAGGTACCCAGCCTGAGAAGCCAGCAAAGCGCTATCTCTGTCGCCTTGGAAGCAGGGTCTCTACCTCAGGAGGGAGCCTGACTCGGGTAGGGCTGTGTTCACCCCAAAGCACACAAGCTCCGAGTTATTCTTCCCTGATCACAGATGGACAAGTTCACCTAAGACCTCTGGGAAGCCAAGCTTCAAGTGGCCAGTGTGAAAGTATGAGCGTAGGTTCACTTCTGACTTCATGTTAATAAACTACTACTCCCACCACCTTTATATTTTTCCAAGTATAAAGATTAAAATGACTTTCAAAACAGTTAAATGTTAATAAACAAGAGGAAAAAGTCCTAGGGTAAGTAGCCATCCCTTCGGTTGGAATGTTTTTATGAAAAAACTCACAAGCTGGGTGTGGCGGTACATGCTTGTAATCCCAGCACTCTGGGCGACTGAGGCGGGAGGATGGCAGGTTGGAGCCGGACCTACCCAACTGAGCCACGTAGTGAGACCCTGGCTCAAAATAAAAGAGAGGTATTGCTCAGTACGAAGGCCCTGGGTTAAATCTCTAGTACTGCAAAACAAAACAAACAAAACCAAAGTCACTGAAGTGTTCCTATGCTTCTGTTTTCCAACAGAATTACTGCTGGACAGAACTCCAGATCGGTTGCTAGGAGTCATAGAGCGGAGATTGCCGGACGAGGCTGAGCCGGCTGCAGGCAGTAAAGAAGGTTAGCACACGAGCAGGCAGTGGACACCCTTGGGAGGCCTGCAGGTGGATCCTTCCTCCTGTGTGGCAAGAGGGAGCCAAGCACGGGCTGGGCCTGCGCCTACTGTATTCGCTCTGGTTCAGGTCCGTTCCCTCTGCCGGCTGTCACCTCTGGCGGGACGACGCTGCACCAGCGCCCTAGGCCCGAGCTCTGTCCCCGCCTGGCGGCGCGGACACGGGAGGCCGCCTTCAGGGTGGCATCCACACAAACACACGGAGCAAACACACCAGGCTCCGGGAGGGGGAAAGATAAAGTGGGAGGGTCCGGTGAGCCGGAGGTGTAAATGCGATCTGTCTCCGCGGCGCCACGCTTTCGCCCTCTCCGAGTGCTTTTTGTGCAAAAATACGGGAAAGAAAAAGGAAGGAGCCCTGTTCATATTGCGCAGAACTACAAGCAGGCCTCGCCTGTCAAAGCCCTCGGTGCACCCCACCCCGGCCCCCAGCGGTATCGTGTGCTCCTTCCACCAGAGGCCCTTTCGGAGGCCGGGAGAACCGCAGTGGAGAGAAGGCGCGCACGTGGCCGATCACTGCTGTCACGCCTAAAGGCGCTCGAACGCGGGCCAAGAACACCGCTTCCCTAACCCTGGAAAAGGGCAGCGGGCAGGTGAGAAAAGGGAAAACGTCAGGGTCTTCTCTCGCTACAGCGGCCTTCCATTGGCTCCTCTCTCTCCGCCGTGGAATCTGATTGGCTGAAGGCTGAGCGCACGGGCCGAGCACGCTCCCCTGCGTCGCGCGGCGTTGGGCGGGCGACGGCTTGGTGGCCAATGGGAGGGGTAGAGGGGCGGGGACAGCGGGCGCGGGGCCTCCCCCGTCCCGGGCGAGTTGGTAAACACAGCCGAGCGCGTGCAGGGCGCCAGCTGTGTGGCAGCGCGCGGAGGGCGCGCGAAGGTGACCGAGGACTCCCGCTTCCTGCGGCCGGGTAAGCCTGCCCCCGCCTGCTCCCGCCTGTGCCCCGCCGGCCCGGCGCGAGCGCGTGCGCGTGCGTCGCCCGGCCGCTGCCGTGGTTCGCCCCACCGCCGGCAGGGTCTTTCTTGCCGACTCCAGTGACAGCGCGGCTTGGGGCCGCCAGTTTCTGCTCCCGCGGGCCCTGAGGGGGACCCACCGCCTGCCGCGGGCTCGGGAAGCGCCCGCAGCCCCGGTGCCCCCCGGCCGCTGCCCGGACCACGTGGTCGCCAGTGCAGCGCTCCTGCCCCGCGTTCTCGGGATGGCGGGTTAGGGTTCCAGAGCGCCCCGCAGGGTGTGGCCGGCCCGGCTGCCCTGGGCTGCGGGTCTGTGGCAAAACTTTGGCCTGTTGGGTTTCGCAGGTGGAAGGGTGACCTTGGGAAAGGGACCCTTCTCGGACCTTCCTTCCCTTTCCCTTTCCCTCTCCGTGGCACTGCTTCCTATTTCAGACCCTGGCGGTCCTGTGAGCGGTGTGGGCCAAACCCCCTGACCCGGAGCCTCTCGCTGGCTTGCCCTCACCCTGTGCACCGCGGTCTGTGCCGAGCCCGGGGGAGCGCGACCCCTGTGCGGGTGGGAGTGCTGCGGGACGGGAGTGCGGCGGGACCCTCCCTGTGGCTGAGATGTCTCCTTCCCCGAGGGCGAGAGGCTTGTGTGCAGCCTTCCAGCTTGGGTTGGGCTCGCGGCCCGTTGGAAAATCGGTCCGCATTCATTCGGGCCCTAGGTCTGCAGGACAAGACTCAGAAGCTGGACGTGCCGGGCTTACCACCATGCCGAAGGATTTGAACACGTGTAGATGCCAGCCCACCTGTTGTCACGCTGTGGGTGGATGGGTGATCTTGGTGGGACGGCTGTGCGAGACTGTTGTGGAGGAAGGCCCCTCTCCTGAGAAGAGGGGATGGAGGCTGGTGGGTCACAGAAGCAGCGTTCTTAAGATGCGGGCACCAGTTTGGGGTGTTATGTTCAGCCTGGCAAGCAGTGCAAGCAGTGTTTCTACAGTTTTTGGCCTGATCATAGATGACTCAAAAGAAAAGTTAACTAGGCAGTCTGGGCACCTCCCTCAGCGCCAATGCGTGCCTAAGATAGTGTTTCAAAACCTCCAGACTATTGACATTTGGGGTCCACAATTCTTTGTTGCGGGGGGCCTGTCCTGTGCATTATAGGATGTGTAGCAGAGTCCTTCACTTGACAGGTAGCCCCTCTGTCCCACCAGTTATGACCATCAAAATTGCCTCTAGGCATTTACTGTATGTTCCTTTGAGGGCAAAATTGCTCTTGGTTTAGAACCCCAAGTTAGACTTTAAAAAGGGTCATCCCATGTTGCCAGGGACCGCTCTGAGACCTGCCTATGAGTAGCTGAGAGGCTTGAGGAGAGCCTAGTGTGTTATGCACACTGATAGAAGCCAAGTCGAAAGGGTTTTAAAGAAGACCCCACCTGTGAACTGGGTGGCAGAGGTGAAACCTGTCGCCAGAGAGTTAGAGGTAGAGACCCATTGGTATTTTTTGTGCCTGTTGGGTGCAGGGCAGTGATAGGCTGGTCCAGGAGTGCTGAGGAATGGGAGACTGGTAGTTTCCATCCCTGGGGATATTGCAGGAGTGTGGGGGTATGCACATGAAACAACTTGATGGACCCACTTATTAATAGTCACAAATATGAGCACCCTGAATGCCCTAGAAGCCAAGTGACGTATCCACAAATGACTACTCCAAGGCGGTGCTTTGCTCATCCTCTCTTTTTGCTCAGACATTTCTGTCTTGTGATGTAGGAGAGGCTAGACCTGTGTCTGTAGGAAGTGAATGGCTGCATTTCAAGTGTACTTTGGATGTATATATCTGTCTATCCTGCCAGGAGTATAATAGTGCAACATGAGCACACATACATTTATGGCATTTTTTTTTTTGTTGTTGTTGTTTTGTTTTTTTGGTTTTGGTTTTTCTCCGGTACCGGGAACCGAACTCACGACCTTGCACTTGCCAGGCAGACGCTTTTGCCGCTGAGCTAAATCCCCAGCCCCATGGCATTTTTTTAAACAGTTACTTGAAGCTTCAGTGTCAAAGACAGCAAACTATTGCTTTTTGTGCACAGAAAGATGCTTCTGTGCCTTCAGTGTAACACAGAATTTATGCCCTGACTTTTAGGTCCCAAACTGATGGGCAGGCAGAAAAGCTGGAAAACTATGCTTACTGTACATGGAAAAAGATCCCAAGCCCCTACTGTGAATTTCTATCTCTAATTAATTTTTAGTCAGTCCTTTGAGGATATATCAGAATTTTCCTGTGACACTCCTTGGTCAACTAGGGGGTCTTTGGGGTGCCCTTTGTTTCTAATAGAAAAGGACCAGGAAGGGAGGTTACTTCTCCTTTCTCAAAGAGAAGTTTGGAGAAGTCTGTTATTGGGAAGCTCAAAACTTGGCAGGATAATTTTCCATCAAGAGCCATGGACACTGAGTCATTATCTTTGTCAGTTGAAACAAGAGCTGTGCACAAAATTAGACAGCAATATTTAGATAGAGCATTTTCTTGAGTTGACAACTGGAAATAGTTCTAGCATTCCTGTTAGACAACGGTCAAGAACTGGGGAGACTCAGTGGGAAGGAAAGCAGGGGGATGGTAGAGCTCGGGGGTCCTGTTCCTTCTGGAACTGCACATGTGGGGAGGGTGGGGCGAGGAGGCAGCTTGTGAGAAGTGCGGGTGGCCTGGGTCCCAGGTGCGGGGGGACAGATGCGGAGTCTGACTTGAGGCACAGACTCCTGTGTGTGCAGGGAGACGGGTGAGGTTTCTAGTTGGAGGAAAGAGCTGGGTGATGGTGCATTAATGAAAATAGAGAGTACAGGGGAAGGAGGAGCTGATTTGGGAGAAGATGGTGATGTTTGTATTAGGCATGAGTATTAGACATGAGACATTAGTATTTTTTCTGTTCTTTTTAAAATTAAGATGTAATTTCCATGTAAATTCACCCTTTTTAGTGTGCAGTTCTGCACAGTTGGACAGACGCATATAGTCATGTAACCACTACAGTCAAGGTGTAGAACAGCTCCATCACCGCCCAGGGTTCCTTACGTGCCCATGTGGTTGCCTGCGGGACTTCTGTGGGGCCTTGTGATACAGATGTGTGTCACTTGGTTCCTGAAATTGTTTAAGTGGATGAGAGGGCCTATGTAGCCTGCAAATAGGAAGGCAGTGGCTACGGCAGCAGACAGCGCACATAGCAGAGAGGCTGGAGGGTCCTTGGTGTGCCTGGGTTGGCACGCTGTGGAGCAGGTGCAGGAACGGGCTGGTGAAGCAAGCTGTGGACAGGAGGCCGGAGAGGAGGGAGAGTTCTGGGAGGGTGGGGCTGGCAGGAAACCCTGTGCAGGGTGGTGGTGGAGTCAGGCTGAGGACACCCACTGGCTTGAGCTATCAGATGTGACAGAGGGCGACTGGGGGAACGGGAGAGACAAGTGCACCATCTTTAGGAGTCAGTGACCTTGAAGGAGAGGCAAAGTCAAAAGGAGGCTGTGTTTGGGGCAGGAGAGCTGGGACTGGGCTTGTAGGTTTGAGGGGAAAGGCCTTTGTGATAGAGAGATGAAAGCAGAAGAAAAAATAGGAGAGGCAAGTTCCTCTTGGGGCAGAGTTAGGGTGGGAGGTGAGGCTGAGGGAGGGTCTGAGACATGGGGCTGGGAATTTGTGCTTACATCTGATTGCTTCTGTTTTGGGGGGAAACAAAGAGGGCTGCCGAGGGAGCGGGAGGTTCTGTCTTTAGTGCCCTCTGGGTCGTGCTGCAGCCATCCTTGGAGGAGTTGCTTGTTCCCTGTAAGAGCCTCTCTTGTGTGTGTGTGTGTGTAAGTGTGTGTGTGTGTGTGTGTGTGTGTGTGTAACACTGTGGCAAGGACAAGGTTCCCCACTCCTCCCTCTGTATCACCCACTGGATGTTCCCAGAGGCATGGTTCTTGAGTGGGGCCCAAGGATTTCCATCTTTCTACTTTTGTGAAGACAGTGTTGGGATTCTGCTCCCCACCTCCTGCTACCTACCATCCTTCCTTCCTTTTTTTGTGGTACTGGGGATTGAGCCCAGGGCCTTTGCACCGAGCTACATCCCCAGCCTTTTTTTTTTTTTCCATGTTTTACTGTGTGACATGTTCTCACTAAGTTGCTCAGGGGTGGGTTAGAACTTGTGATCCTCCTGCGGCAGCCTCCAAGAGTGCTGGATTACAGGTGCATGCCACCGTGTCAGGGTTTCCCTTTCTCCTTTCGTGTCTACAAGGGTCTGTACCTAATTTCCTTTCAACGTGGTTCCTTCTAGACTCCACTGCTTCTCAGTTTTCAGAAATAGCTCTCTGTGTCTGCTTGTCATCTTCTGTACGCTAGGTGCAAATGCCGCAGTCCTAATCTCTGGCAACAAGCAGTCATCCAGGTTTACTGCCTCATCTTACACATGAGGGCCTGGCCCCTAGGCCTGGAGGGGAGAGCTGGTGCGCCCGAGGTCACACGTTGTTGGTGACCAAGCTGCACCTGGAACCTGGGCCTCGCTGTTGGTTTTCCCTGTCAGCCCTCATCTGTGCTGTCCAGAAACTACAAAACCTGTACCGGTGTCTCCATTGTCTGCTGGACTGGACAAGGGGTCCTGGGGACTCTTTGTGTGAAAAGAAATGTTATGTTACACCCTAGGATTTGGGGTCACTTCCAGTGTGTGTTCTCTGCTTGTCACATACTCTCTTTGCCTTTGATCTTGGCTGAGGAAGGTGAAGGTAAGAATAGATTGCCTGGTAAGCTACTTCTAGTTACTGTTTGACAGGCGCTTAAACAAACATTTCAGATCTTTCTGAGATTGAAAAAACCTTGATGGTTCTGGCGCCCTAAGGTGTTTACAGCCAGCGTTTGGCTCAGCAAAGTGTGGGCACTGTGCTGCAGCCAGGTCCACTGTTTCCTGTATGCGCATGCCCGGAGCTTGTGGGTAATGGGTAATGGGCTAGGCCAGGCTGCCCTACGGAAGTATGGCTACCTGATGGCTTTTCCTCCCCTCCCCTTTCCTCTCTTTGCCAGCTTGTGGGAGAACAAGAAGGAGAGATGGGGGTGAAGTAGCTCGCTCATTAAGCTGGCCTGGAGACTCAACTCAGCTTGGCTCGTAGAAAATGGCTTTTTAAGCAGTGGTTGCTGTCGATGCTGTGTCTGTTGCTGTGCGTGCTGAGAGGCTCAGGGTGGGGGACAGAAAGAGCTTTCCCTGTGCTTGGCACCTTGGTTGTGAGGAGTTCTGATGGGCACATATGTCCTGCCTGTTTTTAAGGTGCTCCAAACAGGTGGCCAGCGTACTGGACCACTTCCCTCTGCTGAGGAGTGCTTCACACCACAGTCCTGAATAAACCTCACTGTCCCCAAGAGAGGGAGACGCTGTCCTCCCCAGCCCTGGCCACCTCCCTGATGCAGATGGGGTCTACTGCCCAGCAGGGAGAGCTGGGCTATAAAGTGATTACCAGGCTGATCTCATTTGTGTCCCCTTTGATCTCATCATGTCTGCACCTCACTCCTGGGTGTTGCAGGATTGCAGTAATATTAATTGTATCAGCGAATGGCTTTTTAGTCCCTACTTTGATCCCTACGTGCTATTATGTGAAAGATCTAATCCACTCCTCAAGAACAGATGAAACTGAGGCTCAAAGAGAAGCTTGCATGATTTGATTTAGGTCACAGTTGCAAGTCAGCAGCAGAGTCAGAATTCAAAACCCAGGTCACCAACCAAGAGGTCTTTAACCTTGTTACTAACATCACCTCCTGAATAAAATGCTTTTAAATGATTCCACAGAAAACTTTAGTGAGATTTTAGTCAGAAAGGGAAATTTCCATCAGGAATCCTGCTTGGCTGGATGAAATTTAAAAGCCTTGGCTGTGATCAGTATTACATTTGCCCAGCAGAGGGAGGAGAGGCCCCTGATGTCTGCCTGTGTTGGAGCCCAGGCTCGTACAGGTTTCTGCACAGCTACACAGTAGTTAGCACCATCATGTTGTGCTGGTTCCACTTTTCATGAAAACATCGGGGGGACTGGTTATATTTACTGGGGGAAGAGTGTCTGAGTGCTTGTCTCTCAAGCTCTTGTGTGTGTTAGCACATGAGTGCAGAATGCTTAAACAACCAAGAAAAATCCCAGTAGTCTGGAAGCAGCTTTGAGGGAACATGACGTCCTTAGCCTGGAAGACAACTCAAGGCCTAGAAACCTCTTTTCCTGACAAGGCGCCACTCCATAGGCCCATCAGGACAGCTGATTGCACGTTTGTGCAGGCTACACAGTGAACAGCCTGGAGCTCAGACTTACTGCCCTGTAGTTGAGAGGGGCTCTGGGCAGGGCTAAAGTGGAGGCAGCAGGGCATATCCCTGTGTGCCCGTCTGTCTGCTGGTAGGTCTCATCCAGTGAGATGTCCATATTTCATGCATGTGTCCACGTCCAGTGCTTACCTAGCAAGGGGGCTTTTGTTAGGAATTCCATGAAAGTACCGAAATGAAGGAGCGGTAGAAATGAAGGTGAGTAGTAGGATAGGTTTATATGAGCTCGAGCTCTGGACTGAATGAGTCTTTTCCCTTTCAGGGGAGGAAAGGGAATGCAGGCAGTAGCAGTTATGGCTGGGAGCCCTTGGAAATGGCAGGAGGAAGAAGGAGAGACGTTGGGGAAGTTGGCATCTGAGACCTCTCCCACTCCCCAGGGCTGAGCCCTGCAGAGGCAGCGTGTAGGACCCACCTTGCCCTGGACAGTCCAGTAGAAGGTGGTCAAGAAAGGGTGTTTTCTACCCTGGAAGGGGCGGCTGGTCTGGGTGATGGGCAGCTCTGTGTTTACGGGAGGAAGCTCATTTCTTAGTTGGGAGCAGAGTTTAAGTGGGGTCTGTGCCCCAGTACAAGCCTTATTGGGCTGCACTCGTACAACTTTAGTGACCCTAACTGGTTTCCTGAGGCAGTTGTGGTTATGATATACTCTATTGCCTGGGAGTTATCATGGGCAAACGTTGTCTCTAGAGGGCCAGATTATAAATATTTTGGGCTTTCTGGTCATAGGTCTCTTTCAAGTACTTAACTCTGCTGCTGTAGCTCAATGCAAAACAAAGCAAAACAAGGCCCATCAGCAGTCACAGACACATATGTGAATTTATAAGTTGTAGGCAATACAGAAGTGAGTGTGCATTACTGTGCCCTGACAAAACTATTACAAGAGTAGGCAGTAGGCCCAGATTTGGCCCCGGGATCCTGATGTGCCCACCCCCTTCCCTAAAGGACATTACTCATATTACATGACTTGATTTCTGGTTCAGCTGCACTCATTACAGTACCTAATTCTAAACTAGGACCCTGGCTTTTTTGAGGAGTGGTGGTGTAAGCACTTGTTAATTACTTGTATCTTTTAATGCACGGGCCAATTTTAGGGAAGGGCTGTGCCAAGTGATTTTTCTCACCACTTTTCTGAGAAGGGCAGTTGAGCCTCATTCCCAAAGTTAGATGACCATGTTTCATCTGCCTGGCAGCCTGTTATGGGCAGTTGTCTCCTGGTGAAGGACAGTGACTAACCAAGGGCACACAGAGGCCTTATTTATAGCATTCTGATCTGTCACCTAATCCTTTGCCCATTCCACCCTGAACAAGAACCAGAGTAATCTGGGATAATCTTTTAAAATTGCAATTTGTGAGTTTGCTTTTTTTTTTTTTTTTACAATTTTAATAAAAGATACCATATTTAAGATTATGATTATTATTATTATTGTTAGTTTGGCTTTTTGAAGCAGTGTCTCAATATGTAGTTTAGGCTGGTCTTCAGCTCATCCCCGGGTGGCCTCCAACTTGCAGTAGTCCTCCTGCCTTGGCCTCCCAAATGCTTGGATTACATGTGTGTGCCACTCCATTTAAGATTTTTATACAGTTTAATGTTATAAAATTCAAGCATGTTATCTGTAGTAAACAAAGGAAATGAAGAATTTCAAAATAACATATCATCCTACCATTCAGAGAAAACAGTGTGCTTTCATTTTGCAGGTTGCTTTTTTAAAAATAAGACAACATGAAATATCCTTTTCTCTTTGTCAATAAATGTTTCCCGGTGTCATTTAAATGGCTCAGCATTCCATCCAGTGGATGTACCACTGTTTACCTAAGGTCTCTTGGTGTGGTGATTTACATTTTTGTAGCTGAATTATCACACTAGAGTTTGGGCAGTATTCATGGGTTCTCAGATAGGATGGACTGGGGAGGAGAAGGGAAGCATGGACTTCCTGGTTTGGGGCCTGAGAGACCTGGGAGTGACTACCAGAGACCTGGCTCCATTGTGAAGCTGGACTCTCCTGGCCTGGTTGGGGTGACTGACGGGAAGGAGAGACCATTTTTCTCCTGTTCTCTTCGCCTGGGTTCTTTCTCTAGTGTCAGTTGCCTTTGAAGGTTAATAGCATGTTAGGGTATTTCTGAGCCTGTTGATAGAGGCCCTGAAGCTGGACCGCATTAGGTAGAAGCCTGGAGTTGTCTGTGGTATTTGAGTGATAGTCTCTGTTTGTGATTTAAAGGCCTGGGCAAAAGGACAAGTCATCAGAAATCCATGGACTTTGGTTCAGAAGTTTGTCTTTTCCCCAAAGCATTTATTCTTTTGGGTCCTTGGAGGTAACATTCAACTGATGTTTCCTTTTATTCAGTAAATGAAAAAGGAAAATTCTCAGAGATGTAACAGAATTTTTTCCTTGCCCACAGAAGGTAGAGATTGAGTGTCCCAAGTTCAAAGACAGTTCTTAGCTGGGAAGGGACAGAGGCCACTCCCTAGTCTTTCATGGTGTCTCCCACAGATCATTAAATATGCTGGTTGAAGCCAGGTATGATGGTGCATGCCTGTAATCTCAACACTTGTAGCTGAGGCAGGAGGATTTGTGTCAGTTTGAGGCCAGCCCAGGCTACATAAGTGAGTTCAAGGCCAGTCTAGACTACATAGTAAGACCCTGTCTCGAAAAACAAAGAAACAAAAAAACAAACAAAAATTGCTGCCTAAAGACTGCTTGATGTGACAGTCTTGGGAGCCTTTGTTGGCCTGGCTGTGTGGGTCACTGTCTTTAAGTTCATTCATTTCTGGGTCTCTTTTCAGGAGAGGGAAAGTGGGGAAAAGGACAGCAACTGAAGTGTCAGGGCAAGGCCCGATTTGGGGAAGGAAGGTAGTAGGTGGAGACTTCCTGCCTGCTTCCCACAGTAAGTTCCTGGGATCAGCAGCATCATTAGTACCTGAAAAATCGCTAGAAATGCAGATTCCCAGCCCCATCCCAAACCTGCTGAAACAGAAGCTCTGAGGTATGGCTTCCCAGTCTGCGGCTTAACAAACCCTCTAAGTGATTCTGATGCAGGTGAAAGCTCCAGGATCCCAGTCTCCAAACTGTTCCTCCGGGTTCTTAGTTTTCCATACATAGAGTCAAATCCCCAAGCAGTTGTGAGTCAGTCCTGCAAATGACATGAGATGCCAGGGTTGTGGAAGGCTTCTCAGCAGAGCTGGCAGTGGAGCTGAGCCCCAGGAGGGATGGAAGAGCGACAGAGAACATAGGCCTACAGAGGACGCCCCTTGGGTTCCAGGAATGGTTTGGCATGGCTGGGATAATCAGTGGAGGGAATGTGGTGAGCCTGAGGCTGGTAAGGCAGGAGATCTGGAAGGTTCTTTCAGTCCTTTAGGAGCCTCAGAGAAGCCACAAAACCTGAGGGGAGTGGCTTGCCAGGATTTTCCTTTTGAAGAAGTTAATCTGGCCAGCAGTGTGGGTATGGGTAGAGGGGGAAGGCTGTGGGTAGCAGGTGGGATTAGTGAGGAGGGTAGGGAAGCTGTGGGTAGTGCCATACCCCTATGGGTGGGGAGCCCTGGGACGGTGGAAGGGGGTGCAAGGTCTGATTTAGGTATGCTAAGCTTGAGGTCTGTGCAGCCTGCTCCAGAGAAGGTGTCTCAGAGTGGACTCAACCTTGGCTTATCCATCTACTAGGACGGCTTGCTGTTGGGTTCTCATAGCAGCCATCACAAGGCCTTGTGGCAGTGAGGCTAGGAAGGGATGGGGGGTGGCTAGTCTTTAGAGGTGCAGATACCACTGCTTTGCTCTGAAGGGAGCTGGTTGGTGATGCTCTGTAGTTATGGGGGATTGAATTTGCTTAGTAAATTTGTGTGTGTTGTGAGGATCAAGTTATGGACCTCATGCATGCCAGGCAAGTGTGCCGCCACTGTGCCACTGTGCCGGCCATGGCTTGGTAAATTCTGATTAACACGCCTTCCAGGTGAGAGGAGAGGCGTGCAGATGGTATGTGCTGACTGTGAAGGGACCACTAGGAAGGTATGTGGGAAACCTCCCTGCTGGGATAAAAGTCCCTTCCCTGTGTGGCTGGATGACTGATGCTTTCTGCCTGTTAGAATTGCCTGTTTTATTTATTTTGAAAAAGAACATAGGTCACTTTCTTGCTGACACAAGTTACTATATCTGGCCAGGTGGCCATCCCTTGGGGTGGTTTTAATTTCTGGTGACTAGATTTGAAGGTCTTCATGCCCCAGATAACTTCCAGAGGGAGCCTCCTTTCAGCGTGACTGAGAGGGCCTCTCTGACAGCTCTTCAGGAAGGTCAGAGAGTGAAGGTCAGCAGGAAGAGGTCCTGGGACAGCACCTGGTGCTTCTCTCTCAATCTCTTTCTCAATCTCAGTCTTCTTTCTCAATCTCTGGGGAGTGGGAAGCTGCGTTTATTCCAGTTCTTTCTTTCTCTAGGGAAGATTTTTATTTACTTTCTTGATAGCAGTTTAGCATGTTAAGACTAGAAGAGGGGTGTGGTAACTCACCAGAGCCTTCCTGAGGAGGGACGAAAGAGGCCAAGTCACACAGCTGGTGGTGGCAGAGCTAGAGCCGGGTCCAGACTCTGAGGACAGTCCTTTCTTCTTGGGCAGGTGCTGCCTCTGACCTTGGCTGTCAGCTCCAGTTGGCTTTGGATGTCTCCCTGGTGCCTTCCCGTAATAGATGTGTCTGCGTGACACTGTGTCTTGAGCACCCCAGGCCAGGCACGTTGACTCTTGAGCCTGCAGGGATGAGCCTAGCCTCGCAGGAGGAAGTGTTAGTAAAGGGCGGGGTGACTTTTTCTTTTCATACAGTGCCTAGCTAATGGGCACACCAAATGGAATGTCCGTCCGCCCCCTCTAACAGTTTTCTAATTTCGTGGTCGCTGGCACTGGGTTTCCCATCCTTGGAGGATGGTAGGAAAGTGCCACTGCTGAGCTACTCCTGACTGAGGCCCCCAAACCTGTTCAGGGACCGGAGGTGCAGTGGGTTGGGGGGAAATTGTTAGTGTGGTCTCTAACACTTGTAGATGACGTCATAGCCCTGACAGGATTCTTCGATACTAAATGTGCTTTGAGGCTTTAAAAATTTATTTATATTAAGTCATGTTGGAAACATTCTCCCATATACCTGGTTCTTGGGGCATTCCTGGAGGAGATTTGGCACAAAAATCACAATGGTTGGATTATGGGTCATGTTGGGATTGTGATGAATTAGAAGTAGGGTTTCTGTAACGTTTTGAAAAGCAGGTGAGGAAACTGTCTTTCTTTGTGGGAAGATACTTCTTCTGGTGGTTATCGCCTCTCTGTCCTTCGCTCTGCCCCTTTGAGGGTGCGGACTCCCTTGTGGAAAACTCTGGGAGTTGATAAAGGAGTGAATGGTTGACTCACTCTGTACTTTGAGGGAGGTTTGGTACGGCCCTGAATGGTAGGTAAACATATTTGCCAAAGGGGATGGGTATGAGCTGGCTGTAGTGGTTTTGAAATCCGTGTGTTAATCTGCTTACAAATTACAGATTGTGTTTTTTTAGCAACATCTGATTTAATGAAAACAGGTTTTGCCTAACAAGACTCAGGAACATATAAGGATCTTCTTTCCACTATGTGCTCCTGAAATTTATGGTAAGAAATGGACTGAGCTACAGACCGAATGTCTAGGACATCTGGGAAGACGGTAATCAGAGCTCAAGTGGGCCTGGCGCCAGCTCGGGACTCCAGGTCGCAGCCCCTCCCCCAGCGCACACAGGCACACTGGGGTGCGCCTGGTGCCGACATGCGGTCTCCTGCTGCCCCTTCCCTCTGCTGCATTTTTCTTCAGCCTCCGGGATGTGGCAGGGATCATCTTAGCTGACTCAGGGCCCAGTATGCAGGGTGAGACTTGGCACAACTTGGGAATTCACTGGGCAGGTGGATGAGACCAGTTTGGCCAGAAGAAAAGCATAATTAATTACTTTTGATGTGCACTTTTTAAAAGATTCATTTACATTCTGCAAATAGGGTATGTGAGCTAAAAAGGTTAGGAAAATACAGTTAGGAAAACACTGACAGTTGTTATCCATAGTTCCCATATACAGGAATTTAAATTTTTGGTTTATTTAGTATATTTCCTGTTAGGAATAATTTTGAGATTCGTTTTGTTTTGTTTTGTTTTTAACACGTCATTGTAAAGTAAGCATGATTTTAGCCTGCTGTGAAGTTGTGTTCAGTGCCAACAAGTTAGCAACCATGAGAGTTAGGATGGGACGCAGGGCCTGGAATAACTTTTTTGAAGTTGAACTCCCATCAGCACAAACAGCTAATCAGTTATTAGCTGTTTCTAGTGAAACTTTAGCATGTGGTTATTTGGATAAAAGATTCAATCAGATGTGTTTTACTCCTGAAAACAAAGTCTGAATTAAATAGGTCTCAGGAGGGTGTTCTGAGGTAGCTTGGACATCAGGTAGTGGCTGAGACAAGATTTTGGAATTACCGAGAGTTGTGGCCTCTGGGAGACACCTGTCCTGGTCATTTGGATTGACTTAAAGGTGAGCCAGGAAATCTTGCTTTTGGGAGCCCCGGGGCATGGGCTGTGATAGACAGACCTGGGGCTGCCTGCAGGGGTCCTTTTGCGTCCATCATCACATGTCCATCCTCCATGTCTTTCAGAAACCTCCTCCTGGGACTGAGGATGTATCTTGGTGGTAGAGTCCTTTCCCAGCATGCGTGAGGCCCTAAGTTTTTCCCACACTCTGAAAAAATAGAAAACAAAACAAAATCATTTCCTCCCGTAGGCTCTAGAAGGCTCCTGTGGGTGTGTGTACCCGCCCTGATTTTTGAGGGTGGTTGTCAGAGTGTATCTGTGTGTTGGAGAAAGGGCTGCGGCCTGGAGTTGCGAGCTGGTGCCAGGCCCACTTGAGCTCTGATTACACACTCTTTCCCCAGATGTCCTCGGGATTTGGTTGTGGAGCTCAGTCCGTTTATTACCATAGATTTCAGGAGCGCAGAGTGGAGTCAGAGTGTTACATGGCATCTAGTGATGAGCAGGGCCAGCTCCCTCTTCCTTCTCTCAAGGGTATGGTCTCCTCCGGGCCTCCCTGCCATGGGGCAGAGTGTAAATGTAAGTGGCCTTTTGTGCCTCAGCAGAGTGTTGTCCTTGTCCGTTGCTGGGTGGAGCATTGAGGGGGAACATGATGTGGACACAGAGCAGGACAGGGTTGGGTTGGACCCTAGGGACACAATTGAGGAGTTGTATGACCTTGGCCAGTTAATTCACCTCTCTCGTCTTACTTTTCTCACTTGTAAACTGGAGTGAATAATAACGATGTCACTGATGGGTTGTAAAGATTGGGAGATGTGTGGAAAGCACCTCACCCTGGTGTGTGGTAGCTGCTGACATTTGAAGTGTGTTTTCCAAGAGCGCATTGTGGCAGGTCATCTCAACATTCCCAGTGTCTATGTAGGAGTGATTTGCTCTGATAATTATCCTGATAATTTTCCTTTTAAAAAAGGCTCTGTCTCAGACCCAGGAGCAGAGGCAATCCCTGCAGGAATGCCTGGAGCAGCTGCCCACCCCTACCAATGAAGGGCAGGTGAAGGACAGGCTGGAGAGGACTGTCTTCAGATGTCCTGGGAGTTCTGGTTAAGGAGCCTTGTCTGTGTGGTCCTCCTCCTCTCGCTTCTGTCATTGTTGTGATGGGAAGATGGACACCTGTGAGGCCTCTCTGGCTGTCCCTTGCTTCTTGCTGGCCACATGTCTGGGCCCCTTTCCACCGGTGTTTATCCACACAGGTTCCCCAGCCCAAGGTACTGCCCATAGCCCTGTCTTCTTGGCTTCTGACTTTTGTGTCTCCAGGACTTGTACTGGGCTAGGATGTTCCTGGTTGGTCATGGGGTCTCCTGCTGTTCCTTCCCTCTTGTGCATCTTTCTTCAGCCTCCAGGATGTAACAGGGCTGGCTCATCTTAGGTCCAGCGTTCAGCCCTGAGGATTAGTTAATGACAAGCCAGGCTGTATGTGGACTCCACTGCTTTGTTCAGCTTTCTAACCTGACCTATTTTGGGAAACACACTGTGGCCCTGTAGAGAGAAAAGGGAGAGAAGAATAGTTTCCAAGATGGGCCTCCCACTTGCTCTCATGCTCACTTCTCATGTCATGGGAGTGTCTGCCTCTTCTCAGTGCTGGGTGGGACCTTCTAACCCAATGTCCCCTGGGCCTGGGCTTCCATTTGGAAATGCTGGCTTGGCAACTCCATGAGGCTGCGGTGCGCAGAGTAAGGGAATCAGGCGTGCGGCGGGGGTGGGGGCTCTGGTTGTCCCTCTTCTTTGGGCAGAGTGAGAGGGATGTGAAGGGACATCACCTCAGCCGTTGAGGGGTCTGCTTGGTCTGTCAAGCACAGTCCCCTGGCCCTGCAGGGGGCTCCTTTGGAGTGGGATATTCTTGCTACAACACAGACTTCTGCTCCTGAGGAAAGAGCACTAGACCAGGAGTCAGTACATGCCGTGCTGGTCCCAGTTCTGTCCTATCACTTGACTGCTCTGAGCCAAGGGTGTCTTGTGGGGTGGCTGTGAGGCCCATATGAGGCAATGTGGGTAGTGAATGTCCCACAATGCAGACGCGGCAGTCTTCCATGCTGCTCAGTGCCTGGAGGAGCCAGGAGGAGCCAGAGCCTCCTGTTAGGCCGGGCCCTTTTCTCTCAGCTTAGTCAGAAGGGCAGATCAACAGACCGGCCAGTTGGCCAGTTGCCTTCTGCCCAGAGTTTGTGGAGCTGGTGAGTGTGTGAGATGTGGAGCCCCTTTCTCTTATTTGGTTTCTTCTCTTCCAGTCCTGAAGCATGGCTGCCATGTTGGGGGATGCCATCATGCTGGCCAAGGGCCTTGTCAAACTGACCCAGGTGGCCCTGGAAACCCACCTGCAGCACTTGGGCCTTGGCGGGGAGCTTATCATGGCAGCCAGGGCCCTGCAGTCCACAGCTGCGGAGCAGATTGGCGTGGTCCTGGGGATGGTGCAGGTAAGGAGACTGTCGCAGCACTGGGGGATGGGATGGAGGGTGCTGGTGTACGGGGAGTCAGACTTGGAGCTCTTGGAGAGACCAAGGAATGTGAAGCAAGACACAGATACCAAGGAGCTGGTCTTGTGAACAGAGCTGGAGAGCCCTGTGGCTGGTAGGTCCTGAGGTCTAGGGCCATCGGGAGAGTATGGCAGAACTTCTTAGACTTGGAGGCCAGGAAGTCCAAGATCAAGGTGCTAGCTGATTAGGTGTCCATGAGGGCTGTTTCCTGATTCGTAGATGATTCTCATCTTGCTGTGTCCTCACGTGGCACAGGGAGCGTGACAATACTTGCTGGGATCATCTTTGTAAGGGCAGTAATTCAAGTCCCTTCCCAAAGACCCCTCCTATACCCGTGCAGAGGGGCGTTGGGCTCAAGAGTGTCGGGGGATGCCCCTTGTGCAGCTGCTAGCAGGACTGAGTGTCCATCAGCCTGCTCACCCTCTTACTGCCCAGAGCCTCATGTCCCTTTTCACTTTGCTGATCTCTCTGGGGACCTGGCTCAGACAGGGCTCTGCTCCTTCCCAGGGTGGCATTGGCACTGGCACAGCCTGGCCAAGGGCGGTTCACCTCCAGCCTCCCTCTTGTCCCTCATGCTAGGGGAGGTGACAGCTTTGTGCTGGGGTCTATGGAAGGGGTGGTTTTCAGCGAGATTGGCTACAGTACGGGGTTGTCTGCTGGGGTGTCCCTGAGTTGCCAGCAGCTTTCTAGATGGTCCCGGGGACGGGAGAGCATGCAGGCGGGCGTGCACATGTGCAGTGGACACATGTGTTGGGAGTTGCGGTACAGAGGCTGCCCTGCTTCCTCACTCCATCCTCTGTCCTGTAGCTGGCTGACCCTGGACACGGTTCACAGCTCCTCCTCCTCCTTCTCTAGTGTCCAGTGGTGACATAGTGTCTCTCTGATGCTGTGTACATTGAGTTTTGGAAGTCTTCATACCCCATGATGTCCTGGGGTGGGGCAGGCCTGGAAGCTTATCCCGATTTTTCAGATGTCAAAGCTGAGACTCAGCAGTCTGCTGCCAGATCATTACTAAAAAGGGGCTGACTGGGATCCTTGTCTTTGTCCCTGCCGGGACTCCCTGCCGCCCCTCCCACTGATGCAGGGCTGCGGCCCCTGTGGTGTTGCTTGGTGCCTTCTCAGCACCTCATGCCCGACCTCCTTTGGGATTTGGCCTGTGGAGCCCTCAGGGAGTGAGCTTGCTCCAGGCCCCGCCACAGAAGTGAGATAACACGCTGGACCCGGCGGCTTCTCCCTGAGGGCAAGGGCCCTCTTGTCTGGCTCCCTTCTGCCCCCGACTCTCCTCCAGCAGGCCTAGGCTGGTGTCTGAGAGGCCGGGCCATCCCTGGCAGATACGGAGTCGGGGCAGGACGACCCTCTGCCCTGAAGGAGCAGGGGCCGCCTGGCTTCCGTTTACTCCGACGCTTCAGTGTGGTGTCTCCCTTGGCCCCGATGGCTGGGGTCTGAGGTGCCAGGAGCTTTGTGCCTCAGCTCCCTGAGAGCCTTTCACGTGCTTACTCAGCAGGAGCTTCCTGGAGCCGGGTGCTGTGCAGCACAGTTACATCAGCAGGCGGCAGTGACCAGGGCCAGGCGGCCGCTGTGGGCGCTGTGGGGCCCTGCCTCGCTCCAGGACCTCCCCTTGCTGTCTGGAAAGGAGCCAGTGAGGCTAAACGTGATTTCTGCTCTGAGAAAGCTCGGTGACCCCAGGGTGGCCGGCAGGGCAGGCCTAGGCTTTGAACCTTTGCTCTGCTGTTTGCCGACTGCTGGCCTTTACCAGTGAGCCCAGCTCTCAGTCTTACTTTGCCATTTGTCAAATGAGGGTGAGAGCCAGCGTGTCTCCTCCCGGTGGAGGGCAAGGCCCGTGTGTCTCTCCAGATTCTGAGGCATTGTAAGACGCTGGGAGTAAAGGGCCTGCTGTCTCCTATAGCTTTTGCATAATTCGTGGGCAGCACGTAGGCTCGGCCACTTACTCCTTGGTACTTCAGCCAGGGATCCAGGCCCTTGGCCTGCCTTCAGGACTCGGTGCTGTTGAATTCTAGCCTTGTCTGGCAGTTTCCTTGGCCTTGGCTGAACTCGTCACTGTGACTGTGGGGAGCCCTATTTTCAGATGAGGAAGTAGCGGAGAAGGGTCAGGAGCTCATTCAAGGTCACTCCAGGTTCAGAAGTAGAAGCTGGCCCTGGCTGCCCTGGGTGACTCTTTAAAGAAATTACGTTGTACCCTCTGCCTCCTTCCCCTGTACCCCGAGCTCCCAGGGTTAACTAGGCTGGTCCTGACTGGGACACCTTCCAGTGGGAACCTCCATGACCACTGTGGCCAGTGGAACCCCTGTCCGCAGCGAGGTGCCAGCCTGCGACGGGTCGGGTGGGTGTCCCGGCCGTGTGCGAGTCTTCGGTGGTCTTCATGTCCGAATGCTTTCCCTGGTTTGTGTTTTACCTGGTTTACCCTCCACATGGTGGGCCCTCACAGAAGCTGGCTGGAACCCAGGTCTTCGATCCTGGGCTGGGAAGGGGCCTCGGGTCTCGGGGAGAGCGTTGTGTTCCTCCCGAGAGTCGGAGAGGTGGGTGTGGTGGAAGAAGTGGCCATGGGACTTGTTTCTCTCCTCTCATGCTGGCCTTTACCTTCCAGGGTCAAGATAAACAGGAGGCGTCTTATGCCACTGAGAGCTTCGATGACCTAGAAGCAGAGATCCCCTTCTCAGGGGCACCGGCAGCTAGGGCCTCCACTGACTTCTCCTCAGCCTCCACCATTGACCATGGGTCTCCGTCCATGGGTCACACCCACAGTGAGGGCCCGGCTCCCACCTATGCCGCCAGTGGACCGTTTAGGGAAGCCGGGCTCCCGGGTCAGGCCACTTCCCCGCTGGGCAGAGTCAACGGGAGGCTCTTTGCAGACCCCAGAGACTTTTTCTTCGCCACTGGCTTCCAGCGAAGGTTCTTCCATCAGGACCAGTCCCCCATGGGGGGTCTCACGGCCGAGGACATTGAGAAGGCCCGGCAGGCCAAGGCCCGCCCTGAGAGCAAGCCACACAAGCAGATGGTGCGTAGGGAGGCCTCTTGGCCAAGGGCTGGTGGCATCGGCTTCCTGTCTGGGGACTTCCTAGGTGCTGTGGTCGGGGTCTTTAGAACGTGGGGTCTTGGTAAAGTGCGCTGCCTTTGAGTGTGAGAGGCAGCATGAACCTTGGGGCTGGTCTTGTCCCCATTTGCTGATGGTACAGGTCTCTTTCTTTTCTCCCTGCAGCTCAGTGAGCAGGCTCGGGAGAGGAAGGTGCCAGTTACGCGGATTGGGCGGCTGGCCAACTTCGGAGGTAAGCAGGCCACGTGCCCTGTGCCACCTTACCTTCCCTGCTATGCCACTCCCAGCCGAGGGGAACGAGGGCCATCCGTGGGTCTGTGTGGAGGTAGAAATAGGTGGAGAGCCACCCGTATCCCAGGGTAGGGAAGCAGGTGACAGTGGCTGCCCTTGCATTAGCTGTTGGGGGGCTGGGGTGTTTTCCATGGGAGGACAGCCCAGTTACAGGGTTTTCGCAGTTTGATTCACATCCCAGCCTTTGCCAAGGGTTTGTTTGCCAGGCAGTATGTGAAGGATCTCTTAGTTCATGTGATGCTTGTGCTGAGTGGATTGTGAAGACCTGTGATCATATGTTTACTTTTGCTGGTAATTCTCCTCTTGTGTGTACCATCCATCATTTGTGTGGTTTTTCCCTCCTCTTATCTTTTGGAGACTTCATTTTGCCTGTCAGCTTTCCATCACTGGCTCAAAACACCTGAGAGAATCAACTTAAAAAGGAAAAAGGTTATTTTATCCCATGAATTCAAAGGTTTCAATCCATGGTCCCTTGGGTGGTTGCTTCGGCCTGTGGCAGCGCAGTATGACATAGCAGGAGGGTGTGGCAGGAGGAGCTGCTCATTTCATGGTGGCTAGGCAGCAAAGGCAGAGAGCCAAGGCCCCCATGTCCCCTTTAGGGGAACACTGCAGTGACCTAACTTCCTCGTATTAGCCTCTCCCTCCTAAGGCTTCCACTGCCTCCCAGGAATGCCACAGCCTGGAGACAAAGATGTCAGCACACAGGCCTATTGGGGACACTCAGAATCCAGACTGGTGCATCCGTCCTACTCGTTCAAGCCTGGGTACTGCACAGGCCTGGTACTGTTCTTCCTGATGGCCTGGTGCTCTGGGAACTGCGTTGACAGTGTGGACTATCATTAAGACACCTGAAGGAGGCCAGGTGTCTTTCCAGTCTACAAAGCAGACTAATGAAGTTGCATAGGATTTCTGCAACTATAGCTGTTTTTCTTTTTTGTGACAGAATTTCACTATGTAGTTCAGGCTGGCCTTGAACTCACTTTGTAGTCCAGGCTGGCCTCAAACTCACAGCGATCTTCCTGCCTCAGCCTCCTGAGTACTGGGATTATAGGTGTGCACCACCACGCCCAGCTGTCTGTAACTGTAACATTTTCTTCCATAGTTACCTTAAAATTTGCCACCTGCTGCTACTTAGCTGTTGTAGAACTTACCAGGTGACATCTGAATTATAGAAGAAGATTATTGCTTTCTTTTCTTTTCATGGGTTCGTAGTTCCTCGTAGACCATGATGACTTTCTGGAGTCCCGGTACCAGAATATAAGTTTGACAGTCACTGCCCTGGTGGTCCCTAATGGGCTTTGCCCCAGGGAGACTTGGCACATTTCCTTGCTTTGCACACTGACAAGCAATCAGCCAGGAATTGTTATTTGTTACTAAAATGTTGCACAAGACACCAGGGCAGGTACTACCCTGTGTTGACCAGTGTAGTTTTCCTCTACAGCCCCTGGGCCCCTCACCCCGCCTGGGGCGAGCCATCCCCCAGAGGCTGGGTATGCCGTATTTTTGACCAGGTGTCTCTGTGGGAGGAGGAGGGTAGTGGTGGTGATAACAGACGCTTTGTTTGGGAAAAGTGATCAGAATGAAAGTCTTTTTTATGATGCATAAGCTTTATTTATCTGTGCCTCTGAGGTGATGTTATCAGTAGTCGCAGTTTCACATGTAATATAGTTTGTGTTGCCTATTTACAACTTACAGTAGTATATTTTTCCTCTGAAAAATATAAGCACAAAAGGAAACTAGATAATGATGCTCTGCCATTTGGGATTAATCTTCTGTTACAGCTTAAAACTAGTCTTTACCAAATATTCAGCAAATCGATCTGGGTCATAGTCAGTTAAATGCTGTAATTTATCAGCAGAAAATCCACTAATTTTCACTTCAGAATGTATTGCACAAGTCTTTAAAAAAAGAGAAAAAAATATCACCCTAAAAATAAATAAAGAAACGGTTCTTTAAAAAGAGGGAGGGACAGAAAGAATGGGAGAAAGAACATTAACTGAGGCCTTAAATCAGGTCAAAGTATCTAGAATATCTTTGAAACAATGTGAAACTCTTCTCAACAGAAAATCGAAGAAAAAAGAAAAAACTGTCACCATTTTTCCGCTGATGAAGTCTATTTTAAAAGCGGTGTACAGCGTATCTGTGGGCCAGTGTTAGGTTTTCTTAGTCCTTGGCCGCATGGGGCCCTGCATGGCAGCTTCACAGAGGGGAAGTCCTGCTGGTGAAGGAGAATGTGGTGGACACCATGACGCCCTGCTGAGACTGCGGAGTCAGGTCCTCTGGGCAGCAGGTTGAGGAGCAGACTGAAGTGGGACGAGTTCGATAGGAAGATGTGTAGGAAGCGTAAGACCACTCGGGAAAACCCTGTCGGGGGGCACGTGGGTGGTCGGAGGAGGCCTGGGTTGGGGTGAAGAAAGCCCTGGTCTGGGGAGGTGCCGAGCACAGGCAGCAGCCTCTCGAGCTCTTGCCGACAGAGGCCAGTGTCTGGAGCCCCCCTTGGGTATCCGTGTGCTGCAGTTTACCCACAGCTAGGCTCCGAGCTGCCTACTTTGAGGTCAAAGCAATTGATAGGTGGTGTTTTGGGCTTCAGGGTTGCAGGATGGGTGCAGAGGAGCCAGATGAGGAAAGAACGTGCTGTTCTGGCTCCAGAGGTGAATTCTGGGCCATCCATGCCACCCGCCGGCTTTCAAAACGAGGTATGACCCTTTTACTGAATGTGGAGTCAATTTAGTGGGCCAAGATTAGCATTTTGAAGACAAAATGGCTAGAGGTGTAGCTCCATGGCGGAACATATGCGTACCATGTGCGTGGCCCTGGGTTCTGTGCCTAGTACTGAAAAAAAGTCAAATGGAATGGAATTGAGTAGAAAAGATCATTATTAATATCACAGATCCTTAGAAAGAACTATATACATTGCAAAAATAGTCTTGTTTCCCTTTGGAGTATATTCTTCACTGCAGTGCGAAGTACCTGGCTACCAGTAGGTCAGTGCCCAGTTTGAGGCAGCGCTGCTGTGATTGTTGTCCTGAAGACACTTGTGGTCTTTCTTCTCCTCCTCGGGGAAAGATGTTTTTGAGGTGTAGACTGACAGGTTGTAGGAAGGTTTTACAGTGGGATAGGAAGGAAGGGTATCACTGTAGGTCAGGGATGTAGGGTTACTGAAGGGACCACACCGGTGTTTGGGTGTTTCTCAGCTCCGGGGGCTCGTTTCGACGCTGGGTGGAGGCTAGCATACAGAGTGCACTTCGGCTGTGAGACATTATGATTTTGATGCTGTGGTATAGGCAGTGGGACCTGTGGATATTAGATTGTGTTAAAGTGTGAAAGGCAGCATCATATATTGAATCTGAGGTCAGAAATGAGCTTTAGGGCATTGTAATATGTGGATTGTAATTCCCAAACCCAGTTTCCTATGAGAACACAGGCTCTATTTTAATTTCTGCTTCTGTAAAATGGACAGACAATTTTGGTAAATGTTCCACTCCCCCAAATGACAGCATTTTGGTAAACGTTCCATGTGCACCCAGAAAGAGTTCTGACATCGGTGTAGCAATATACCTCTTTCTAGTATGGCTTTTACTTGTATTGATCACATCTTTTAATGAGTTTTCTGTTCTGCTTATTCTGTCAGCTATCAAAGGAGACATTAAAAGTCTTGTGCTGTGATTATGGATTTGCCTTTTACTCTGTTTTTGTTTTTGTGTGTTTTACATGTTTTGAAACTATTATTGATGGCCTGTAGATGCAGAATTCTTACATCCTCCTGAGGACTGACTTCTCTATTACTTTGTTATGCTCAGGTTTACTCTGTGTCAAACAGAGTATGTCTGGTATGATAATTACATTGTCATGTAATTGTCTGGTATGATAATTACATCCTGGCTTCTTTTGCTTACTGTTGGCATGGTATCTCTTTTTCCTTCTCCCCACTCTCATCTCTTTTATGTCTTTAAGGTATGTCCTTTGTAACCAACAAATAGAGTTTTTTTTTTGGTTTTAAATATAGACTGATTATCTTGTAATGGGGATATTGAGTTCATTTACATTTAACCACTTAGCCAGTCCGGTTATTTAAATACAGGATGACCAAAAAGTAAATATTTTTTCATTAACTTTTATAACATACCAGGAAAAAAAAGACATTGTAATAAAATTTATTCAGTGTATTCAATACAAGAGTTGACTGGTTGAAATGATAGCTGTCTGAGCAGTGCTCAGGATAGTCAGCACATAAACAAACATGCTGCCCAGGTGGCACTCCTGGCAAACTGTTAAGTGGTCGATGCAGTTTTTAGGGGTTTACATCTGCTATCTTTGTGTTCATTTACTTGTGGGTCCATTTGTTACATTCCCTTTTTTCTCTTTTGTCTTACCAGTATTCTTTTAAGTTAATCACTGTTTATTTAGCTTTTGTTTTTTGAGGCAGAGTCTCACTGTGTAGTTCAGGCTGTCTTTGACCTAATTCACTCTGCAGCCCAGGCTGGCCTCAGCCATGGCAATTCTCCTGCCTCAGCCTCCCGAGTGCTGGGATTACAGGCTTGTACCACCATGCCCGGCTAAGTTAATCACACTTTTAAAAAATTACATGTTTTCTCTTGATAGTTTTGGTGTTTTACATTTGTCTACTGTTCTTTTAGTGATTGCTATTGGGATTACAGCATGCATTGTTGACTTATTACAATGTAATAGAAATGATTATTTTTGCTACTTACTTCCCCAGTAATGCTGGTACCTTAAAGGTATGATTTGCTTTGTATTTATCCTC
Organism: Chinchilla lanigera; assembly: GCF_000276665.1. Classification (NCBI taxonomy): domain Eukaryota; kingdom Metazoa; phylum Chordata; class Mammalia; order Rodentia; family Chinchillidae; genus Chinchilla; species Chinchilla lanigera. The sequence goes on along the minus strand of NW_004955406.1, from coordinate 10,193,895 downwards.
CTTGGGGTTCTTGACTCTCTGATGTGATGTCTAGCATTAATTTTGGGGCATTCTGCTAATTTTCCGAGTGTGGCTTCTGCCCTATTTTTTTCTTTCGGGGCCTCCAGTTAGACATAAATTAGATCTTCTTCCTCTGTCCCCAGCGTCTCCTGTTTTCATCCCTTTCTTTCCATTTGAGCGTCAGTCTTTCAGGTTTAGAGGCGATGTCATCTGCCCCCGTCACGTGAGGGAGAACTGGGTGATTATAGAAAGGAGACCTTTGTGGGTAAAGTGGGCGCCAGAGAAGACTCACGAGAGGTAGTGCTTTGTGCATAGCGCTGTGCTGGTCACTTAGACCTTCACACAGGACCTACACACCACAGCATCAGGGGAAGGGGGAGTGGATAAAAGGAAATGGGAAAGAAATTGGGAAGCAGTGGTGTAAGGTTACTTAGGTTCTTCATAAAAAGGCTTTCGAAATTTCATGTATGAAAACAAAGATAGATATCATATATGATGTATGATAACAAAGATATATATCATAGATGATACATGAGAAAAGCACTTCAGGAGACCAGGAATGATTTTAAAGGTAAAAGGTTAAGGTTCTCTGATTCCCAGAACATGTATTGCTTCTAAAAATAGTTCATGAGATTCCCCTGTGTTTCCGTAAGGTAAGGTGACATTAGCTATTTTCTCTCGTGCTGGTAAACAGGCACCTCTTAGGTGGAAATAGCAAGCTAAAGGCGATTATTACTTGATTTCCCAAAGACTGACACACCGGGGGTGCTGTTGGTACGCCAGCAGCGAAGCTGTCTGTGGGATCATTGTGCCACCCCCACGCGGGAGCTCCTGTGTCTCTTATCTCAGTGGTAAAATTAAAAACAAACAGACATTGGGTGAATGGCCATAGGTGTTTGGTTTTCCCATTTTGCCTAGTGCATTTAAAACAATACCCTGTTGCCACTATTTCGTTGATTTTATTTTAGTTCTACTTTTTAGTTTTTTTGAGACAGGGTTTCCTTGTGTAGCCCAGGCTGGCCTTGAACTTGTTATAATCCTCTTGCCTCAGCCTCCTGAGTGCTGGGAATACAGGTGTGGGCTACCATGCCCAGCTAGTGCAAGGTTTAGTTGGACATTTTTAAATTTTTGTTTTCATTAGTGCATGTTTGCAGTAAATAATGATTATGTTCATCATGGGGAGTTGGTCTTAGTATATAACACACCTTCATTCTCACTACTTCCTCTTTTGTTCCCTGTAAAAAGACATTTTAACAGTGCAAAAGTACGAAGGATATTTTCCTAAGATAAAGGATAATAAATTGAATAATTTAGTTGTGTTGTCCTGGTTAGTGGTCAGGGTCTGGCTGTGCCTGGCCAGGAGCTGGCAGAGCCATGGCACCATGGCAGTGCCCTTGGGCCCTTGACTGGGTGGGATCTGGTAGGGACAGGGCCTGTCCAGATCCCCGTGCAGCACCACGTGCTCTGACCTGCTGTCACAAGGCCCTCTGCTGACAGAGCTGCATCTCTGGGCTTCCCAGAGGAGCAACGTGCAGTAGCTGGGGACACGCGAAGCTTCCGGGTACAGAAGTCTGCACCAGGGCAGGGGCGCGGGCATCTCTCCACTTCCCACTTTTCCGTGTGCTTTGCTCCCAGGAGCTCTTTGCTGGAGATAAGGCGGTTACTGTTCTCTGTTCTTACACATGAGGAAGCTGAGCCAGTGTGCCTGCCAGTTGCCAAGGGCTGTACGTGGTCTGGCAGCCCGGCCTCTGGCTGCATGGGAAGGGTTGGCTGGACACCGTGTAGTTAGCTCCCTCTGCACCGCAGTCGGGCAGGTCCGGTTCTAGGAACAGAGGCCCCGCTCCTGAGAAGCTGCGGGAACAGGCCCGGCCGAGCTTTCAGTCCTTCCTCTTCTCCTTCGCATTCCCCTGACTCCGCCCCTCCCAGGCCTGTGTTCTGTGGGGCTGGGGCACTGGAAGGTGCCGGGTGGTGGTAAAGACAGACTGATTCCTGGGGGTTTAGGACCACCTGGAAGCAAGGGCCAGCGTCTCTGCCCCTCAGTCTTCGTTCTGTAGACTTTTTTTTCTCACAAAGTGAAAGTGGGCAGTCAGTGCACTCAGCAGACTGTACAGCGTGTGCTGCGGTGATGCAAGGGTTTATCTTCAGCTTTTAGTTGGAAGGTTTTGGTTACTTGACATTTAAATATCTTCACTCTGAGATAAGCGGTCTCCTTCACAATACATTCTTAATATCACACTCAGTGTTAAGACAAAGCAGTGTCAACCCCAGGTGCACGGCGAATGCTAGTGCGGCAGACCCCTCCTGGACAGGGAGCCGCAGGCCCTGTCTTGACAGGTTGTGTCATTGGACGGTGGTGGTCATTGCTGCATCATTTTTTGTCACCCATCTTTGTTTCTAATTTGATGACTGCTGCTGTGGAACAACAGTATCATTAGATTTGTTTTCAAACTGTGATTTAGTAACAATTGAGGGCCTTGATTTTAACCCCTTGGCAGCAAGATCTAAGTTCCCTCCTTTGTACCTCAGCAAGGGGCTAAGTAACCAGCACAGAAGAGACTCTGCTGCTGATGGGAGAGCATTTGGCAGAGCTGAAAGGAAAGGACATTGTGCTGCCTGTTAAAGGAATTGTGGGAAACAGAAAGAAGACACCAGGAGAAGATAAAACATCCCATGACGTCTCCATAGTTCTCTGCATATGCTCCATCGTATCCCCCGGTAGCTGCCAGATAGTCCTTTCTGGTGGCCTTTAATCCCCCACCAGGAATCATGCCTTTCTTTTTGGCTGGGCTTTGCTTCCTTCAGTTTTACCCTGCAAAGCACAGCTAGTGAATTGGTAATTGTTTCCGAGTCGTCAGTTTCCAGTGAAGGACACACACCTAAGGCTTTCAGAAAAACGTGTAATATGCTGTGGTGACTTTTCATGTTACGTAATTTTATCTTCTAATAACTTTCTGCACTGGGAAATGGTCTCTTAAAGGCAGATTCATAGCATCTATTCCATGAACTATTATTAACACCAAACGGTTTTTGCTAATTCCAGATCTGAGTCTTCCTGTGATGTCTTTAGCTGTAGCTTACTCGCTAAGTGTTCTCCTGGCGTGAGCAGTGTAGGTTCTTCTAATCTTTCCCGTTTCTTCTGGCCTTCTGCTCCTGAAATTGCCTTTTATCTTCTCTGCTGTTAGTTTCTTTCCTCAAATTTTTCTTTCTGCTTTTACTTGCTCTTCCTCTGTATTCTGTCATCATCATCCCAGTTGTCCTGAAGGTCCGGGTCCCTGTCCTGGCCCTCTCGTGTCCCCATGGTGCTGCTGTCCCTGCCTTCCCTACCAGGTCTTGTCCTTGGCCGAGGCTCGCGGCGGGGGCGGAGCTGTGAACAGCGAGGCGTGGGCACTGTCTGTGGGGCTCCAGTCTTAGCAGATCAGAAGGATTCTTAGAGGCCCGTGGCTCAGGGCGAAGAATTTGCCTAGCCCTGGTGCTGCAAAAACTATACCACAGAACCGCTGTGGCCTAGGACAGCGCCTGGTGCCAGTGAGTGCCATCGCCGTTGCCTCATCCCTGGGTGCGCACGCGCTGCCTCAGGGGCTTCCTTCAGCCTTGCTGTGTAAACACGCCCGGCCTTGCTGACAGGAAGCCAGAGACATCCGGAACGCGTACTTGTTCCTGCCCACGTGCACTTTCCACCTGGCCTGCTGTGGAAGGGCCTTGCGTGTGGAAGGTGTTTCGGATTGTACTTTCTCACCTGTGTGTCTGGCTGTGGAGAGGGGGCCTTGTTTATTTCTGATGACCCCTGGAGGGACTTGAGGGACGAGAGGCCACGCTGTGCAGAACTGAACCGTGGCCTGGGGTGCAGGCTCCGTGCTCTCCCAAGGGAGACCCTGCTCTCCGCCCCCACCCGCTGCAGCAGCTCCTTTTCTTTGAGATGTGTCGGGAACTTTCTTGGGCTGTGTGGGTGCCATTTCCTAGGCCAAGAGGGTGCCCCGACTGCCGACAGTGGCTTCAGAGCCCATTTTTCTCCAGGACACCACCCGGGCCACCTGGAACACCACTCATTACGTGGTGGGGGGTGTTGCTTGGGGCCAGGGAGGTGGGAGGGGGTTGGAGCGTGGCTCGGGGGCTCTCATGAGGCCTGGGCCTTCCAGCTGGGGTGTCCGCCTTCCTGCAGTTGCCCCGGCCCTGCCTGGCTGGGGTGAAGGCTGAACAGAATGAGGGCTCTGAGAATTGAATTGGGCCTGTGCTGGGTTGGCGGGGTGTGCTGATGCCACTTCATTTTGGGTTCACCTGAGAACAGGAGAGGGAAGGCCAAGGTCATGGTTGCTGGCTGCCCGGGCTTGTTTACGCCACCCCACTGCTCGCCCTGCGGAGCCTGTGTGTCGCGTGGCTGGCACCACCTTGGCCTGGCTCTGGCCTGTCCTGAGGGCCGTGCAGGGCCGTGGAAGGAGCCTGAGGCCTGCTCTGTGGAAGGTTCCTTCAGTGATTTGCTTAATGGCAGGTGCTTGCCAGGCTCTTCCTGGGAGCCTCGAAGCGGCCGAGAACAGTTTGAGCTGAGCATTTGAGGGGGTCCAAGTGGGGCTGTGTGTAGGGGACACAGCTCTGCCTGTGAGGGGCCTGGCATGGCTATGGCGCCCGCTCCTTGAGACCAGGCTTTGTGGCCTTGTCTTTGGACTTGCCCTGGGCAGAGAGGAATGGAGACTGAGAGAGACTTTGGCAGAGGCTGTCACAGAGTGAAGGTTAATGTTTTCTGTTGTCATTTATTGTGCTCAGTCAGATAGAGTGGTGGGTAGGGTGAGATGGGGGATGGTGGGGAGTTAATGTTTAGTTGGGCCTTGGCCAGCCTCTGGCCCGTGCCCAGTCCCTTTGGTGCAGGCGGGGGAAGGGTCAGAAACGCAGTTGCTGCACCTGCCAGGCCCCTGGGCTCTGGTCCCTCAGTCCCCGTACCACTGGATGACCTGGCTGGTGTGCTGTCATCCCTAAGAGCATTCCCACAGCGCACTTTCCTGAGGGGGCTGGTGCTTGGCTTCTTTGCCAAGTCGGTACACTGAGCGCTTGAGCCGGCCACACAGAGCTTTTGGAACGAGGCTGGCCGAAAGTGAGACGTGCTGTGCGTGTGCCACACGGAGTTTAAAGGCTGAGTGCACCTACAGCCGTTTTGAACGGGGCAGTGCTAGTAACAGCGGACAGGGTTCCTAGCAGGACATGTGCTCGGCGCTAGTGCAAGCGCCTTCCTTCGGGGACTCGGTCTTCCTCAGGACCCGAGTGAGTGCTGTTTAGGGCCGGCAGCGTGGAGGCTGCACTGCCACCTACTGGAGGTGACAGGGATTGCAAAGAGAGGTTTTAAAATGGAATTATCTTCTAATTTTTAAAATTTATTCTCCATGAGGTAAATTTTTCAGTAAGTCAGTCATTTTCTTACAAATAATACATAATCATTGTAGAAAATTTGGAAAAAGAGACACAGATGCAAATTTCTTCGCCCCTAGACAGTGCGCAGTAACTTCCTTCCCGTGGGTGTGGGGGCTGCCTGCCCTGGGGCGCTTGAGTGTCATCCTTGCTGCTGCGGTCAGCGCTTGCCTCCCACTCCTGATGGCTTTGCACTGGCCCAGCGCAAGGCTCCCCGGCTTCCTCTGGGGGTTAGTGGCGCCTGCGGGATCCCGGGGGAGGCTTTGTGAACAGCTGGGATCGTGAGGGCAGTTGGTTTTGGACGAAGGAGTCAGTGGGCTTCAGTGTGCAAGGCCACGGATGGAAACGGCGGGCCTGAGCCTCAGTGCCTCAGACGCTGCAGAGCGGGCGGCTGTGCTCCCTCGTGTCCCCCGGCCCGGATCACGGCCTGGATCTTTGCTTTCGGAAGTGTTCCTAGTGGGTCCTGCATCCCCGAGGCTCTGCGTGCAGACCGAAGTGGGTGGTTGTGCTCCCTGGGGTGTCCTATGCTGTCAGGCTGTCCGTGGCCCGCGGACCATGTCTGGTCCTCCTTCCCTAGTGTGTGCTGCTCTAGGGTCCATTAATGTGCCCGTGGTTCTGCAGTCCAACGTGCTGGTGGGACGGCGGGGCCGCGTGGCCTTCCCCACCAGAAACCCTTGCTTAATGGCCCCCGAAAGCACCACTGCGTCACGCCTGCCTCCGCAGCTTTCCGCCACGCTGGGATGCCAGGGAGAGCCACCGGGGCCTGGCGGTGGGCGGGGGGCCATGCGAGCACTGAGTGCCCGTGCCCTTCTTGCAGGTCTGGCTGTGGGCCTGGGCTTTGGGGCCCTGGCCGAGGTTGCCAAGAAGAGTCTGCGCCCTGATAACTCCACAGGTGAGCGGGGCCCTGTGACAGGTGCGGGGGACCCGGGGGTTGGGCCTGTGAGCCCCACCCCACCCGTGCTGCCCTCCAGGACTGCTGGCTTACCGTGGTCCACACATCTCCAAGCTGTCCATGGGGACCTCCTGACCCCACTGCCCATGCTGCTGTGGGAGGCCAAGCTCTCCTGTGGGCCAAGGGTCTACCCAACCCAGGACCGCCCCCCCCCCAGCCCATACCTGCAGGGCTCTTCCTCCTGGGGACAGGACGTTCGCCTCGTCCTCACAGGCTCCGATTACTGGGGACGTGGAGCGCCATGCGTGTCCTTGGAAGGGGCTGCAAGATGAGGGTTGAGCCAGGGTATTTTTAGTGTCGGTACTGCAGCACCGCGGGAAGCAGAGCCGGGTCGCTCTGGAGTGGACCATGGCCTTGCCTGGCCCTGCACGCTCCTCACCCCAGAGCTGGCTGCTCTCCTTCCTCCCTCGTCCAAGCAGAGCAGAGGCCAGGCTGGCTCCAAGGTTACTGGTGTCCTCGGCCAGGGACGGCGGTGACCTGAGACGAGGCATGAAGGATTCCAGTCCTTAGTCCTGCAAGCTGGGACTCAGGCCAGGGTGTGGTAGCCCTGGGCAGTCCCCACGCAGTGCTCCAGCTGTCAGGCAGGCTCAGCATCCCCTGCCCTGGAGGCCACTCGGCAGGCCGGCTGAGCCCTGCGCTAGGAGAAGGTCTCTGCCCTGGCGGTCCTGGCCCATCCTGATGGCATGCCTCCTGCCTATGGTGATGACCAGCTGTGGGCTGCAGCTGCCTGGGACAGCCCAGCCGGGCCAGATGCCGTCCTCGCGTCTCAGGAGCCCTGCAGCCAGCCCAGCCCCTTGGTAGCCTAACTCCCTAAGAGGGAAAACTAACTCCTCCAGCCTTGGCCAGGCTGCTTCTAGGGTCCCTCCTTCCTCTGCCTCTCCACCCTGAAGACCCCTAGAGGCTGGGGAGGGCAGAGGGGATGCTTGAAGCACTGTTCCCCTCATCGCTGGTGCTTTGCTGCTGCCTGGGCCATGTGGGTCCAGGTCTCCTGATTGGTGCTGCTGTGGGGCCAAAGTCCTTTCCCACCCAGCACCCTCCTGGCACCTGTCTTGCCTTGTGGGACCGAGCTGTGAGCCTCCCCCTTTCCCGAACGCCTGGTGGCCTCAGCCTCCTCCGTGTCCTGAATCCTTCAAGCTTATGGCCCAGCACACGACACGGCGTACAGCGGTGGTAGGGCCGCTTCTCCTATTCCCTTGCTTGGGACTGCGCACAGCCCCATGCCAAGCACGCACCCGGTACACACACGCTGTGTCCCCGAGCGTCTCGGCCCAAACACGAAGAATGACCTCTGCTAGGTGCTCTGCCTTCCAGATCCGTGGTATGTAAGCTGAGGCAGGTGCCATGTTCTGTGAAGGCATTCTCATTTAACTGGACTCAGGACACAGGGCAAGAGAGGCCCCAAACGTCACCGGGGCTGGACGCCCAGCCAGAGGGTGCAGGGGTCTCAGAGAGGGCAGAGGAACCCGGCGCTCGGAGCCCTCCTGGGCCTCTCCCCATCTCCGCAGGGCGTACTTCGTGTTTAGGCAGAGGGCCAAGTCTCCTGGTCACACTGCTGCCTGGCATCAGGGCTCCCTTGGCCTCCTGCAGCTCCTTGGAGATGCCCTGGGCACCTTGCCACCTCCCATGTCCTGGGCAAAGGTCACCTACAACCTTGGGGTCACTGCATGGCCAGCTGGCAGCACTGAGCTTCCGGCCTCAGGAAGCGAGGCCTCAGAGCGTGTGTTGTCCTTGACCCTGTGCGCCCTTCCTGAAGGACAGCCCCAGGGCTGGGACCTTGGTCCTGTACGGGGTGGCTGAAGACGGGCGGTGCTCAGCTGGGCACTGTTCCCCGGGCTCCTCCAGGTCCTCCTCCCAGCGCTGACCCCACTTGCAGCTAACTGCTGCTTATGGTGACCCCGAGTCCCCAGGGACTGGTACAGAGGAGAGCTCCTGTGTGTGTGTGTGTGTGTGTGTGTGTGTGTGTGTGTGTGTGTCTGTATCTGTGTGCCAGGGGAGGGAGGCCTGGTGAGCACAGCGCGCCTCATCCAGGCCTGGGAGGTGGGCGTGGGGTGTGGATTTGGAACTGCGCTGCTGGGTTCGGGGATAGCAGGAGTCCATAGATGCGGCACACACTCCTGGACCCCATGGAGTACACGACACCCCTTCCGCCCCCAGGGAAGAAAGCCGTGCTGGACTCCAGCCCCTTCCTGTCGGAGGCGAACGCAGAGCGCATCGTGCGCACGCTGTGCAAGGTGCGCGGGGCGGCGCTGAAGCTGGGCCAGATGCTGAGCATCCAGGGTGAGTGGCTGCGGCTCGCGGGCCTGGAGGGCGCTCACAGCCAGCAGCTGACGGCACTTGCACCCCCGGGGTGGTCGTGTGTCTTAGTAGGTGCAGGAGTCGAGCGCAGTCCCGTTGCCTGCTGCGTTGCCCTAGGTGTTGGCACTGGGGCTGGGGGCTGTGAGCCCAGAGGGGAGGTCGGCCAGGCCCCGAGAGGAGTGGTGTGGGGGCCTTGGGCCTGTGGCAGGGAAGAGCCATGGCGCTGGCACCGAGCGCAGTGTGCAATAGCCGCCCTGGCCGGGAGAGGTGAGGGTCAGGCCCCCAGCCTCCATAGTGCTTCACCCTGGTTGGGCTGAGGGAGGGTGCAGCTGGTGTCCTGCCTCTGCTGTTGTTGCTACTGCCGGGCCCTCAGAGAGCACAGGAGCCACACGGTGGGGAGAAGGCTCGGGGAGAAGGCTGCCTGGGAGGCGCCAGTAGACTCCCTAGAGCAGTGGTGACGAAAGCGTGGCACGTGTGCCGCAGCGGGCGGTGCCTGTCAGTGAAAGCGCTAAAAGGTTAGCTCTCACTGCCCTAGAGTGTGACAGCAGGTTGAGAGAAGCCCAGAGCACAGATCAGAGGGGAAACGAGTTCGCTGGAGGTGGTCAGGTTACAGGGAATTTTAATATTTTACTGTATCTCCTAGATTTCTTTTGCAATTGTAAGCTTTCCATGTTAAGTTTAAGCACCTCGCCTCAGGTTGCTGGGCTGAGGTCAGGGCTCCCTGTGGTGCCAGGTGGCTGAGAGAATCTCTGAGGGCTCCGCTGGGCCTGCTGAGCGCCTTACCCTGGGCTCCCAGTGGGGTTGCTGCCCCAGGGCAGGGCACATTTGCCTCTGGACTTGCTTGCTGGCCAGGAGTGCGTGCACTTGAGAGCACCGTGGCTCACTGTCCCTCCAGAGCTGCCGTCCACGGCCTCCGTGGGAGCAGGGAGGAGGCTGAGCCTGGCTCGGTGTAGTGTCGGGCAGGCTGCGCCGCCTCGGCTCCCAGGCTCAGGAGCCCGCGCTGCCGAGGTGGAGCTGTCCCTGGTTTCTGGCCTGAGTGGGGCTCTCCTGCCTGACTGGGCCCGTGCCTTGCAGATGACGCGTTCATCAACCCTCATCTGGCCAAGATCTTCGAGCGGGTGCGGCAGAGCGCTGACTTCATGCCGCTGAAGCAGATGATGGTGAGGGGATGCGGGGCGGCCACCTGACCCCCTTCCTCTGCAGGGGCGGACTGGGCCCCTCACCGCGGCTTTTCCCTGCAGAAAACGCTCAACAACGACCTGGGCCCCAACTGGAGGGACAAGCTGGAGTACTTCGAGGAGCGTCCCTTTGCGGCTGCCTCCATCGGGCAGGTGCATTTGGCCCGCATGAAGGGCGGCCGCGAGGTGGCCATGAAGATCCAGGTGGGTGCCCGCGTGTGCTGGTCCCCTGGGCTGCAGTGAGGGGAGCCACGCCCTGCTGTCCCTAGTGCAGGGCTGCTGTCCCCTCCCCTTCCTGCCCTTAGCACATGCCCGCCCTGGACGCTCAGGAAGTGCTTGCTGATGGAGTGACTTGCAGGGTGGAACAGGTTTCCAGCAAGCTTGGTTCAGGATGGCCGGGGTGGGGGACAGGGATTGCCTTTCGGGCAGCTGGAGGGAGGGGCCCTAGTTGGTGACCCCTCTGGAGGAGGGGAGAGCAGGGCCATGTTGGAGCACGGACTGGGTGTCCGAGGTGCAGGGTCTGAGTGTGACAGGGCTGGGGGGCGAACAGGAGCATGAGGGGCAGTGGCCTCGAGGGGTCCTGCCTTGTCTGCCCAGGTGACCCCTGTCTCCCACAGTACCCTGGCGTGGCGCAGAGCATCAACAGTGACGTCAACAACCTCATGGCCGTGCTGAACATGAGCAACATGCTCCCCGAAGGTCCGAGGCTGCGCTGTGGCTGAGGGCCGGGCGGTGGGGACCATGCTGTGGGGGCCGCGGGGCCCTGTGCCCGTCCTGCCTGACACCCCTGCGCCCTCCCAGGCCTGTTCCCGGAGCACCTGATCGATGTGCTGAGGCGGGAGCTGGCCCTTGAGTGTGACTACGAGCGGGAGGCCACCTGCGCCAGGAGGTTCCGGTGCGCTGCTTGCTGCCCCACCCTGTGGGTGCCCCGGGGGCCGCGCCCCTTCTAGGCGGCCTTGGGGGATGAGGGCCCGCCTGCTCCAAGGGTGATGGTCCAGACCCCATCCCACCGCAGCAAGGCCGGGCTCCGCCCGGTGGGTATCCCTGTGGGAGGCCGTGGGGCAGTGCTGAGATGGGACTGCCCGTCCCTCCCAGGGAGCTGCTGAAGGACCACCCCTTCTTCTACGTGCCCGAGATCGTGGAGGAGCTCTGCAGCCCGCACGTGCTCACCACGGAGCTGGTGTCCGGCTTCCCCCTGGACCAGGCTGAGGGGCTGAGCCAGGAGGTTCGGAACGAGGTGGGTCGGAGCTGCTGTCCCCGCCGTGCCGGCTGCTGGTTCCCTAGCTGGTACCTGGCAGGGGTCACGGTGGAGCTGGGATTTGGGGGGCCTGTTCAGTCCACTTCCAGTCCCCAGGCAGCCTGACACTGCTGCCCTGCCCCCATCACAGATCTGCTACAACATCCTGGTCCTTTGTCTGAGGGAGCTGTTTGAGTTCCACTTCATGCAGACAGACCCCAACTGGTCTAACTTCTTCTACGACCCCCAGCAGCACAAGGTGAGCCCCTGGGCAAGGGCTGGTGAGCCAGCCTGTGAGCGTGGTTCTCGGTCCCTACAGAGATCGTCTCCCCTGCTCAGTGCCCCGGGGCCAACCTGGCCTGTCTGCATCCCTAGGTGGCTCTTCTGGACTTCGGGGCCACTCGGGAATACGACAGATCCTTCACTGATCTCTACATTCAGGTGAGGCTGGAGGGGCCTGAGCTGGGCCCACGTTTTTCTGGGGCTGGGACTAGATACTGGGGAGGGAGGAGGATGGGGTCATGCGCTTCAGCTTGGTGACTGTGAGCTCCTGGCCCGGGGCTTCGTGGAGGGCAGGGTGGGCAGGGTGGGCCGGGCCGGCGGCCGTGGGAGCCTTGCCCTGTGCCTCTGCCCAGATCATCAGGGCTGCTGCTGACCGGGACCGGGAGGTCGTGCGCCAGAAGTCCATCGAGATGAAGTTTCTCACCGGCTACGAGGTCAAGGTGAGCGCCGCCGCCCAGGCTGCTGGCTGCTGCTGGTGGCCAGGGAGGGTGGGCAGCCACTGCTGCTTCTCTGAAATGTTGGGTGGAACCTCGGTGTGGAAAGGGGTAGAACCTGGGACAGCCAGGGCAGCTGGCTTCTAGGGCTTCCACAAACTGGGGACCCCCAGCGGCACAGGCAGGGGATCTAGCGGGGGTGGCCGTGGCCCTGTAATAAGGGGACGTGGGCTGGCCGAAGTCACACTGCGAGCAGCGCTCTCTCTTCCTTGGTGCCGAGGACCAGGAGAGCGTCCAGGCTCCGTCCTGGGGCCCTGCCTGGTCAGAGCAGAACTTCAGACACGTGGGTGGCATGGTGCTTCGCTCTGCCTTCTGGACACAGGAGCGGGCCGTGCTGTCTCGTGGCCTCCGGGACAGATCAGCAGCTCCCGTTTCCTCCCGCAGCGTGGCTGTGTCCCTCACCGCCTCGGCCAGCCGTGGCCTGTCCCTGTCCCGTGCTCCGCCAGGCCAGTCCCTCCCCGTGCGCCCTGTGCGGGACGCAGCGTGGAGCCTGCGCCCAGCGCCACAGCCAGCACGTGGCCAGGCCCTGCCAGGCCGGGGTCTGTTCTCTTCGGCCGGAGAAGTATTTTGCACAGCTTGGAGCGTGGCTTCTTCCTGCTGCAGGCCGCTTCACGCCCTTGCCGCTCGCATCAATCACTGCGGCGGGCTTCACGCGCCCGCCTGACCGTGCTTCATGCGCAGAGCCCCCACGAGGTGGCCCCTCGGCTCCTCCCAGCTCTCAGGAGAGCACCGGGGAGGGACTCGCGGGTCCTGTCGCCATTTTTCTTCTTCCCTCCCCCAGGCCATGGAAGACGCCCACCTGGATGCCATCCTCATCCTGGGCGAGGCCTTCGCCTCGGAGGAGCCCTTCGATTTTGGCACCCAGAGCACCACCGAGAAGATCCACAACCTGATCCCCGTCATGCTGAAGCACCGCCTCATCCCGCCGCCCGAGGAGACCTACTCCCTGCACCGGAAGATGGGTGGCTCTTTCCTCATCTGCTCCAAGCTCAAGGCCCGCTTCCCCTGCAAGGCCATGTTTGAGGAGGCCTACAGCAACTACCGCCGGCCGCAGGCTGAGCAGCAGTAGCCAGGGCGGAGCCGAGGTGGCGCGTGGGAAGTGGCGGCGGTGACCTCCCCCCTGACTTCCTGCCAGCGCGAGGGTCCCTGCAGTGCTTTCACAGGGTTTTCAGGCCAAGTGGGTGGAGTGACAAGTGCCGGAAGGCAGCGGAACGCCACTCTTCTGTCAGACTCTGTCCTCCGAAATCTCAAGGGGGTGAGTTTATCCTCCGTCTCCTTTTCCCTCCTGTGTCAGCCAGAACCCAGGCAGCGCCTCCTGCTGATCCCGGCGGCCCAGCAGCTTCCGGGACCGTCGGTACCGAGGCTGAGTCGGCGTCTCTCCGTGCCTCTCACCTGCGCTGTGGGGCTGGGAGCAGCGCCGTGGGCGCCATCGCCCACACAGCCGGGGCTGCTTGGCCGCTGCCGACCTGTTTTGGACGACTGACCCGTCAGGGCTCCTCCTTCGCAGGGGGGCAGGCGGGGGCCGGAGGCGGCACTGGCCGGTGCGTCCACCCGGAGGGTCAGCGCAGGTGCGTGAACTTTTGTACCGGTGTTGTAATTACCACATTTACTTGTTTCCGTTCAATTAAACGAAGTGCTTGTGCACAGCCCCTTCCTGTGTGCTTTAACGGCCTCAGGGCTTTGGCCTGGTGGTGGCGCCCTTTGTGGATGCGGTGGTCCTTCCCCTGCACAGCCCGCCCGCCCCTGGGTGCTCCACCGCGCGGTGGGCTCAGCCGTAGTCACTGTGACCCCCACGTCCCTGCCGAAGCCTCGGCGCACAGCCACACGGGCCGCTGTGGCCATGGACCCCTGCGGCAGGGCAGGCGCCGGGTGAGGCAGCAAAACCCACTCAAGAGCCAGCACAGCAGACGGTTACTCCGGAAGAGCTGCTTTCACAGGGCGTGACTGCGGGACACCAGGCATGCGCGCTGGGAAGGAGCAGGGGTGACCGGCACGTGTGGCTGTGAAGGGTCTTAGAGGAAAGCTCCTTCCTGAGGCGTGGGCCTGAGTGCCGCCGTGCCGGGCTCTGGGCAGGATGGGCAGGTCCGTCCGACCGGCCCCAGGGAGGCCTGCCGTGAGCACTGGGCCCTGGCGTGGCCCTCAGTCCTCAAGGGACTGGCTGTGGGCTGCTCTCTGGCACCCTGGGTTCCCCGCGCAGACCCGGGGCAGCCACACTGCAGAGCCCACAGGTCCCCCTGCCAGGGCCCTGAGCCCCCTCTTCTCAGGCCTGACAAATGGGGCTGCGCTACAAAGAGGATGGGAACAGAGACAACAGCAAGACCACGGACCGAGACTGCAGCCAGCCCGAGAGCACCTGCCACCTGCGCCTCCTGGTTAGGAGTAGAAAGCACCAGCTCTGTAAATAATGGTGCAGGACGAACCTGTTGTGAACCTGGCCACACATGTACGGCTTTGCACCTATCGTGGCTTTTCCCGTGTCAAGGTACTGAATGATGGTGGTCTCCGTTCACACTGAAAGACGGCAGGAAGCGCGTGACTTTGTGGAGGGCTTTCTACTTGTATCCTCAACATCTAGTGACTGGATGCATATGTCACAGTGTCAGCCTGCTCAGGGGCCCAAGGGAGATTTTTGTGGGTGAGGTCCCAGGGTTAAAGAACACCCATGTGTAAGGCAGCACCAACAGCAGGCAGCATGGAGCAGAGCGGAGAGCCGGAGCAAGAGTGCTGGCAGCTGTACTGTGTAATTCTTACACAGGTGGCTCTCTCACATTTACATTCTTACATAGTGCCACAACCAGCACGTGCGTGTTTACCCGTGCTGTCATGAGGACGTAACTGTATCCCACTGTGTGTCTGCGCTAGGCAGGCAGGGTCAGGTGTCCTCAGATGCCCCTGAGCTTCGAGGCAGTCTGAGTGGGTCCCCACATGCAGCCTGGACGGAGTGTTCCCCACTGCTGGGCTTGGTGGTTAATAGTGACAGAAGACTGCACCGCAGGCAGGCGTTGTTCTTGAGACGGGCACACTCATGCCTCCTGGCACTCAGTGGGCATCGCCAGACAGCAGCAAGTGGTAGAACCAGAATGTTGAACAAGATGGTCTGGTCCTTTAGTCCCTGCTGTCCACACCAAGGCCCAGCAGGCTCCGGTCCACGGGCCTCACTGGGTCCACTGTACCTCTGAAGGAAGCTTAGCGGCAGAGGTGAAGAGCTGCCACACGCCTCAGGCGCACAGTCCACAAAGACGAGTGTGTTTATTGACTGGCCCTGCACGGAGGAAGTTGCCAAGCCTCAGTCACCGCCACGCAGCTGTGGCCCCGCACACAGCAGGACTTGCCCGTCACAGGGCGATGGGGATGGGGGGTTTCACCAGTCAAGACTTCTCTTAGGACAGTTCCCAGCCTTACCCACGGGTCCTCTGATGTCTGATTCCAAAGGAGGACCCCACCCCACTCCCGAGCGGCTGCTTCTGCGGCTTCCCAGGGTTTGGTGCCTCCTGAAACCTTGGCAGGGGGAGTGAGCCTTGCAGACGGAAGCACTGCAATCAGGAAGTGCACACCAGAGGGGCACCACCAGCTTCAGGGAGTGTGGTATTCTCACGGGCTATGGGAGCAACTTAGCCACAGATGAAACCACAAAGGGCAACTACGCTGCATCCCCAGGAGCGTGAGGGAGGCCGGGCTGGCGAGGGGCCACGCAGCGCGCAGGGCCGAGGAAGACTGAAACAGGCGCCCTTCTCTACTGCTCAGACTTCTCACACGGGGAAAGAAAGAGACAAACTACTCGGTTTAACAGCTCCCTGTTTTATTGCGGTACATCAAAGTCTGGTTAATATTAAGTGATACCAACATAAAATAATTGGTGAGGAGTCTTGTTAACATTTTTGACTATCCCACCTTAAATATTTCCTGTGCAAAAGAACCCACATCATTGTTTGGTAGCAGAGAATCTCTTAATAAAGTTCCCTAGGACACAGAGGGCATAAAACCAAACAAAATAAGTGATAGGAGGCCAAAGCGTAGCTTTTCCCCTTCCATACACACATATTGGTCAGCATTATCTTCTAAACAAAAATGATTACATCCAGGCCATGCAAAACTGTACAATAATATTACAGTGAGAAAAAAAACCCTAAAAATTTATAAAATAAATGATGCACTATCAAATAAAAAGGCAGGTCATTTTTGTTTTCATGAGACATCAAGGTTGATCTGTGGTGATCCGTGTCCCCCACCCCTGCGGTGCCTACGCTGCGTGGCGGTGGCCCCAGCGGAGGGAGCGCTACCCAGTACTGTGGAAGCGGGGCCCTCCTTCCCTGGCAGCCTCCACAGGGAGCTCTGGACCTGAGGAACAAGTAAGGTCCTGACAAGGAAAGAAGTTCGCAAGTGGGCAGCGAGATGTTCTGCAGCTTCTCTACGCGCCCATCCACCTCCATGCTGTGCCCCGTGACCCGCAGTGGGGTACCAGGCTGCCGAGTGCCCCTCGGGATATGGTGGGTGGTGGCCCTCTGCCGCCTCTGGGGGTTGGGACATCTGCTCCCCCTCCTGTGACTCCTAACGATACCTGAGATCCCACACAAACCAACTGGTCCTTCCCTGAAACAGATTGGCCACTCGGTAATGAAATAACGTAATTCTAACTATTATGGAAGGACAGTGAAGCTGAGCCAGCTGGATCTTACAGCAGATTGCTGCTGTAAACATGACAATTTCAGATCCTCCCCTGAACCTTGGTACAAGGACTGGCTGGGAAAGCAAACAGATGGGCCCTCTTCAGTTCTATCTCACAGCCAGAGAGCTGCACGCCCCAGGAGAAAACGTGAGTTGCCAGGTGTCCAGGGTGCCATATGGATATAAAACTAAAGTGAAATCTGCTTTAGCAATCATTTGACAAGGAGGAAGGCCTTTGTTTTGGCAAAAAGAAGTATGTATGTATATAGATATATATAATTTTATACACCCAAAAAGCACATGACAAGATTAGCCAGAATTCAAGAGTAGGTAACAAGTTGGTTGGACATAGATAGCACCAAATATCAACACAGAGACTCTATGCCAGGAATGCCTCTAATGCATTTCCTCCTTCTACTGAGAAACTGATTCCTGTTGCCACACACATTTTACAAAAATGTCCTGCATAAAAAAAAATACTTCAGGCAGCAACAACATACCCTGTGATCTTTGTCACTGACCTCTCTGAATGGCCCTTACATTTTCCCTTTCTTGGAACCTATTCTCCATCTTTTCCGAAACTACTGAAGGTAAATGGCCTCAGATTGACATGTGGGATAAGCCCAGCAGGATGATCATTACCTTGGGGAAATATCTGCAAGAACTACTGCCCCGCTAGCTTCTCCCTTCAAATCCTGCACTCAGTCTGCTCAGGCTTGCCGCGGGAAACTGAGTCCTGCTCACTGGTGCCAGCTCATTCCCCTGCGCTGGGAGGTGCTGGGCTCCCTGTGTTGGAGCCTACACTTTAAGTATGTGTGTATTTTAATTCTGAAAGTATACTTTGAAAAATAAGCACCTATAGGCAACAAAAGTTCACAACTCATTGTAGAAGAACTACGGACTAATGGCTTAGCGTGGAGCCCTATGGTTCTTGGCCTGGGAAACGAAGGGAGAGGTGAAGGTCAAAGCAGAGGGCAGGGTGGCATGGAGACGGGGCAGCGCCCGCACCGGGCTGGCGGATCTCTCCTCTGCCAAGTTTAAGCAGCCGCCAGGGTCACATGGAAAAAAAGACAAATTCAAGCTCTGACCCCTCCCCCCGACATTTGGGTGTATAAAAGGATTTTAATATGACACTCCTTTTCCAAAAGCAAAACTATTTGGGAGATTAGAGCTACACTGTGAACTGTGACCATTCAGAATAAAATATAATCAAACCTGAGCAGCAGTGGATCCAGAATGTTTCAAAGTGTCTAAAGTTCACTGCTGCAAGCGCTGGGCATGTAACCCCCCAGAAGACCCCTTCGTCCCTTGCGGAATCTCGGAACCTTCTCCATAAGGGAGCATACACGAGGGCGCCTGGGCCCTGCAGCGGGCTGCTGTGCACAGCACGAGACGCGCCGAGCTCGCGGCGGTGCAGAGCTCAGTGCAACCCAGGTTAGCAACGGCAGGGTTTTCTTCATTGAAGCCAAATTAAGAAAAGGACAAAATCCTGCTTCTATTTCCTCCAGAAACTTGGGCGAAAAGAGCCAGATTCTCTTCCATGAGCTATTTTTTTCTTTCCCTGCTCATGTGCTTCACTTGTGAAATGATTATAACGTTAAGTTCTTTTGGTTCTGCACCTCATTTCCTGATGGCAAGCAGAACAGGAGGAATCCGAACAGAAACACAACTAACAAGGCAATACTGCAGCCAGGGGGTAAATCCAGTCAAACCAGCCCCACTGGGTCACTTCCTGATTGTGGCCCGCCCCCGGAGGGGGGGGATCATCCCATCCACTTGCCACTGCTGTAGGAAAGAGTATTTGGTTAAGGCTGTTCAAGTCCTTGCTTTTGAGGTTTCCTATTATTTGGTAAGAAAAGCCTTTTCTGCCAGGCCCATTTGAAGAACTTCCTACCTACCCTCAAGGAAACAGGCCCTTCTTTCAGAAGCCACCCCCATCCCTGGGACAAACACTTTGCTGTCACCCAGGAGAAAAAGCACTTTTATGAACCTTTGTGTGAACTTTCAGAAGCCACAACACTCCCTCTAGATGGAAGGGCTCAATCAGACGGTGCAGCACTGCAGAAGATACCAAAACGTAACAGAAGTGTGGTTTAACTCTATCGCTAGAAAAGGAAATGCCCCAGGTGGAGGTGAGCGTGCCTCTGAAGCTGCTGCTCACGTCGTTTCCGATGTTCCAACTCTGGGGGCCCAGGTTGCGGTCAACGAAGCCAGTGTCTCCGGATGTCCCCTAAGGGCCCCAGTGTGAGGCCAGGGCACCGCAGGGACCCCGGTTTCCCCTTTCCCTCTCCCAGTGTCAGCGTGAAGCCTTTCTACCCTGTATGTGACTTAGCTGGGAAACAGACAAGAAACAATACATCTCTTAAATTAAACGCTCTCGTATATGCATCCATCTCTTTGATTACAAGATGCTTCTTTTGACTATATACATTCAGCATTTAACTTCTACATTTATGTATTTATTTAAACTCTGTACTGTAGTAAAATATGCACTGTTTTAATCTGTGAGGATTCATGGGGATTCCCGGCAATTATCAGCTGATGTGTGCAGTGACCTCTGCAGGCTGGGTCCCCCTGCTGCGGAATCCCAGGTGCGCTCTGAGGGTACAGTGAGGTGCTACTGTGAACACAAACCTGTCTAGTCTCACTCGTACATTACACTGTGTAGTCTGCCTACTCAAGCTACCTTTGGGGCCGGGAAGTAAATGTGACTGAAAGCAACTCTACGCAGGAATGACCCGCCGTCAGCCTCGGACGCAGCAGAAGAGGCCTGCACGGCTGCTGTGCGCCAGGGGCGTGGTGCTGCCAGGCCAGCGCCGTGAGCAACTGCACGCCCTACCCCGCCGCTGCTGCTGCTGGGCTCTGGCCGAGTGGGCGGCGGAGATGGAGGTGGGGGGAGGCAGTGGAGGGGTGCGGGACGGAGCACCCGGAGCTCAGGGGTCCCAGCTCCCGCGGTCCGTGCTCTCCAGGGAGAGGCTTTTGGTCTTTCGGGGTGAGACTGGGCTCGGGGGGCTGCTCAGGTTGGAGCTGTTGGATGCTGTGGAATGCCTCGGCGAGTCCGAGTCCTGTAAGGTCAGAGCAGAGCGCTGATGAGAAGCAGGTCCCCACCTGTCATCCTGACCGCAGGAGCCATGGAGCTGCTTCTGGTTTTTTTCCTTTTGCAGGACCAGAGATTGAATCCAGGGCCCCCACACTGAGCTATACGGAAATTTCATTCATTCATTCTTTTTTTATTTATTATGAGACAGGGTCTCGCTACATAGTCCAGCCTGACCCTGAATTCACGGCGCAGCCCAGGCTGGCCTCACACTCATGGTAGTCTTCCAGCCTTGGCCTCCCAATGCTGGAATTACAGGCATGTGCACCACGCCTGGCCAAAATATTTTTTGAGACAGGGTCTCACTATGTTGCTAAATTGCCTGGGCCTCCTGCCTCAGCCTCCCAGAGCGTGGGATTTCTTTACTGCCCTTTGGGAGCTAAGAGGCACAGAACAAATGCTCAGTCCTTTCTGTAGGTCTTTAGAGATGTAGGCATCTTCATTCAAAAGCCATTCGAAGTCTCAACAGCTTCAGGAGAGCTGTAGTTTTACAACTTTGCTGCCCCTGGCTGACAGTTAACCTAGTACAGGCCCAAGTGAAGGAGCTGAGTGCCCTGAATCAATGCTCTGCTCCTCCTGATGAGGCCGCTGGCCACACACGCCCACTCACCTCTCCGTCATAGTCCCTGGCAGGGGCATCGCTTCCTTGGTCCATGCCTCCGGATGACAAGGAGCCCTCTGACGGGGAGGGCATGGGCTGTCGCTTTGTACTGTAGCTTCCTCCAGAGAGCTCCCGCTTCAACGCACTGCCGTTCTGTGCGGATGACCCTGTAGGATGCCATTCAGGGAAAACTTCACGTATGCAGACGAGGACAGTTCTACAGGAAATGCCCAGTTGCACAGATGCCAGCTCACCCTCCCCAGCCCAAGGCCCCCTGCTCTGACGAACGGCAGCCTCCCTGCGCAGCCTGGCCCCTCAGTCCACCAAGTCCCGCCGCCTCATGCAGCTGCTGCTGTCACACTCCAGCTGTGGACACTCCTTGTGGGCAGGCAGTGCTCTCCGCAGGACAATGCTCACAGCATCTGTCCAGTCCCGGGCTGCCTTGTGAGCCTCACTGCCCCGTCGTGGCTGCCGTGGTGTGCTGCCACCCTTAGAGATGCAGGTTCTGCCTTTCCTGGCCTCACCAGAACACAGCTGAGTGCGGAAGGCGGACAGCCCGCGCCGAGGCCGGCGCCAACTGACCCGGGATCGGCACTGGACTAACGCTCACAAACATGAGAACATAAAACAAGCGCTTTCACCCCACAGGACACAAAGCCTGGGATTTCAAAATGAGGTTGAGTTTCTTCAGAAATCATACTGTTTGGGGCTGGGGATTTAGCTCAGTGGCACAGCGCCTGCCTGGCAAGCGCAAGGTCGTGAGTTCAATTCCCGGTACCAGAAAAAAACCAAAAGAAAAAAAAAATCATTCTGTTGTTCCTAGAGTTGAGGTACAAAACAGAGACCAAAGGCATTCATGAAAGAAAAGAACGAACCCTTGGACGTTTGTGGAGTACTGTGAGCACTTAAGACTCTTACATTTCCTGCCATCCTTAGGTTTTGCCGAAAAAATGCTTCCATCTTGCTGAGTTTCAGTGTTAGGATTACTGGTCCCAAA
Organism: Chinchilla lanigera; assembly: GCF_000276665.1. Taxonomy (NCBI): domain Eukaryota; kingdom Metazoa; phylum Chordata; class Mammalia; order Rodentia; family Chinchillidae; genus Chinchilla; species Chinchilla lanigera. The sequence continues at coordinate 10,172,703 of NW_004955406.1, read as the reverse complement.
AGACTGTATTGAAATTTTAGTACAACTCTAAGGTGTAGGGTGGGATTTTTGAGCTTTTTGCTAATTTAAAAGACCGTTGTTCAATATATTAAGAATTCAATGAAAATGCCAACAGGTGACCACTTACAGCGCTTGCACCTAGTGACCAGCAACCTGTAAGCGCGCACGAAGGCGGACCGGGCCGGAGCCTGCTGACTGGCTGTCTCGCTAACTCCTGCCGCAACCTCCCCTTCCTGGCTTCCGTGATAAGCACCTGGGCAGGCGGCAGTCCAGGGCCTGCATCTTCCTCACACAATGGACCTCTCGCAGGGGCCAACACTACCAGCACTGGCTGTAAACTACCTACTGTATTATTATGGTGCTTTAAAAAATCGGTGCCTAGGCGCTGGCCTGAGCAACTAGAGCAGAATCCCCCCACTTGATTTTTGAAAGCTCCCCTCATGACTTACGAGTGCATCTCAGGGCGGAGGACTGAGCTCACATCACCCCGCGCCCCTCCTGCCACCCAGCCTTTGGACTTTGCGGCCCTCACTGCTGGTCTCTGCTGGGTGCTGCTTCTTTGGAAATGTACTCTTCACTTATTTTGACGTGGGTCTCCTTCCTTAGAATACAGCCTGTTTGAAGGCACCACCATCTTTATTTGATTTTTCTTTTAATTTCATGACTGGCTCAGTGCTCAGTTTTTTAGAAAAGCTGTAGAAGTTATTTTTATATTCTGTCCTCTTGAACAGAAAATACAAACTGCCAGAGACTTACGTGCTCTCCTTACCCACTGTGCTACCTCAGGAAAGTTGTTTTACCCTTCTGAATTTCAGTTTCCCTGACCTATAAATACAATAAATTCTATTTAACGGGACTTTTGTGGGACCGACAGAACAGTCACCAGATGTAGAAGGAAAGGCAGGCTAGGAGGGGAGGAGCCAGCAGCAGGCTTTGGCCTGCTTGCACTGGCTTTCTCCTTCCTAGTAATCATCTGTAGAAAAGAAAACTGGATCCCGCACCAGTGCTTTACATATATGTACACTTAAATGTTACTTTACAATTTTCAGACTCCTTCCTCCCAAAGAGAGGTACACTCAAACCTTAAGAAAGAAAAGAAAAATAATAGCTGGACTCCCTGGGAGGCTGAGGCAGGAGGATCACCAGGTGCTTGAGGCCAGCCTGAGCTATGCAGTGAGTTCAAGGCCAGCCTAAACTACATAGCAAGTAGTTCAAAAAACCAAAAAACAACAATGACAAAAAAACTAAGTTGGGTTGTCATAGTATAGCAACAAAAGGGCCTAGGGCAATCCGGAAAGTGTAGGCCCAGCTGACTTTGACCACACTCAGCCCAGCCTCTGCAATCCTGGTTGCACCTCAGAGTCCAGCTGTGGAAGACACCATGCTCCCTGTGGGGATGGAAAACAGAGTTCCCTGTTGCTTCCTGTCCCTCTCTGGACTGGCCATCTTGGAAGCATTTTATAGGAGGTGGGCTCCTCTTAAAGCCAGCAGGAGCCACTCTTTATAGCAGAAGCCCCGTGGAATTCCTCAGGCAGCATTTCCCGGCATCTCTACAAAGAGTTTTGAACAAGGATTGAGGCACGAAGGGCCCTGATGGCACGAGGGGCTTGTGCTTGTCTGCAGTTTCCACGTCACCAGCCATAACTTGTGATTCTCATTCAGTTCCTCTAAGCAGAGCTCCGTTACTGGTCCTACCTCTGTCTGCAGTCCCACAAATCCCAAGACCCTGGAATGCCAGAAGGTTTTTTTCATTTGATCCAAACCCACGTGATAGCACAACCTCATCTGAACTGACTGGAGGATGACTGCAGGCTTTATTTATAAAGAATGCTTATTACCTGTTTATCATGTGGGTAGTCCATATTTCTGCCCTACAAATATTAATGTGCTTGTCAGTACTATCCCAGGTCTTCCTAGGAATGTAACATAGCACGTGGCATACTCCTTTCTAAAATATACTAAAAAGGAAACCTGAATTCTGGGCATCAGGGAGAAGAGCACCTGGCTCCGTCACGGAACATCATGAGGTACTTGTGTGTCTCCAGTCCAGTCACAGTCCAAATACACAAGTATGAAGTAGTAAGGTGGTGTCACGTCTCCCTTTATGTCTTTAAATGCAGTAAGCACTATAAACTGGCTCCAGACAACTTGGGGAGGTAAGGGCAAAAAAGCTGCATCTCATACACTTGACTTTCTGTGTGTCAGTTGAAGACTCCTTCAAAACTCGGTCTTGGGCCGGGGATATAGCTCAGTGGCACAAGTGCCTGCCTGGTAAGTGCAACGTCCTGAGTTCGATTCCCGGTACCAGAAAAAAAAAAAAGACAAAACTCGGTCCTATATTCCTGCCAGTCTCAAAGTTGGCCACGTTCTCTTGATAGTCACACACTGATGCAGTCCATTCCCTCAAAGAAACAGCGCAATCATGAGTCATAAAATGGCATTCAGTCAATGAGGGACCAACCACATACGCAATGGTGGTCTCACACCGTCTCTGTTGGTGAAAGGACATTCTGTGACGCCTGCCCAACCAAGGAATCACCCCACCACCTTTCTCAGAGTGCACCCCTGGCATCAGTGACACTGTGTCATCCCTGAGACTAGGCTGTAAGACTCCTGTGCCGGCCTGTCTCTCAGATCGTTCAAGAACACAAGGCGGTGCATAAACCTGGCATACTGTAGTTTTTCTCAAAGATCCACTGTTCAGAAGCACAGAAAGGTTTCTCTGCGGTTACACTGGACACACATGGGGACTGCTTTTCTGTGGGCTCTCGTCTCAGCAATGCCACGCTGCTGGGAAAGCACACACCCAGCAAAGTTACAGGAACGAAACCTCTGGCTAAGAACGGTCTCCCCCCAGCCAGAAGCTACAGGATCATTTCACAATCCACACTTTCACTGCTGACATCCAGGAGCTACAAAAGATCACAGGGCACTCGAGATGTGTGCACGCCTCACTCTGAGGAAGGCAGCTGTTACAACGCTGTGCACTTTTATTTAGCAGGCAGCACCTTTCCTAGGCAGACACAGCTTTCCTTCTCCCTCGCAAAAAGGTGCGCCTGACCACAGTCAAACATGAACACTCCATGGAGCACATTTTTTCCTTTCTATTGTCCCTTAGCTCACGGTCCCGTACAAAGGCGTAGAAGAGAGATACTGCAGTTCAGGGTAAGCGGGAAAAGGAGAGGCTAAAAATAGTGTGAGCCATTTGGAAGCAGTTCCAGGCCCCGTATCAGAGCAGCTGGTGTCTCCCGGGCCTCTCAGACATTTACTGGGTGAGGCGTTAGCTTGCTTTCACGATTAAAGGGTATGTTCTTGTATCCATCACAGCTCCTTTTCAGTTACTCAAATGTGCTGATTGTTTTCCTACCCTGGGCCTTTTATGTGCCTGAGTATCTTGCCCCGGCCCCAGCTTGACCCTCAGCTGATGCAGCCAGTGGTATCACCTATGGCCGCAATTGCTCACAGCTGGTTCAGAAAGTCTTACTGTTTCCACCTCTGAAAACATCTGGAGAATCCACTGCCTTCTCTCCTGCTTTTCTTCTTCCTGCCCTGCTGTATTCTAAGCCTCCTGGGCTTTCCCCTGGACCAGCCCCAGAACCTGCTCCCCGGATACGGGCGTCCACCCCTGCCTGCCTTCAGTCCACTCTCCACTTAGCTGGCAGAAGAACTGTCACAAATGTAGACTGCATAGGCTTCTTCCCTACTTAAAGTTCTCCCAAGGCTTCTTGCTGCACTGTGATTAAAATGCAACCTTCTTGGTTTGATCTCTAAGTCCCCCACAGGGCGCTTGGCCACCTCCCCTACTCTTTTTTGTCATTCTCTTACCACTACCATGCAGCCACCTGGCCTTCTCTCAGTTAACTGACATGTCCCAAACACGATGCCGCCTCTAGTGAGTGGCATGGTTTTCCTAGCTATCCTAAGTACGAGTTCACCCTTGAAAGCTATCCCTGCTCATCCTCTGTGACACTACCCTGCGTATTCCATCAGCACTCACCACCACCATCTGCAGCTGCAACTGTCTCCCACACGGCCTGCACACTAGATGAAGGGTTCTTGAGCTATTTTCTGATCACGTGCACTTGTTACTCAGCAGGGTGTGAGACACGGCTGAGGGTGACTGTTGCCATGAATGCTGAATAAGAAGGTAGCGGGGATGTGTAAGTGACCTGCGGGAACTGCAGTGCAGGAGGCGGCCAGGTTTCCTGGCTTAGAGGCGTCTCCCACAGCCGGGCACTTACTTGCTGACAGGCCGCTGCTGGCACTCATGGAGCGGCCCGGCTCAGGGCGGGACTTGGTGATGGATGGAATACTGACAGAGCCGCTGAACACTGTCCGGCTTTCCTGAGGACGAGGGTTCTGAATCACAAAACAAAGGTACATTCTTCAGCCAGAAAGAAATTCTTGTCGGCAGAGATGTCTGCATTTCACTACAATTATCAAGCAATAAAACAATCTTGACCAGAAGGATACTGAGTAAAGAAAAGCAGATCCCACACTCCCTCCAACACACAAAAGTTAAAAAAAAACCTAAAATGAAATAAATTTCACCCAATAAGGATTAAGTACTTATTTTTATTGAAATACTCATCAATAAATAATGTTTTGGTTGTGAAAACAGAACGTAAAATTATGTGGTTAGATGTCACAGTGAAGTGTAGAATTACATGGACATTTGCAGAAAATGAAAGTAAAGCTCTCGCTACGTGTGAGATTTTTACTTACTTAGGAAACTCATAATAGTTCAGTAAGTCCATTTGAGGAAAGCCAGTTGGGATTATATTCTTGCCAAGACAATGTTCTACTGTGTCAGAAACACAGCGCTGCAACAATCATCAACTTGGGCGACACTCTGGAACCAGTGATTATGAGTGTGAAGACTTCTCTTTTGGTCCAATTTTGTACGACTAAAACGAGGGATGTTGGGGCTAACAAAGTCCAGAAGGGGGAAAAATATTCCAATATTCTTTATCAAACTACATGTACCATATTATTAATATCTCTTTTACCCTACACTATGCTCTACGTGTGGACAGAGTCCCAAATTCCTACAAGCATTTTCTGATTCAAAGTATCTGGATTCCTCAGAATTTATATGCATGGAATACACAGTGATAACTCGGTTCATGAATGCTTTCGTTTGCAAACAATTTGGTTTGCAAACAGAAGTGTCAGGCAAATTTTGGTTTTGTTTGCAAACTGCATCAGGAGACGAACACAACTGTGGCCATCTTTCCTGCACAAACATGAACATGGCCTTCCTTCCCAGGATTGTGAAATACATTAAGTTCATGAACTGAGGTACCATTGTATATCTATGTCAATATAAAGTATAGTAAATATATATCTCTATATAAATCTCTCTCTCTCTCTCTACCTATATACATAGAAAATTCTTCTAACTCCTTATTAGCTTTTCCCTAATAATGACAACAAAAATAACTAGCCTATGGTACCTATTTTCTGACAGCCCGCCCTTTCCACCACTGAGACAGGGAAACAGCTGGAAGTCCGTAAACAAGGTGGAGAGGGAAGCACACATATTCCCATCTGTGCTGCATAGTCTACTGCTGGCAGGCCCTGGCTGATACAACTCCAAGCCTCGGTTTCCTTGACTGTATCTGAGGATAAGACCCATTGCACGGGGCCTTTCTGAGGGCCACACTGGTAATACTGGTAAAAGTAAAGCACCTGGCCCAGCCCACCTATGTGCAGTTCCTCCCCTTGCTCTGCTCAGGACCATGTATGGCCACCTGTAGCTTCCATTTCACCCTTCCCGGTAGTTTCATCAAAACAGCAATTCTGCAGGGAAGGGGCAGTCACAAATTTTACATACATTAAACAAGAACATAGCTCTATAATGAAAATGCAATGAAAACAATTACATTAAAAAGTAGCCCAAAATTCAAGTTCTGTGACTTTTTCCAAAGGATCAATTTATTAAAGAAAGCCAGTTATTTTAATGGAATCAGGGTGTACATACTACTTTCTTTTGAGAGAGGATGGCCTTCCTTTACTGTTTCTACACTTAAAAAGAAAATCACGCCGGCGTCATGGCCACTATGATTAATGAAAAGTGATTGGAAAATGTATTTATGAAGTAGTAGTTTTCTAAGTACTTATATCATTAGAAGTGTTCGCTTTAGCCTGATTTTAAAGGTAATATTCATGGATTGTGGACCATATATACAATAATGAAATCATAAAATAAATAAAAAACATTTCCTGTGAACTCACCAGACACTATTATCAATTTGGTGTGATTCCTATCTTTCCTTCCAACATAATTTTTAAAGATCTGGCCACAAGAGCTGTATCATGCTTTTTTTCAAATGCAACAGGACATAAAGCTTATTACTTTAAAATGTTACAAGTGTCTGCCTCATTTTATTGAATCAAAAGCAGTAAATCCTCTCTAATCAATTGGGGCTTATAAAATACTGATTTTTCTTCTGGTAGCTTAAAGAAGAGGATAGATCAGAAAACTTATCCATATACTTGGCCCACACCAATATTTATAGTATTCATGATATGACTTAGGTATGTTCCTGACTTATGCTAGTCAATGTTAATAATCTTATCTGAATGCATTACAAGATTCAGCAAGAGAAAAGGCCTATATGCTTAAGTTACATTTTACTTATTTCCTTAAATGTCCTTATGCCTTCTTCCTTTTAAACACAGAGAATTAGCCCTGTGTGAGTCACACAGACTCACCCGCCTCAGGACCTTGGCTGGTTCAGGGGACTCCAGTTTGCCCTGCCTGTTTAGGAAGTGTGCAGTTCACTTCTGTTCTTAGCCTCCTTCCTTTAGGCATCTTGTCATTTCTTATAGTGACTGCAATTCTGACCACAGAAATCTCTAGGATGCAAAATAGGTCCTGAAAAGTATCTGCTGAGTAAATGCATGGCTTATATCCACAACCTTAATTTCCTTCTTCAAGTATTGGAATTAATTAACTATAGTGGTAATACAGTTCATGAATTTAGAATTATAATCTTTCCTGTAGAACACATAGTGTTGTACTGCCAGCTTGACATCACAAGTGTTTTTGGGTGTGGGTACGTTGCGTGAGTTTTAAAGATATAAAGTCCATTTTACTTGTATTGTTCGGGCAGAACAATGTCTGGGCATCAGAGAATGAAATTGTGGCAATTCTTCAAATAACCTGATTCATATGCTAACAGCAAAAGATGCCTGACTGCCACAATAGGTCACTATTCTATGATTTAACACAGAATATAATGAAATGAGCACAAATACTTATGGCTTTAGAGCTTATCTGGAAGCAATAATAAAGAAATGTAGCAGTGTAGCTAAAAAACGTTGTAACTATAATACAAGCTAGAACTAAAACCTCAGTTCTCCACGGCCATGTAAGCGTGGGACCCCAAGGATGAGCCACGGCTCCAGTGATTCTGCTGTGCTGAGTGTTTCCACCGCACCTGAAACACCGAGAAGGCTGTGGCCCAGTCACCAGGGCAGAGCCAAAGCTAGCAATGGGGCAAACAAGCACTGATACCATACCACTTAAAAAGCCCGAACCATACATTTTAAAAGGGCACACATACTAAAAGTTGGCCGGCCAGCTGGCCCCAAATTCAACCACTGTCATTTGATTCATATCCCAAATCTGCCAAGTCCATGTAATTCTTAGTGTGGTATTTACTCAAAGCAAATGCTTTACTTTTTTCCCCTCTAAGAAAATAAGTAATTTACATCTGAAACAGTCAATGCTGTTAATTGAGATTTCACAGGTACAGGAGCAACCCTGTGAGACACAAGCGTTGTGTACAGCGCGGCCCAAGAGAGCACAGAAGAAATGGGAGGAGCAGGTTCAAGCTGCAGATGTTGGTCTGGATTTTTCTATAAACCTTACAACGTGCTAGTGTTGTCCTTTTCTATAAACTGTCTACCTTAAATAAATGGCAAAGATTAAGCTTATAAAACAGTTTCTTAGTAACATTGTTAAATAAAAGAATTATACAGAGAAAAATGTTTTAAAAAGCTTATTTAGTCTATCAAAATCAAACAAACATTAGAAAGCAACAAGAAATTTAAGTTTTTTGATCTTTCTAGTAACAAATATGCTTAAGATTAGGGTAAAATTTCTGCTGATGGTATAGTGATTTACTCAAAGACAACTAACATAACACTGGAATCATGTTTTATATGGAAAGCACCTGGTTGATTTATACAGCATTCTGCTAGAATCTACTGTCTGCAAAGTGTTAACAAACAAACTAAGGCTTATTTTGCCATAGTTAATTTTGTCAAACAAGAAACTGAAGTGATATTACAATTTAGTGTCAATGATAATGACATTGAACACGTAGTTAAAATTTTTTTTTAGTACTGGGAATTGAACTCAGGACCTTGTGTTTGCCAGGTAGGCGCTGTGCTGCTGAGCTATATATCCAGCCCCACAGTTGAAAGTTTATAATACAAACAAAAATCTCTTATCCTGTAGATAACTTTCTTACTGGAAAAATATTTTAACTACCTATACAAATAAAAAAATTGGTGCTACTATTTTTCTAAGCCAGGGGGCATTATGGGAATGAGTCTCTGTGATATAATCCAAATATTTTATTATCTGTAAAACTAACTTCCTTGAAGTTAATACAAGCATGTTTTTACTTGATAAAAACATGGCTATTCAGTTCAATAGCAACTCTCTATCTCACTGCAAAGCTACTACTAAAGAGACAGGGCTAAACGGAAGGAAATGAATGGAACGGATGGCACATTCAGAATGCTGCATGGCTTTTTTCTCTTTGTTTTTTTTAGACCCTAGTTGGAATGAAATGCATATCAGTAACTAAATGACTTGTAAACCTGTACATAAGGGCAATTTTTCTGTTATGAATGTATTTTGGAATACATCACCTTACTCTGAATGTAATACAATACTCTGGAAATTCTTAAAAGGAGGTTTACTGTAGTTAGGACAGGCACACCTCCAGACTTCAATCTCATCAAATATAAAAAATTTATCTGAATTGTACTGGTGATAGGATAATGAGCTATAAAAAACTCAGAGATTCAGGCATCCGTTTTCTCTTTGCTTTAACAAAATAAAGAGCCACTCAAAGGTTATTTTTTTTTTTTTATGATGGTATGTGTAATGGGAAATACCGTAATGGGAAAATTTCTTATTAAACAGAGATAAACCTTAATACTACTTCAAAAGTAAAAAACTGAAATCCTCATTTCTCCCTTTTTTTCTTTAAAAGAAGAAATTAAACAAATGAGAAGAGGAGGAAGAGAAAGACAGAGAAGGAAGAGAAAGTGTAAGAGAGGTCTGGCAGAAGAGAAACAGGTCAAAGGAAAACATTCACAAAACATTCACAGCATTTTGGCGGTGTTACTTATTAGGCCAGGCAACAGGAAACCTCTACATGGTTAGTAAAAGTTAACACCTGACTCAGCTGTTCATACCCTCAGAGTCATAAAGCTTGGTGTACCAGGGACAGAGCGTAGAGACGGGGAATATTCGGGGTTTATGGAATCAGGAGAGAGAAATTTTTCAGCAGAATTAACAGTCATGTGATAGATGTGCTCAAAGTTGATCGGAGAGGAGATCAGACCGGAGTGATGATGAGGGGATGGATAAGGGAAACCTGGCTATCAAAAACAACAGAAAAGAAGAAAAAGATGATAAGGCGACGATGGATTCAATAGTTACACGTGACATTTCAGACAACATGCACACAGAAAAAAACAAAGTAGTTTCTTACATCAGTACCAAATCCTTAATGAAATACTTTTAGGACTTAGGAAGTTAAATTTTGTCATCCTCTTGCCACTCACTGAAACAGCTGATTTGTAAACAATCACTCTTCTTATAAACTTATTCTTTTATTACTATAGTTCAATGAGTAAAAGCTGGACTTTTAAAGATGCAAAGAAACTTTCAGAGTTTTGCTTGGGATTTTCTTATGTGATACAATCAAAACGTGGCAAAAAATCTACCAAAATTAAATACAGAAAAAGCAAAAACCAGTTACAAAATCTACAGTAGCTTTTAACTAGGTGTGTTATGAAATTTTCTTTAGGATCTAAAACCACTAAATACATTTCCTAGTGCTGTATTTCGAGATTTATAGGCTTGTGATATGTGCTGGCTTTTATTATTCCCATTCCTCTGCAACAAAAATAGTACCTACAGGATAGACTAATTATTGGTGTACTTTTAAGCACAAGCTTATTTCCATACAGACACCTAAAAGAACAAGTTTGTGTCAGGGAAGTCTTCTCTCAATGTCCAGGTTTGTTTTTTAAAAAAGGAATAATGTTAATACCAAAGATACAGTAAAAAAAGCCTTTAAAGTCAAGGCCTCTTATTGTCAGATGAAGTAACTACTTTTGATTCTTTAGGGAGCACCAATCAGTAGCCAAGCACTTTTTCATATCTGGGATTTGTGAGGTTCAGTCTGTGAAGAGTAACTGATTCTAGGGGGCTGGGGATTTAACTCAGCGGCAAAAGCGCTTGCCTGGCAAGCGCAAGGTCGTGAGTTCGGTTCCCGGTACCAGAGAAAAACCAAAAAAAAAGAGTAACTGATTCTAAACCCAGGGTCCCTTCATTAGAGGCCGAGGGTGAACACGAGACACTCCTGGAGACAGTGCTGACTGAGTGCAGCACAACATTTCTGTTCTCCTGAGTGCAGCTGAGCCTGCTTTGTAAAAATATCTCAGAAATTATCAAGGCTTAAAAGAAAAGCTTCCATACAAGATACTGTTTTACTTTAGAGATATGAGTAAATCAGTACAGCACTTTCTCATGTTGTTCGCAACAAAAAGATGGAAAACGGTATGTAACTTTGATTTCAAGGAAGCAAAATTACTTGGTTTTCTTTTTTTTTTTTTTTTTTTTTGCTCGTGGAGGAGGTTTTAGGGATGGAACCCAGGGCTTCACACATAGTAGGCAAGTATTTTACCACTGAACTATACCCCAGTCCAAGAAGAAAAATTACTTCTGGAAGCCCAAGAGGACACTGAGCTAGATTTTGTTAACAATATTAGGACTGGACAAGATTTACTTTGCTGGAAGTACAGAAGCAAAATGTTATTTTAGCATCAGTTAGAGAAAAAAAATCTGTCTTCTATCACTAGATCTTATAGAATGATATAAATCATAAAAAAAGTTTCAAGAAAACCAACTCAGTACATTTTTATATGACAACCATATAAGCCTTACATTATCTGCTAATGTACTTTGGCTCACTAAGATACAAATAAACGGTTCACCTCTGACATAGGACATAAGAAAATACAACGACTCCTTTAGATTATTGCCCTTTCTAAATTTAAGAAACAACAGAATACTACTGGAGGATCATTTCATATAAAAGAAATGGTATTAGCTTTTAAAGGGATTTAATAAGCTTTCCACGCTCAGAAGTATTTCACAGGAAAACGATACTGATTTGAGTGAGCTGAAACATGAAATGGGGCACATGTTCTTCGCACGGATGCCAGCTAACACGTGGCTTTGGTACTTGAAAGCTCTTAGATATGTTAATAGATGAATTTAACTCATCTTTAGGTTTTGGAAACTGTTCAGAATTCCTTTTCAGTGGAAAGAACATATCAAAGTCTGAAAATACATACAAGACCATAAACTTTGCAATGAATAGGTACGTCTACAGAGAAAGACATGCACACTATTTTTATTATATTCAGACATGCTGATTATTGTGTTGTTTACCAATGTGTACCCTCAGATAGGCACGGTCCTGGGCAGACAGTAACAGTAAGCGTTCAAGAAACATTTGTTAGGTAAGTAAATGGATGTTTATAAAACCCCAGCTCATGTATCATTTCAGTGAAATGAGAAAATCATGTGAAAATAACCTGACTGTGAGTAACAGGAATGCTGACACATACAATCTTTGATGCAAACTACATGTCCAGGTGAAGAAACAGGTTTCAAAAATTTACACCAGCTTCTTAACCTGGAAACACAAAGGCGCTTACAAGATAAGAAAACATCAAAGGGATGGGAGGCACATTAAAATCTGGATTAAACTGCAACAGTTAAAAAAAAAAATCAGTGTTAATACCTAAAAGAACCAATAAGGTGGGCATGGGTTAAAAAAATTCAGGTGACAACAAATACTGAAACTCCAAAGGTTGACTTAGAATCAGCAGCCAGCACAGAGGGTCACGTGCTACGGAGCCATGTGGGGGGTGAACCTTCGGGAAATTTTACCTAAATTTGTTAATAAAAATAGTTTAAACAAAAATTACTGATGTCGTTTAAGGAGTAGTATGGCGAGGGGAGAAAAGTACAGGAGGGGTACTCTGGCAAGATCTCTTACAATATTTGGAATCTGCTGTTTTAGTGTCACGATGCCTACTCTTATTGTGCATGAAGCCTACAACAGCTCTGGAACATCAGGAAATCGATTTTTCATCTGATAACAGCAGAACAACAAGCACAGGAACACTTTATTAAATATTGTACTGAAACTATTCCATCTTTTCTTTTTTCTTTTTCTTTTTTGAGACAGGGTCTTGCTATCTATTCCAGACTGGCTTTGAACTCACTATGTAGCCCAGGCTGACCTCAAACTTGCCCCAGCCCCTCAAGTGCTGGGATTACAGGCATGCGCAACCATGCCCAGCTGGAACTACTCCACCTACTCCACCGGTCATGAGTTCAATTCCTGGTACTCCACCTGAAGGAAAATACTGTTAATATGTGGACTAAAAATCCCTATTCAATAAGGAAAGTGCTATTGTGAATAATACGGACTCCATAAAGGAAGGTACATTACTATAACCATATAATAATAATCTCTTCATGAAAAAAAAAATAAGAAAGCAGGACAGCTTGTTAACTGGGATATTTCCAGCAAAGTACTCAGGCACAAAGGAATGCAGACTTAATTTTTTCTTGCCATAAAATAAAAGGAAAATGCCCTTTATAAGTTAATTTTTAAATTAAAAATCTGACTGCACATCTAACTTTATTACTTATTTTTCTTGCAGCTCTTCATCACAGTAGTGTTGATAATATGGTTAATTTAAAACAGATTTCTCGGGCTGGGGATTTAGCTCAGTGGCACAGCGCCTGCCTGGCAAGCATGAGGTCATGAGTTCAATTCCTGGTACTGGAAAGAAACCAAAAAAAAGAAAAAAAGAACCTCCCCCCCCAACAAAGAAAAACCAGATTTCCTTAGAGATTTAGATCAAGATTCACAAATCATCTCCAAATTTCCATTAAATATAAATTATACTTAAAATTCTATACAAATCTTGACAACTATCTCTATTGTTCAGAAGGGTCATACTAAAGTTTTAAAAGTTTACTGAAGTGAAATGTTAAGAACAAGCAGAACCCAGATAATTAGCTAATTGCACTTAAGACTACTGTCTCAAGTGCAACATAACGGGTCTGACGACACGATCCATATTGTTAAAACACAACAGTTGCCCTTTGTTGTGCTTTTTATGCACAGTTTACTAGGTGATATACCTGTAATTGGACAAAGGAAAAAGATTCAACTTCAGTTAGCTGAGAAGCATGACTATTAGTGACCATGCTAATTTGGATCTCTTGGGAGAAAAAGGCCAAATATCCGTCCTGAACTTAGTGAAATTTTAGTGACTTGGGATACAGTCTCTGTAAGTATGGTACTTTCTTCTATCAACAATAGTAACTTCTTAGGGTATGGAAGGATATGATTTCTCTGGTTTTTGACAGATGTCTAAATTTTATTTTTTTCATCAAATATGTGTTTATGCATTTTAAACATATTGTGACAGACTCTGAGAAACATTTTATTATATTAATATAGCCTGTGCAGTCTATGTATGTATTCAAGTCTATTCTCTCTCCTTCTTTCTTACCATAGGCAGGTCTTTCAGGATTTGTATTCCATCTCCAGGACCCATGTGTGCTATGTGGTTAAAATTAGTTGGGTTAGAGATTAATTTATTTCTCATTTCTGGATCTCGTAGCATCTCCCTGTAAGACAAACACCTGTTCAGATACTTTTTCTATTATCAAGCTAGATAAGTTAAGAAAAAAATTAATTATATTTTAATATTTAAAAATAAAAAATTGTATTAATTAGGGTATAATTAGAATGACAATATACTCAGTTAATAATGCATTTCCTTAGAATGTTTTGTCTTTTAATTTTAAATGAAATATCATGATTTTAGGTGGGAAATGAGAAGGGACCTTTTTATTTTTTATTTTTATTTTTTACAGCTAGGGATCAAATCCAGGGCCTTGCACATGCTAGACAAATACTCTACCACTGAACTACATTCCCAGTCCAAAAGGGTCCTTTTATAATATTTATATATCAATGAACTAGTATGTGTTTTACTTTATATATAATTCTGAACATTTTGTACATATATTAAAAAAATTAGAAATGTTTTTGCATACAGTTGAGATCTGCTCATAAAGAGAACAGTTAATCTGGCGTTCTTAAACATATACAGGTTTACTGTATGTACAAATATGATTTCTGTTTATATTATAAAAAGGTAAACATTTCTAAAATTCTAACTATTCTATATACATACAGAAGTGAATCAAAATATGGTATTTGATCCAGTGTATCCCCAAAACTTTGGGAGTATTATTTAAAATTACATTTATAGGCTGCATTCATTTTTGCAGTATTTTTGTGGTGCTAGGGACTGAACCCACATGTTACACAAGGATGCCACCACTGAGTTATCCCCTCAGCCCTGCAGTTTTCAATCATACATAAATGATACATTTTCAGGTATGTAATATTACTGCCAGATAGTTCAACTGTAACATTGAACATTTAGTAAAATGTAATACTGAACACTAGATAGTTCTTCAGATGCAGGAAACATGGATGGATGATAAATATAAAATTAAGTATCTACCTCCTCTGTTGCATCCTTTCCTCCTCTGGGACTCTGAAGGAATAACGTCGCTTGTTATTGATATTTCTAACCATTTGTTTCCGACTATTATCTGATGTTTCAGGAACTACCAGTTCATCCCCTTCTGTTAAAACAATTACAGAAAATAACGGTGATGTTTAAATTGCTAAAATACTTTTTATCCATTTTTCTATAACAGTAGAATCAACTGAATAAGTATATACAATTATGATTTGTAAGTTGTACATTGAAAGTTACAGTACACAAGCACAAATTTTCAATTCAACTGTATATAGATATATGCTTATGTTAAACATTAAAAATACATTTTCATTTTTATTTTATTATAAACATAAGATGACACAATTTTGCTAGAAGAAAACTGTAGCTGTTGTCCTATCACTTTGGCCACCTCATGCCTACACTTTTTTTCTTCCCCTCCAGGTAATAGTTTCAGTGTGTTCAAAAGCTACCATTGTAAGTTTTCTTTTTTTTGCACTGGGGACAGAACCCAGGGCCTTCAGTGTATTAGGCAAGTACTCTACCACTTAGCTACACACCCCTTATCCCCAAAAGCTGCTGTTAATAAGCACAATTATCAGGCATACATGACAAATTATTTATATGAATAATAATTAAAGTTATCTTTACATAATAAACATTCATTGCAAGATTTAATCTATTGAGATGTGGAATAAGGAATTGTTTTCACTATTTTCCTTTACTGAAGACAAGAATCTGTTGCTATTGCACTCTCCTAACCTTGAGAGTTTTTAATGATATTTAACTGTGCATCTTTAGCAACTCAATGTCTATTTTGCTTTATAGCCTAGGCTGTGTTCAAACCCAATCCTTCTGCCTCGGTCCTCCAGGGCTAGGATTACAGGGGTCACCACGCATGACTCTATTTCAGTTGTAATAATTAAGGGTAAACTGTTGGCCAGGGAAATCCTTACAGCTTTGTGAACATATTCTAAGAAAACAGACAACTATATCCATAATAGATGATAGTTATGTCATTACCTAAGAAAGACAAGGAAAAAGAGAAAAGTCAATCTTTAGAAGTTCTTAACACTGAAAACCTGAAATGTGAAGGATGTGCAAAGAAGTCACATGGACTTTATGGCAAATGAAAACAGATGATTAGCAACAAAGCAACCTTTCTTACTGTGGGATCATGTAGTTTAACCAGGTTACTTTGCCAGCAACAAACATTAAAAGGATAGATTTTTTTTAAAGAGGATGAGAATGTGTGACACGATTCCGGAATGTGGGGATTATGAGAGCAAAGCAGCGCTTGGTGAGTTATGGTGGCAGTGAGAGATCTGGGACAGCTAGAAGCTGCACCTCCTGGAGAAGGAGGAGAAAGCAACAAGCAGAAAACAGAAGGGATCCCTTGGAACAGGATTTCCTTCGTTTTTCGAAGGATAAGACAACCATATCGCAATCTTGTCAGGTGTCCATTCTATAGCTCTATCTCTATTCCTGGCCTGAAGTAGACAGATGAAAGCCTGGGAAAAGACAAGTTGGAAGAGGTTTTGTCCCATAGACACAATGTGAGTGTAGACATATTTTATGATTACTACAGTGAAGTGAGAACAGGGTAGATCCAATCTTACGCAAATATTTGGAGTTCCTCTAAGAAACAAAATACAAAATTAACTATAGGGTCTTAGAAGTTTAACCTTCAATTTCATTAGCTTCATGATAAATCCATCCAGGTGGGAATCTTGGCTAAAATCTGAATGTCCTTTTTCAAGTCATACTGGGATATCCTCTCAGCAGACGTTCAGTCACTAAGCCCATATACCAAGAAACCTCCAGTGCTGGGGTATGGATCAAACCACTGAACCAGAAGCCAATTTGTTTATTTTACTACTAAAATGAAAAAAAAAAAAAAAACTTTTGATGGATTTTTTTTAAATAAACCAAAGTTTATTGGAGGAATATGGCAGGGGGAGAGAAGCACTAAGATAATCGCACTGCCTACAGGTAACTGGTATAACCTTTTCCTATGTTTCCTTATGGCACGATTTCACTTACATTTCATTCATTTCAAATGTTATTTTAAATACAAAGTATACCATAAGTGTATCTTTATTAAACATATTCACTACAAAGATCAGAAATTTATGAACACCTCAGTGAGGCAGAAATCTGTTGCTATAAAGTGAGAATGATTTTATTATATAGAAAAGAGCACAACATTCGTTAAAAGAGAGCTTCTGACTGCTCAGGCCTATACTGATGGAAAATACTTACTTCCACATGGTCAGTCTCCCTGGCGGGTTGCGTGTGGTGTCTAATCACCGGAGTAACATCGTCCCACTGCTTCATCACTGTCTAAATGCAGTTCTCTTGCCTGTAACCTTGAGGGTTCCACGCCCTCCCTGATTCTGGGCACTCTCTGATTTTCCTCTTTCTTCTGCTTCTTGTTCATTGTCAGCACGTGAGAAGTGCTAAATCCCCTGCTAGAGGTGCCCTTGGCTGGAGGTGGATTCCTAAAGTACCAGCTGGAACTCTGGGTGAGTATCCACAGTTTCATGCTGCTAATTTTGGTTAGGTTCTATGGTATTAAAAGTACAGAAGACAAGCTCAGCTATACCTTCTCTACTTACCTAGATATTTCTGAGAGAAATAACAAGGTATGTCCAAATCAGATATTCTGCTTATACAGCTATGTAAAACGTAAACACAGTCACTTTTGTTCAACACTTCATCTTAATATATTAGGAGTTTGACAATCACCAAGATCACACACTCTGGAGTAAGATACACTTGAGTTTCTATCTGTACTTTGGCACTTATTATTCATGTGGCCTTGGGAAGTCAGCTGAGAGAGAATAGTTCCATTGAAGCTTTCCAGTTAATACAAGTATTTTCTTACCTGCCATCTTATTTTTGAAATATATTAATCTAATTGTCTCCAACCCTAAAAGGTTTAATGATCCATCACTGTTTAAAGGTCGAACCTAAAATAGTAAAAAATAAAATTAGTATTTCAATAAAACCTTCAAGACTTAAATGACAAACTTTTTTTTTTTTGTCTTTTTGAGACAGGGTCTTGCTATGCAGTTCAGGATGGCCTTGAACTCACTTATGTAGCCCAGGCTGGCCTGGAACTCGCAGTGATCCTCCTGCCTCAGCCTTCTAAGTGCTGGGATTAGAGGCAAACATCACCATGCCCAGTTTAAATGACCAACTTTTGATCTATTTATAAAGCACAACTGTTAAGACCTTTCATGTATCTACTTTAAATTAGAGTCTTCTTGGGGAAAAAAATCAACAAGAAATAATAATTCTGTCTGGGAAGGTACAGTAGCATCTAATTTGAACAAATTGATAATATTTTGAAGAAAGAATACCCTGGGCAAATAAATAAAATCATGTCAAAATACATTTAAACCTTAAATTTGACTTTGTAAAGCCATTAGTGAGCAAATAATTATATTCAGGAGATATGAACACAGCTGTTTTATGAATTCTTATCGCCAACTACTAAATGCCCATGTATGATGGAGAAGAAAGTCCAGATGACTATGAAAAGAAAGGTTTATTGCAAATGATGGTGTAGCACCTGATTATCTGGAACCAATAAAATTAAATCCCTGCTTTGGGCCATATACAAAAAAAGAAAAAGGAAAAACCAATACTAAATGTATTAAAGACAGACATATAACAAGCAAAACTTTAAAACATGTAGAAAATGATCATGAGATGATCATGAGATAGGAAAGCTTCCTAAAGAAGAGAAAAAAGACAAACCTAAAGGAGAGAAATATGTTTAAAGTAAAATTAATAACTTCTATTCAGGAAAACACAACATAAATGGGAATACCATAGATAGATCACAAACAGGGTCCACTTCTAGCTCAGGGACCACATTATATAGTGAAGTACAAAAGCTCAAGAAGAACAATATGACAAAGTCAAGAGAAAAAAATAAGCAAAATGACAAGGCATTTCATGGAATAGGAAATACGAATGATGAATAAATATGTAAGAGATTCCCAACCACATGGTTAATCAGGGACATGTAAATTAATAATTCAATGAGATACCACTTTATACCTATCTACACAACTATGAATTCTGACAATAGCAAGTCTTAAGATATGGGTTAAAAACTCTTACATGTCGTTGATGGGAATATCACCTGGTACTATCATATTGACAAATACAGTAATATTCTCTCACAAAGACAAACAATTACATTCCGTGCATCTCATCAATTCTGTTCCTAGGCTTAGAACTTAAACTCCTACACAAAAGACATACAGTTTACAACTGTAAAAAGCTAGGGAATAATTCCAGTGTCTGCCAATCACTGAATAAACAGTGACATATCCACCCCACAGTGTAGAAAAAGGCAATGAACTGTAGGTAGTGCATGTAGCGATGTATGTGAACCTTAGAAACACAGTGAGTGAAGGCAAATGACAAAAAAATAAAAAACCCACAAAAAACAAGAAACCCCAACCCAAACAAAAACAGGCTGTAGACTACCCAACTTTACAAAGCAGAGGGTATTTTAGTTGCATTAGGTCTGCCTGAAACATAGGGTGAATGTTTAAATTTTAAAAAATGATTACAGTGAAAGACGTTTGTCCTTAATCCCCATCTCAAACTCCTCTCCCTCACTTCAAACACACTTGGCACACTGTTTTTGCCACTTTTGTGGCAGTTCTGAAGTCCTCTTTTGTGTCTTTACTTGGACTGCTGTGGCTGCCTCAACATCCTGAATTGATTCAAAACGTCTACCCTTATGGTCGTTTTGACTTGGGGAAAGTCAGAAATCACACAGTGCCAGATTTGGTGAGTAAGGTGGATGAGGACACGCTTAAATGTTTTCAAAAGCCTCCTTTTCAATTGGCACTGGGCAGCAGCATTCACTGTGTTTTTTAAACCATACTCTGAAAGTCACGAAAGAGGACTTCCAGACCTGCTCCCAGTAAGTGGCAAGAATGATGGGATGAGTGTTTTCAAAATGAGGGAGAGCATTTTGAAGGGAATTAATGGCAACGTATCCTTTACTGTAATCAAACATTCACCATGTATTTTGGTTATGCCTCATATGTGGCAAAGTATACAAGAGCATTTTCACTACTGAAGTAGTTTTACACTGGGCCACATTTTAAATATAATCTTGGAGGGGCCTGGGATATAGCTCAGTGGAAAGCTCAGTGCAAAGGCAGTACAAGCGCCTGCCTGGCAGGTGCAAGGTCCTGAGTCTGACTCCTGGTACCAAAAAAAAAAAAAAAAAAGAAAGAAAGAAAGAAATATAATCTTGGCTACTTTCTTTTACCTAGTCTTCTAAATTGCCTCTCAATTAATGATTCACATGCTATGAGTACTACATACAGTCAAATGAAGTTATTACTCTTCATTTTTGCAAAATAGCAGTTTTATACTTGTATAAATTTGCTTTACCTTATGGAAACAGAAAAATGTTAGTGGAAAGTAAGTTTTATTAGGGATATGTGAACTCTCAATCTTTAAATAACGACATACCCAAACACAGTTTAGCTCTAAATTTAATCACTTTTCTAGTGGGTGAAATCTGTCCTCACGGGATTAAATACCATGTAACATTATGTGAAAATGTTATATAATTAATAATAATCAACACTCCTCCAGAGCTCCTTAATCCAAAAGCAGAAGATAACAGTGACAGTTTAGATTGTATGATATACTCCAGCTGTGCATCATACCAATCATACCTGATTAACTGATTTGATTGACTCCCTTTGTACTAAGCTATATCCCCAGACCTACTTATTTTTTATTTTCAGCCAGGGTCTTGCTAATCTCCTGGGTTCAAACTTGGGATCGTCCTGTGTCAGACACAGAGTGCTGGGATAACAAGCTTGGGACACCACACCCAGTTCAACATAAAGAAACTAAATGTAATAAAAATAACATGGTGCTGAGCTACCTATCATAAAACTAATCAGCTGTATTTTAATGTGAAATTACCTTTTTGAGAGGAAGAGTCTGAATCCATTCCATGGAGTTCACATCAAAGATATCAACTGCATTTTCACTGTATACTGAGAGATAAGGTGCATTGTAACCTGGAAGGAAAGAAGTAACAGTTTGCTGATTATTTTGAAGTATTAAGCCCAAAACATTTGAAAGTTCTAACCTAAGTAACTGTATAATGGAAACTCTCCCAGATCTTCTTATCATGTAAGACCCACATCCAAGCATTTCTGAAACACAGCATAAATCGTAAAGAATTGGCACACCATCGTTCAGATTATAATAGCACTTATAATACCGAAGACTTCTGTCAACATTAGCCAAATAAAAAGGTTTTATTACATTTTAAAGTAGTTACTAACAATGAAACAAACTTAAACAGTGCAGAAATCTTCAGGCTAAGTGTTCTAGACCCAGTTAAAAATGTGTGGTAAAGCACCTGAACATAGTTATGTGAATAGGGTAGATATTCAATATCTATTGGTTCGAAGACTGAATATTAATGGTGACACAAGCCAATAGCAAAACTAAGGTTATGGACTGATTACTAGCAAAACTATAAAAAATCAAATCAGATATTTCAACTCTTACTCTACGTTAGAATACTCTGAATTATTATAAGTCAGTTACAATTATTGTAAGTCAGCTACACTCATTCTACATATTGTGCCATAGCTAAGAGTATGTATTTAAGAAGAAATAAAACATTAAAAACAGTTAAATCTGGGTGGGTTGAGATTAAGACTTTTTTTTTCATTTTTTAAATTTAGATTTCCTAATATTTCTGCAATAAGTATTTCTTGTCCTCCTAAATTTTCTTCCCCTGTACTTTACACTTAATGGGACTCAACCCCATCGTTCCTCCTCTGTCTTCTTAAGATGGGAAAGGTTTTATACCTTCTGCCCCAAATAATAATTCTGTGTTATAAATTCCATCCTCTTTGGCCTTCTTGGGGATCTTACTGTGTTTTCTGTATTTCTAAGATAAGGCAATCTTTTCCTGGTGGTTCTTTCCTATCAGTATTTAAGGATACCCATGCATCTTCCTTTGCAAAGAAGGTAGTTTGGATTAGCTACTCCTTGAACATACTCGTCTGAGTGGCAAACCTGTATGGACTTCCTTCTATCCATCAGGTATCTTAGAAATCATGACACAGAGTGCTTCACAATGGCTGCCACCCACTGGACATTATACATGACTTCCGTAAATTTTCTGAAAAAATTCTATCTCTCCCATGGTAGTTTATCTCTGCTGTCGTGGAACTTATATCTACTACCACAACTGTTTTTACATGAATCTTTTCTACTGTACTCTATGCTCTGCAAACATAGAGTGTGTCTATTTTGCTCACTGAGACAACTCATACAGTGAAATTGCATGTATTCAATAACTGAATTATTATTTAACAATAAAAGTATTCAATTATATGTTAATGTCTTAGCATTTCTTCAGAGTGAAATAAACAATTTTAATTTATCTAAATTAAAATATAAAACTGAGTAACATTGCTTATAGATGCTACATTATACCTCTGTATGACTGATCAAACAATTCACTTTTCCAAGAAAAAGTCCTGTGAACTGCTGATACAGCATTGTATTTTGGGGCACAATGAAGAGATTTAGAGTTATTTCAATAAATAACATGGGATAAGAAAATCCAACTCAGTAAAATATAGCACAAAAACATTCCTCTTAAGCAGCACATGTGAACGTTGATCCTGTTTGTCTAAGCCTAAGTAAATATGATTACTTTGCAAAAACAATGAAGTGTTTAGGAAAAACCTTAACAATGATTTTTAAAAGCCTGTTATTAACAATGACTACAGGTAGAGGAAGTAGAAGGAAAAAGAAAGGAAGAACATGGAACAAGAGAGCCATAAGAAAGAGACTCTTACAACAAGAGGAAGGATTTGCTGGCCACATCAATTCCTGTTGTCTAGATCTTCGGCCCTGGCAGTCAGTGTATATCCCAATGCTGTTAAAACACAGCAGATATTCTTTACTGGAGATCTCAACTGCGCAGATGGCATCCATCGGTTGATGTGTAATAAACGACAGTGTGTGGTCATTTGAATGGAGCATACTGCATGGACTTCCTTCTCCATTCAAGGGGTATCTTAGAAATCCTGACTGGAATCCCACACAGAGCTGTTCACTGAAGATTGCCATCCATTGGACATTGTACGGGACTTGAATTTCCTTAAATTTTCTGTGACGGGTCTTGCTCTGAAATAGTTCGTAACAGAGGACCTGCCTTTTCATAGCCACACACAGGCATGTTAGAGCTCCATGGCGCACTTTTCCAGAAGTTATAGTTTGACACCCTTTAGTTTCTGCCAGCTTGTAAAAATCTGTCTCTCGCCCGTCCAAAGCTGACATAGGAAAAAGTCGTACATGACGATTTCGTCCTGAGATCACCGCGACAAGCTGATCATTTGGAATGAGTTCAATCTGATGAATCTTCTTATTGTCACCAACTCTAATAATTTCTACACACAGAAATAATCAAGTGCAAAGTAGTTTTATTAATTATACTCCCTTCGACTAAAAAAGATGTCAATTTATTAAAAAAGACACAGATACACAAACAGAAGAATAAATCATAAATCATGAAGCAAAAGGTAGATAATGAAACCCACTGTAAGATCAATTAACTCAACTATCATGGGCATCAAATTTGGCACTAAGAACTCTGGTAGCCAGGACAGTCACAGCGAAGAGTTCTTGAGTAGAAGAGTGCCGAATCTTCAAGAAAAACCTATTTACTAGTACTACAGTCTAGTGACCTTCTCCTTTACTTCACCTACAACTGAGTAACTGCTAACTCGTATTTTTATGAAGGTACTTCTATGGACAGCACACTAATGAAGTTTCAATAAATATATAACTTGACACAAAAATAGAACTTATAATACTGTATCTAGAATACCAAATTCTGTTTCTTTCACCCAGTACTTAATTTCTTCGTAAGAAAAAAACCTGTTGTATGAAACTTTGGGAATAAAACTCAAACAATCTTTTAATGGCTATTACCTATTATAGGACTAATAAAGCATGGGAACATCATGTTGTAATTTTTTCCATGTACCTTTAGAAATGTGAGCTGAATTCATACAGCAAAATGACACAGAGAAAACATGTACTTGAAGTTCTAGAATGTAGGAGAGCTACAGAAATTTAATTTTTCGATTCAGAGATATTATCAAATTATGCCTGGAAATCTCAGTTATAGAATAAATAAAAGCAAACTTTTCTCTTTTTAGAATTTAGACTTAAGAATTTTCTAACATATGATTTAAAATTATTCCAAAACTAATTAGATTTTCTCTTACCATCTTTGGTGACATGTACAACAAATAATCCTTCTTCATTTCCCAAAGCTATCCTTTCATGATCTACGTAAGACACAAATATAAAACATTTTTATTAGGTAAAGAACCACATAAATCTAACAGAAAAAACCAGGTAATAAAATTTGGTGCAAAAAATGGAAGTAATAAAAATACAACAAGTGACACTAAGAAATCTTTCAGATTACAGTAGTAAATCCTCATGCCTTTTTAAATAGAACATTTAAAAATCTCTATCAACAGCTATGAAAATGAGTAAGTGTTTATCTAATAAGTGGTTTAAAAAAAAGCAAGAGAAAAATCTAGTTTCTTAGTGGCCTACGTCCAGTTCCATGTGTTGCTTTGAGGGGGAAGGACTGTGAAAGGTTATCTAAACCCTACTATGCAACTTCTCAGTAGTTACCAGAAAGTAACAAAAAGAGTTCAGGAAGTAAGGAGTGTAGACTGGTACAATCACTGTGCAAATCTGTGTGGACATTCCTCCGAAAAGTAGGGTTGGAGGTCCCATTCAACCCAGCTATTCTCTTTCTGTGTATTTTCCCAGAAGAAATGAAAACATCACACCACAGCAATATATGTGCACCCATGTTTATAGCAGCACAATTTGTTATAGCTAAATCTTAGAAAAAACCCAAATGCCCATCAACTGAGAAATGGATAAAAAAGATGTGATTTTTTATACAATGGAGTACTACTCAGCTATAAAGAAAAACTCAAGGCTTTAATAGGTAAATGGATGCAACTAGAGACCATACTCATCAGTGAAATAAATCAGACCTACGTGAGTAAACATCGTATTGTCTCCCTAGTATAAGAAACTGAAAGAGTAAATAAGATCCAAAAGGTACA
>NW_004955406.1:10104712-10147426 GCF_000276665.1 Chinchilla lanigera | reverse complement strand
AAAATAAATATATATACACAAGATAGCTAAGATAATTATACTACTGACTTCTATTGGTTTATTGAAAGGAACAGTTAGTGCCTAATTGTTTGATCAATTTTGCATGCCTATACCTGGTAATCTGAACAAACTACTTTGTTTAAACAATGTGTAATATAACAGCCATTGTTAATTTCCTACCATCTTATTTTGAAATTCTGTATCATTTTTAATGTTTTTAAAATTCTCTTTAAAAAAAAAAAAAGAGTATGGCCAAAATGTAAACTTCTAGTATTAAAGCTGCCACTTATTGAGGTCATTTTAACTTCAGGGTACTCTACCTTAAGTATTATATGTGTTTTAAACTTCTCAATAACCTTACCAAGGTAATTGGCATCTATGTGCTATATATGAACCTTATGTACTAAGAAATTAATTTTTCTAATTCACACAAATAGAACACAGATGAGTAGGTTAATCTTTAGCACTGTTGGTTTTTCAGAAGAAAATACATGTCTATTGTAAGGTGTAACTGCTAAAAAACAACTAATGTAGGTCTCATTCATTTCAATAAACATTTACTGAATATCTATGATAGAAGGCATATTATGGTAGACACTGGGGATTCCTAGAAAAGGCCAATTCTAGCTGACAAGGTAGATCAGTAAACAATTATGATAATGTAATAAATATTACAAATTCATACCTATGATTGCAGCAGCCTGGGTTGTTTTAATAAGAGGCAGAGCGCTGTCATAAGCCTCTTTGGGAACATAGACTGAGCGGTCTCTGAATTTGTTTTTCTTCAGAATCTTGTGTAATTCACTGAGCACTCCTACCCACTTACTCTTCTCATTCTCACTGTCTGCCAGCATCAGGATCGAACATTTGTTATTAGGTGCTGAGAGCTGTGAAGCTGTGACCTGAAAAAGTTTAGTTGATATTCATGACATGATGCTGCTGATTTCATGGTATGCTGGTTTGACTAGCACTCACCAACAGCATGAGCATTCATTAAATGACACCTTTAGCAGAATTCACCTGTTCCTGATCAGAAGAACTAGTTTTAACAATAGAATTCATGACAACACCAAGGTAGGAGATACCATTCCAGATGTTAGTATCATTTTTATTTTCCTTGCTACAAAAGCACCACACAAAGAAAACATTACAAATAGTCCTATAACAACAACTGACGTTTATGATCACAGAACATCAGGTAGGTCTAAGTACTTTGCAAGTGTTAAACACTTAACCTTCTTAACATCTTCATAAGAATGAAACTATTGTTCAATCTTTAATTTTATATATAAAGAACTGTGATAAAAAAATTAAGTGTTTAAGGGCACACAGTAGAGGTCTGGGATCCTAAGTCCATGCTCTTATGCACTACACTACACTGTTCTGAAAAGTCATGAATGCTCAGAAATACTTATATTTTTTGTTACTTCATAAAAATAACTTACATTATCATTAAAGAAGATAAGATCACTTGAGTTAGTATTTTAGTTTGTTTTTGAGACAAGGTCTCATTAGGTAGAGTAGGTTGGCCTTGAAGTCACTTATGTAGAACAGGCTGGCCTTGAACTCCTAGCAATCCTCCTGCCTCAGCCTCCCAAGTGTGGGGATTACAAGGGTGCGCCACCACACCCAGCTCTTGAGTTACTATTTAAACAAAAGTTTATCATTCTAAACCTCAGTCAGAATAGTTTTAAATTTTATATATGTAGACTCATCTCTCTTGTATATAAAATATGTCTTGTTCTATATATATATCCTTCTTTAGCATCATTGACAATAAAAATCACACTCTGCCAATCAGTTGTAGACAAGTGGGTCTCTATAGGCTCCTCTGATGGCTGCAGAGAGAACAAATAATTGTCAGTCTGGAAACTAAGAGATGAAGCATTATCTCTGATCTTCCTTGGACAATCAGTACACATATACTAAGCGGATGGGCATAAAGACAGGGTAGTCTGAAAAAAATTTCTGTCTTAGTTTACCATTTCAAGATCATATGGTAAATAGCTCCAAAGATGGCTGTCAACAATTCCTCCCACAGATTTCATTCTTCCAGTCAAGAAGTGGAATCCATTTCCCTTCTCCGTAAATCTGGGAAGACTCACAACTTTGACCAACTGAATGTTGATGGATTACCAGGCCTTTTGGGCCTATTCCTTATAAGGCCTGGCAGCTTCTTTTGCTTTCCTGGAAGCCAGCCATCAAGGACTGGAGACTGAGATTACCGTGCTAACAGTACTAAGGCTACAGATGAAAGGCTGTTTTGGATATTCCAGACTCATATGAGCTGAATGTAGCCAGGTGAGAGATCTTAGCCAACACCCTACGAAGTGTATGGCTAACTCATAAAAAGGTGAAAATCATAAATCACTATTGGTGTGAGCAGTTAAATTTTTAAGTAGTTGTTACAAAAACAGGTAAGTAACTGAAACACAATTTTTAAAATGAAGTTTTAGTTTTATTTATTTATTTATTTATTTATTGATTGATTGATTGATTGATTGAGTCAGGATCTCGCTACATAGTTCAGGCTGGCCTGGAGTCACTATGTAGGCAAGGCTGGCCTGGGAACCTCCTGCCTCGGCCTCCCAAGTGCTAGGATTACAGGCATGCACCACTTTGGCTCTAAGATTAAATTTTTAAAAAGATAAACTTCTATTTTTAAAAAATTTCAGAAAACTCACGTTTGCCTAATTTTCCATGAGACAGTATTTATTTAAAAACTAAATCAGAAAAAAAATAAATAAATAAAAAATTAAAAAATAAAAACTAAATCAGGACTCAACAATATTATCTAACAAGAAACATATTTTTTGAAGCCATTTTTTATGCTTCCCACAGGTCTTTCCTTAATTAAACTTAGCATCAATTTTCTATATATTCAAGTATGGGATAATACAGAATACATTAAAAAATATAAAATCTGGTTGTACTAAGTAAGTTTATCATTTATATGGAAATGTAAAACATAATCATTAAAAAATAAATAATTGAGCAATCAAATTATAGGACACACTTACTCTAAATATACAAGGTATATCTTTTCGACTTGCATGAATAACATCAGAAGCCAAGACAGAACTCACAGAGAATTCTTCATCTCTGAAAGAAAAGTGAAACATTTCAAGTTAATATACAGTGCAGTGTGTACATGATTTTGTTTGTGCAACCAAATAACATGCATGAAGCAATCCTCAAAGCTGAACTGCA
This sequence comes from Chinchilla lanigera, assembly GCF_000276665.1. Taxonomy (NCBI): domain Eukaryota; kingdom Metazoa; phylum Chordata; class Mammalia; order Rodentia; family Chinchillidae; genus Chinchilla; species Chinchilla lanigera. The sequence goes on along the minus strand of NW_004955406.1, from coordinate 10,144,216 downwards.
CAGAACACTGAATTAAATTTAAAAAAATTTCCCCATTATAACTGGTAATACCTAAAGTAATTTGTTAAGAGTAACTTCACAGTGGTGCCATTATTTAACAGTCAGAAGTAATTGCTGGCTTATCCAAAGATACAGGTCAGAAAGTATCCAGGAAGAACTGGGATGTAGATCTGATACTGGGTCTTCAGAGTCCCCAGGGGACTTCTGCCTCCCATAATAAGTCTCATGTGTATTCGGCCCAGTTCATCTGACATTTTATTGTTCCCTCAACATCTAAAATACATCTCCTCCATGTAATTCATTCCTTGTGATTTCCTCAATTTCGTTATTGGTACTGCATTTCTCTTGGTCATAAAACTTGATAACTTAGTCCGATTTTTATTCTTTAAGAGACAAGGTCTTGCTATGCTGCCCAGGATAATCTCAATCCCGCTGCCTCAGCCTCCCAAGTAGCTAGAGCTGCAGGTATACACAACTGCACCTAGGCCTCCCTATCTTTCTATATTCAGTCTCAGTAAATTTTTCCAGATATTGCTGATATTTCTTGCACTGGTCTCTTCATATTCCGTACTTGTGGGGAAAATAGTATGTTCGAGAGGTAGGTAAGAAATGCCAGTGCGAGGCATAGCTAGAAATGGGGGTTCTGTGCAATGCATGGCTATTTCCAGCAGACATATGTCTGCGAGTCATGGAGGCCAAAGTGATAGCTGAAGCTATGAGAGAAGGTGTGATTCCTCAGGGGCACGACCTGGAGTGATGAGAAGAGGAAAAAGAAGGTACTCTAAGAATCTGGAAAATAAGACCAGAAATGTCCACGAGATGTCATATTTAAATGATTCCTGATTCATTATGTTTTCTAAGAGCTTGTCTGTTCTGAGATTTTTACTCCTTTCTTCACACTGGATTCTACTCCATGCTTTTAGGTGATGAAATAAACAATACATCTTAGGCTTCTGATACCCCACAACTTTTAAACTGGTCTTCTGATCCCGGGGACCAGCTTCCATTCCTTGGCTCCTAGCCCTACATACTCAACACGTATATCAGTATGTTCTACAATTACAACTTATTTTATATATTAATAATGCTACTGCAGCAATATGAGCAAATTAGAAAATCAACATGAAATCAGATCATTTAAATAAAACCATGGCAATCTCAAAGAAAAAGCAGAGACTTTATTCTCAAGCCACAATGATACAAACACCTTCACCTCTGAAAGCTTACCTCATGTCAAGAACTTGACTAATGACAACGCCGGGCTGAGATGCCTTTCCTTCAGCAATATCATAAAGAAAGAGTTTGAAGTCACAAACCACAGCCAGGGCCCTCTGCCATCCTTTCTTTACTCCAGCTGGCTTAGGGATCTTAGTTTTGTTTCAGACAGGCACAAACAATTCAAATGAAAATGTCAGGGACAGCCTCTTTAATTATTTGTGTAAACACAGAATAAAAACTTAAAGATACTAGACACAAACTTTAAATCTGCCACTTTGGTTGGTAGAGCAGCAGATGGGACATGTATGACATTAATAATATAAGAGAAAAAATGAGAACATATTCTTCAAATAAGTGAATGACTTTTGCCTTTTACCAAAAGTTTCAAATGGTACCATTTTAACTTTTAGAAGTAATTCCATTAACGTAGCTCTCATCACTTTATACAATAAAGTCAAGTCTGGAAATAAGACGAAATTCAGCTTCTACTGCAAATATTACCAAGGCAACAAGATTACATGTTGATAATATCTCATAATGCATAAGTATACTCTACCTCTTTGGCAAGACTGGAGGCCAAAAACTACTTTATAGAGATTTCAATATCTGTTCATTATAACAGGAATAATACAGAAAAGTTTGTGACATTTTACAATTTATTTCCAAATACAGGCTAAACTTTTGTTTTCAAATCATTATTCTGGATAAAAAAATTAGGTGAATTTTACTCAATTTTCTGTCAAGTACTGTGCAAAGTGACCTTATAGGACTGGTTGAAACCTGAACTAATGATACTCACCCTGACATGACTTTCATATGCTGTTCCTATTCCTTTCTGTGGGTCTATGCCCAGGGGACCTTTTGTCTGCTCAGGAGGAACTGGACACGCCGTTGGAGCTTTGTTTACACAAGTTATATGGCAGGAGAATCCACACACTTTGAGAGGGAAAGAACCCAAAACAATAATAAAAATCCACGTAACGACAACAACCACAACAAAATTCACTGAGCAGGGGCTGGGGATTTAGCTCAGCGGCAAAGCGCCTGCCTGGCAAGCGCAAGGTCGTGGGTTCAGTTCCCGGTACCGGAAAAAAACCAAAAAAACAAACAAACAAACAAAATTCACTGAGCAGTAACTGCATGCAAGGTACTATGAATGCTTACAGTTAATTTTATTTTAAATGTGGTTTCTGGTGTTCTTTCTAGCTCTTCATCCTACTATGAAATGGTATCTGCTTGAAATTTCTCTTGCAATTGTCCCTTATGAACACTAAGCTACCTAACATCTCTGCTACATCCGGCAAGTTTTACTAAGCTTCTTGAAAATAAAAATTTTCAATGATTAGAAAGGTATGAATTAAGGTTAAATTTTTGGGGTTAATATTCTATATACTTCAACTATAGGTAGGGTAATAATAAACTTTATTGGCATTTTTTATTTTCCTGTGACAATATGAGAGATACAGTCATTATACCAGTGTCACATGTGACTTGCTCAGGGTCACTGAATCCAGAACTAGCAATGCTGCAGTTCAAACCCAGGCAGTCTGGCTCAGGGCCCGCATACTTAGCTGTTAATAATATTGCAATGATTCCTTTATTTGATATTCACATGGTGACTTAGAAGATTCTAAAACAAGATGATAAATAAAAACAAACTGAAGTTTCAATAAAGCTGGGCTGGGTGAAAATTAAAGGTTAAAATGTTTAAAATGAACTTGTTGTTATAGTTTAAGATTACAATTTCTATTCCTAAAATTAATCTTAGAGAATTATGGAGAAAGAATAAGAAAGAAACTGAAGCAATATATCACTGTGAGAATACATACACATGGGAGAAATGGATTATGTATCACTGATAGATTCTGTGAAACTAATAGAGAGGCAAGACGGACTGGTACTGTCTAAAACTATGCAAGCTTCTCAATTCACTCAAGTGGAATGTCTAACAAGTTACAATTTGTTTTACTAATAAGGAAAAATAATCTCACTTCCAAAGGGCAATGAAAGCAACAAAGTAAGTATCTACACTGGATCTAATCCCCGGATAAATAAAAGTGGCAGGAATCTTTAGAGGCTGTACCACATTATCATAACATTTACAAAAACCTGTCAAAGGCTGGGGATATTCCTATGTCTCCATGGCTTTATAAGGTAGGCTTCAAAGATTTGAAGAAAAGACAGACACAGTTTCATGGCATTAAGATGCCAGAAGGTAAGAGAGTGCACAAAGATCTAAAAAGTCCTTATTACAAATAATTTTGATGAATAAAAGATTATCAAGGATTTAAAAAGCCAGGTATCTGCCCAGGATTCTTTCTGATAAACGGATTGCAAAATAACAGACAAGAACTGGCTATGGTCCAAAATAAGACAACGCTAGAAAGTCTCTGCCTTGGCTTGAGTGACACCTTCCTGATCCATGGTTCAGGCTATTTCTTCTCAGACTACATAGCTACCTTGTGTTTTGCTTTCTCTTCACCATGTCTCCCACAGCCCTGTCCTTCTTTCAGTCTACATGTGCTTCCTAGATAATGTCAGTTATATTCATGAATTAACACACTCATAGGGCTGGGGATTTAGCTCAGCGGCAAAGCGCCTGCCTGGCAAGCGCAAGGTCATGAGTTCGGTTCCCAGTACCGGAGAAAAACAAACAAAAACAAAAAACAAAAAACACACTCATAATCTCAAATCTTTACTCTTTAGCCGTGACTCTTTTCTTCTGAACCCATGTTATCGAACAGACTATTTAAGACAATGCAGTCTAAATCTTCCACTTCAGTTCTGAGAACTGACCAAATGTAGAATGCATTGCATTAGTGCGCTGTGAATATTTCCCTTTTCCTCAGATCAGTTAAATACAGGCTAACTGCAGGTGTATGATAAAGAGAACACATGCATCTGACGGGGAATAACGACACTTTTAAAGTCCTCTTACAGGACTTTTTAAGGTCTTTCCAACACTAATAGCAGAAGAGCTAAGAAATAGAAACTAGTATTAGAATTGAATTAGCAACTATTTTCTTGTCTTTAATAAGATATGGCAGAAAATCATGTGGTAGTTTTGTTACAGCCAGTGTCATTTGATTAAAAAATAATATTTCTAAAGCAGTCACAAATAATACATTCCATCATAATTTAAATAATTTTTATTTTAGGGGCCTTGGGACACATAAAGTGGTATCCAAAAAATACACTTTGTTTTCTGTTTCAGCGGCCCCTCATCGTCTCTCCCTCAAATCTTGGAACGTGAGCTGCCTCCATGAGGGTAGGAGCTCTCTTTCCCACATTCACTACTTCGTCCCCAGGGTCTAGCAGCACAGAGTAAGCATGTAACAAATGTGCCACAGACAGATCAATGAAGAGGTGGGGAGAAATCTGTTATTAACACTAGGAGTAACTACCTTTTGAGGCACAGTGGCAGGCATTTAGTATTTCTGAAAAGGCACAGTGCTGCCTACTTCTAAATGATTCCTCTCATAATGTAATTAAACCAACAGATCCAAGGATAACTTTCATGTCTTCTGTCACATAGGTCGCCAACATTCAATGGACTTTAGCAAGGTGCTCAGTTTATTGTTTACATTCTTACTACTCAGAGAAAAACCATTAAATGAAATAAACATGGAATGCCTTTCAAAGAGAATAAAGCTATTTGGTTACCATTTAGGTAGTAAATATTAGGACAAACAAAATGGCGCCGAAACAAGTTATAGTTTATTTCCATCTTGTTCTTACCTTCACATGAACAGCCTTGTCTTATCAAACCCACCATCAAAGAGGTACACTGATGACATTTGGTGGGAGAAGTGAAAGATTTTACAAAAAACTGATGAGTCTTGCGCTGTAAAACAAGTTGATAAACATACATACATTGATTATTTAAGGGTTTTCCTAATGTCAGTCCCTATGCATATGCTACCTCCTAGAATGTTTTCTACGTACAACAAATTCTTTCCGTTTTTATATCTTAGTTTATGCTATTTAAATGTTGTATTAGACAACAATGAGTTAGAGTAAACTAAAATAATACTGTATAAGACATTCATTAAATAATAATTTATTGTTTTGGTTTTGCTTATAAATCTTGGTTTCAGGAGTTCTATATATTCTTTAAATTATTTATTAGCATAGGAAAAAATGGAAACAAAGCTTTTGTAAGTGGGGAGGATAGGAAGGCTTGAAGAGAGGCTGGGGGAATGGAAAAAAGAATCAGGTTCTAAAGCGTACAGGTACAAGTTCTCGGCAATGAATGTGATCATTATGTGTATCTAAAATGTATCAATAAAATCTGATTTAAAAATTATTCTTTAGCAAAAAGTTAAGTGAAATTTTGTACACTTATACCTACATAAATACAGTTTAATATGCTTATACCTTCTCAGGAAGAAGAAAGTATATGACATTATTTCTACTGTACATCATGAATTTCATTTTCTGGGAGCAAGAATAAGTAATATGCTTCACCAGTCTGTTTTCTCCAAAGGAAACAGGCAGATAAAAATACACTCATATTATTCCTGGGACAGATGGCAGATTATAATTTCTTATTGAAAATCCAGTAGCTAAAGATTTCTACGTCTTGGCTGATTTACATGGCGGTAAGCCAAAGAGACTTCAGCTCTCTGAAATACCCTTGCCTTCTCCAAATCACCTCTTAGCATGTTTTGCTTATGCCGAAATTACAACTGCCCTTTCTCTGCACTGCTGTGTGAACTCAGGAGCAAGTTACATTTGAGTCCTTCCTGTTGCACATTCATCATAACGTAGCACCCATACTAGTGTCTGCTTTAGGACAGTTAAATGAGTACTACAGGAGAAACCTTTCAAACCATGACTGGCATATATAAGCATCCAAAAACCAGTTACTTCTCTATGAAAACAAATTGGGCCAATTATTTCTCTTTTATACATGTAACTTAATTTAAACTAATAAAAACTTTTTGTATTCCAATGAATGTTAATTCTGATATTAAAAAACTGTTATGAAGTAGTTCTTGCTTCAGTTGCGATAAACACCATATTAACAAAAAAATCAGTGGGGTGTGTGGGCCTCACCAGTGATTCCCTACATTCTGGGAGGCTAAGGCAGGAGGGTCTCACCTTTGAGCCCAACCTGGGAAACTTAGTGACTAAGTGAGACCCTGTCCCAAAATGAAACAAAGGGAGGGGATGTAACTCAGAGCAAAAGCTTTGTGTTCAATCCTCAGTACTGACAAAAAAAAAAAAAAATGAAGAGAAACATTAAAAAAATAAAAAAACCCAGAATGATCTGACTACCATTATTATTCAGAGAAGAGGGTGAAACCTGGCACTTCAGGTGGTCACAACCTCTGATTCAACTTCAAACCATTCTGTTCTAGAAGTCTTGTAGGTCTTTGGTCAGTCTCAAAGCAGCACTGAGATTTTACTCTACTCTAGGCAGAACAAGGACTATCTTATTACTAACTTTGTAGTTGCTGCTGGAGTCCCTAGGCCCAACCAAAGGTGCAGACATTGTGCCAGTATTTTTCGTACACCTCACTTAATGGAATCAATACTCTTGGAAAGATACTGTCATCTAATGTTTGTAATTTCACATCTCATTTTCATTTGCAGCCACAAAGAAATTCTTTTTCTTATGTCTATGTTTTTATTTTTGAAATTAATACATGCACACAGTTGTGAAAGTAACAGAAGTCTAATACTCATAAGAAAAACGTAAGTATCTCTTTGCCCCAAGTCCATCCTAGAAACACTTTCTTTTAACTCTTTTAGTTATTCCCTTCCTCCTGTAATACATCTCTCCTTGCTTCCTTCCGTATTAGGGATTGAACCAGTGCCTACCACTGAGGGACACCCCCAGCATCCAATGTATAATTTTCATTGGTTTTATAGTTTCTGGTACAGTCTCAGTTTTGCTAAGATATTTCACCCTTCATTTCTTTTTTTCCTTATAATAATTCTTTATGGGTTTCAATTACGTCTCTTCATCTGGTCATTTGTAAGTGAAGTGAGCAAGGAGCTGTGAGCCAGGATAGTTTTTCTAGCCCCATGGCTCTAGATTCCCTTTTCTGTTATTTTCATAAATTCATACAAATTTTAAAATGACCTTATATTCTGGTATCTTTATCCCCTCTTATTATCTGGACTTTCTCTTGTGCTCCCTGACCTGCTCAAGGCTGAACCTACTCCTAAGCTGTTTTCTTGTGGATAGGGTTTTGATCCGGAAGGCACTTTGTTAGTCTGGAGAATTCCTAACTCCGGGACTGCCATTTCTACCTTCAATCATGTCTCCTCACACTAATCACGTAATGGAGCTTGCGAAGTCCCCTCACAGTATGTTGTTGCTGTTATCAAAACTTCCCAGCAGTACCTCGTGATAGTTTGGTAATTCTGTGGCTCCAAGGGTTATCTCAAGTCTCTGCTTTACCTCAGCTTTCCCTTAAGTAACTTTAAATACCAGGTATGTCTTGTAGATGCTGCTGATTTGTTTCTACATTTTGGAGTTCATGGGAAAATATTTTAATCATTTACTGTTTTAATGGGAGGGGCTTCAACAGATTCAAAAACTATGCTGCGAGCTGGGCATGGGGGCAGGCACCTGTAATTCCAGCTGCTCATGAAGCTAATGCAGGAGGATCACTTCAGCCCAGGAGTTTGAGGCCAGCTTGAGCAACAGAGGAAGACCTCATCTCAAAAATCAAAATAAGGCTTTTTTACAAAGTTCCGAGGAGCCTCTACTCACTGGGTTCTAAAGGTGTGCTGGCATATATTTTTACTCAAAAATGTTTTAGATTACTTTTTAAAAGGCATTTATTCATATTTCCACTATACTATACAACAGAATCTGTTAATGAAGACATGCCACAAATGCCTGAGAAAACTTCATTATTACTTTAATTTGCTTTCTCCCAACTTACAGTAATCTTATGACTCTTTTACGATTGTAGTTTATTACCTTGTCTTAGAAAAGCACTTCATGTATGTAGATATTAATCCTCTGCCCTCTGCTTTGCATTTCTTCCTCTAATATAATGTTTGTCTGACAAGTTGGTTTTTTAAGCTGTACATAATCTGCTTCTTTCTTTAGTTATCCCAGTTTTTGGCTTATGTAACTTTATTGTTAGGTCAATTTACACTCATGATCATTGTATATTTTGTATCTATTATTCCCTTTATACAGCGTCTCCTTTTGTACATTTCATTTTATTTTTTTAGACAGGGTCTCACTATGTAGTTCAGGCTGGCCTTGAATTTGCAGTGATCCTCCTCACTCAGCCTTCTCAGTGCTGGGATTACATGCATGTGCCACAACGTGTGGCTTGCAATTAAAATGTTTTACACCTTAAACTCCTTTTTGTAATCTGAGACCTGTACTTCCCTTTATTTTTTACCTTTCCATGTAACTTTGCTTTAAGCCATCAGCAATCAGCCTGTATCTGATTCTTTGGAGTGTGTTCACTTTAGGGAAAAACGCTGTGCTGCAGAGATCATAAGTAGTTGATCAAACAGCAGCATGAACTCCCTAGCACAGTAACGGAACATCCAGCTCAGTCTTCAGATGGAGCAGTGTCGGCTGACACAGACTGACAGCTACACGGAGGCCTGCAAAGAGCACTTCCTAAGTTAACCCTCCCCAAACTCGTAACCTAATAAATTACGAGAATTAAAAAGGTGTTGTTTAAATCTACTATCATTTGAGACAATGTATTACATGGTAAGAGTACTAGGTCACCATGTTTTCCTTTCTTCTTTTTTTCTTTCCTATATTCCTCCAATGAACAACATTTCCTTTTGTAGGTTTGAAAGTTATAGTATTTTTATTTGTTAATCTCCTATTTATTCCCTTCAATTTAAGATGCACGCTTAATTTCCAAAGTTAGCAACATTTATTTAAACATATTTATGATACATACTGTGCTAGACAGAGCCCTAAATTCTTTACAAATACTGTTTGTCTAAAACAGATACTGTAATTATCATCATTTTTTGATGAAGAAATGCAAACGGAGAGTAAGTAGCGCGCTCAAGCTCACAAGGCTAGCGTGAGACTACACTTTAGGGTATAGATGCTGGCACAGTTTAGGTCCTTACATTTCTTAACTTTCATTTTTCCTTGCCAGGGATTTGCCACAGTAACCACCAAGCTGTACCGTTTCCACGCCTTCTCCCCACACAAGACGAACACACCAGCACACTCACCTCACCAGACCCTTAACTCACTTCCTACTGTGTTTTATTTAGATCTGTTTTGGAGTGTTTCGAAAATATATTTCTTTTTCTTCGGCTTTTGTAGATCACAGTAAAGTCCTTTAAAATACCTATTCACCCTGTTTCCCCAATCCTTCATGATCACTTCTTGCCTTCCTCTTCTTGATGAAGCAATTCAAGATTATTTTTAAAGAGGATTCTTCTACAGTAAACCAGTAAACCTTCTCAATTCTTGTATACCTAAAAATATTTTTTTAACCTAAAAATATTTTTAACTGCTCTCATATTTTATTTTCAGATTCAAAGTTCTTCAATACTTGAACACGTTTCTCAACTGTTTCTTTGTATCTAGCACTGCAGTTGAGAAGCCAGATATGAACTTAACTTTTGTTCTTCTACACAAATGATTTGGTCTTTTTGAAAGTTTTTATAATTTTTTCTTGACCTATGATACCCTTAAATTTTATTATAATGCATCCAGATATTGGTTTTTCTTATTTGTACTTATTAGCATCTAATGATGTCTTTCAATAGACTTTTCATCTTCAATTTGGGGAAATATTAAGTCATTATTTCTTAACTTAGTCCCATCTCTAATTTTTTCTTTCTTTTTCAAAGTCCTACTATACTGATGTTGACACTACTTACATCATACATATCTTAACTTTCATATTTTTGTCTTATCTTCCATATCACTAAATTGTTTTTCTATTGTATCTATCCTTTCATTTTTTTAAAGCCATCTATTGAGATTTTTTTTCCTTTCAGCAAGTATGTTTCTTTTATGTCAAGTATTTCCAATATACTTTTTCTAGTAACTACCTTATCCTTCTTCATATTATTTTCTCTCTTTAGAATATTTACTGTGCTTATCCTAGCCATAGTCATGGTGAATAGAATGGATTACTGTAGGAGTGGCCTCAGTTTAATGCCTTCCTCAGGCAACGAACAGAAGGAGTACCTGGAGGAAACATCACTCCTTACTTGAACAGACTTTGAAACAATGAATTTAAGATAAAAAGAAAAAAAAAGTACTCTTTGCTACTTTTACCAGTGATGATTATTTCTACTCATAGAGAATTTATTTTCTTTCAAACTCTTTCTTTGGGTAGCTTTGAAGAAATCAGTATCAAAATTACAAAGCAGAAGAAATCTATTCTCACTTTGTGGGGTGCCATACTAAGCTCATAATAGATTGAATACCTTAGGTGGAAAGCCAGTTGAGCCAGGGCATCCCTTTTTCCTTAAGGTTGGTGTGTGAACTGGAAGTGGAGCACAGTCTGCAATCTGAACCCAGGAAGCAAAAAGGAAATAAATGCCATGAAAAACTGACTATTTCAAACATAATTAGTGAGAAGCCAAAGTAAATAGAAACAAAGTGTAAGTAAAGCAAAAAGTTCTACCAGTTAATCCCAAATTAAAGATCTCATAAGACTGATAATTTACTTTCAGCCTACAATATCTACAAATGAAATATCTGTCCAATTAATAAATATTATTCCAATCTGGAAATTAAAAAATAAATAATTTGAAAAAGAAAGTCCACAAGCAGACAAAGCAGTTATAGCTGGTAGCCTACAGAGAAATGAAGCTCTTTTCATATTCATCTGGATTTGCCATACTGATCTTTAAAAAAGTATCTGAGGTTTAACAAGAGTTATAATAAAAATATTTAGAGGATTATTTTTAAATACCTGACTTCGATATTTAGAAGACATACATAACTATAACTCTGATTTGGAATACAAAGATAAAAATTAGTGAAATTTTTGTGCAAAAATTAATTTTCCAAATAAAGGAGTTTAAGTATTTAATGGTATTGGAATTCTGAATTTCATACAAATTTAGCTACAAACCATATCTTTATTAGTAGGTAAGAGAGTCTTATTTTTATGGGATAGAGCGTTTTATTTTATGGGATAAGGCATATCTCTGCATGAAAAGAATCAGTGATTTTACTGGATGTTATTGTGGGAAAAAGGACACTGTTTAATTAGTAAAGCATTAAAAAAAGACACAAGGAACTTACTTTTAGGATGGTAAGCAAGCAATTATGAAAAAACAGCTAATCCTTGCATAAAGCTATAGAATATTTAAAAATATCAAAAGATAAATGGGTGGTCCTGCTTTGCCCATTACTACATAACCTCCAAAAATAATTATTTTACATTTACTATAGTGTTAAGATGGTATTCAGTTGAGTTTCTCATTTTTCTTTGAATTGTAATTTTAGTTCTAGTTTGAATTTTATTTACTTTTGAACAGTTGGAAAAACTTTTGAACTCAAACTATAAACTTAACATTTGAGAAGTATAGAAATTCAATAAAAACATTGACAATCTACATAAAAGTTAATGAAGAACAATTAACAGGGAACAACAGTATCATTAGTACACTATTTAAAGTTCAAGAGAAATTATTAAAATTAAGAGTCAAGCGAAGGTGCAGGCTACAAGACCAAGAGAGTTTATAAAGACCAGCAAAGCATAATAAAAAATGTATTTAAAAAGGATTCCACACACCATAGCAACAAAAATATAAGTTATCTAGGAACAAATTTAATAAGTAGTATGGAATATATTGGAAGTAATGAAACTTTATTGAAAGATGTAAAAGGATACCTAGCTACTACGCACATTGTGTGTGTTCACAGATGGGAATGCCTAATATCATGAAGACGTTGATTATCCTTAAATAAATCTAAAAAGGGATGCAATTCCAATCAAAAGTCCCACATGGAACTTGGCAAGCTAATCCTGAAAGTAATATGGGAAACTAAAGGGTCAAGAAGAAAAAGAGTAAATTGAGGGGGCAGGTGGATCACTATACCAGGTGTCAAGAATTATTTTAGGTTTTTAGTAATTAAGAAAATGCGTCATTGTAGGAATAATCCAAAGAACAGTGGAAGAGAACAGGGAACCCACCCCCAACCAGACCCATAAAAAGGCATAAAGGCAGAGTATATAAATCAAAGGAGGACAAATAAAGGAGAGTCAGTTGCTTATATGGCAAAAAGAGATTAGATCCTTATTTCTCATTATTCCTAACAATAAATTTCAGTTTGAGTAAGTTCCTAAATGCATAAGAGCAACAACGTAAAACTTTTAGAAGGAAATATGGAAGAAAATCTTTATAATCTCTGCATGGGATAGATTTGCTTTAAAAAGACACAAAAGGCAGAAGTCACAAAGGAAATAATAGGCAAAACTAACTACTTTAAAAAGATTTACAAGACAAATAGATACGACAAACAAAGTTTAAAAAAATAAGTCATGGACTGGGAGAAAATATTTGCAATGCATATAACCAACAAAAAATTAGTATTCAAAATATATATGGAACACTTCACAAAACAACTGAAAAAAAAATCAAGAAAAAGAATTCAATAGAACAATGGGCAAAGGATATGATCAGGCAAATCAGCAGCCAAGAAACAAAGACGGGCTGAGGATGTAGCTCAATGGCACGGCGCCTGCCTGGCAAGTGCAAGGTCCTGAGTTTGATTCCCAGCACCAAAAAAAAGAAACAAAAAGATGCTGAAGAACATTAGGAAATAGAAAAGGCTGAAATTAAAAACAAAAATGCCATTCATTAAATTGGTACAAGTTAATGTCTGATAGCACCAAGAGTAGATAAGAATATGGGGAAATGGGAACTCTCACACATGGCTGGTGGGTGTTAAAATGGGTCCAACCACTGTGGAAAATAATTTGTCAAGGTCTACTGAAAGCTGAAAATTCACACACCATACAACCCTGTAATTGCACTTATATATGCTAACCAAACTGCAAATTTTCCAAAGCAGATAGATACTAGGATGTTCACTTCAACACTGATGGTAGTGATGAAAAATTGAAAGCAACCTAAATATCATATAATAGAAGAATGGGTAAATGGTTGTGGCATATTCATTCAATAGAATATAATGCAGCAGTTACAATAAATGAGCTAAATGGACATGTACCTATATAAATAAACCTCAAAACACTTAACATGAAGTTGCAGAAAGATACAGGTGACATCTGTGTAAATTTTAAATACGTGATAAACATTACCACATACTGATTATGAATACAAATAAAATACACATGTAAAACCAAGAAAAGCAGAATTCACACCAGCTACATTTAAGTACGTCTGAGAAAGAAGACAGGGGATGTACAAGGGAGGATGTGTGAACTGTTTCTGGAATATTTCTCTTTGGAAAAAAATGGCAAAATGTTTATATCTGTTAAATCTGTGGGTAAGTTACAAGGGTATGTATTATATTGTTCTGCATAAGGTTGAAATATTTTATCGTTAAGGTAAAACTTCATTAACTCCAAATATTGAAACAACTGTAACTAGAAAATTGGAGGGTCTCATCAACTTAACCAATCGGAGGGTTCTATCTGAGGGACAGAAGTCAGAGCCTCTCTACGCTCACACTTAACGCAGACAGCTCCTCAGACTGTGTGTTCACTTCAGTGGGAAGTTAGACCCAGCTCTGGAGATTACAGGCAGAGAAGCTGAGGAGCTGTGCCTGAACTGTGTGACGCTCCATGAAGAACCAGGACTTCACTATGAAGCAGGATGGATAAGGTGAGGCAGATCATGCTCTTCTGACTTGTGTAGGAACTGGCTCTGTTGCTGTAACTGGCCAAGTGGCTGTTTAAAGCCATTGATTAATGTGAAATGTAAACACAGTAAGATTTTTGTGTACTACTAAAAGGGCTGATTTAGTTGACTGAGTGCCTATGGCTAATTTAGCTACTAAGCAGCCAGTAATAACGGTTTTCGTTTTAAGTTGTGCTTATGATGTAATAGGTAAGTTATACTATGGCTTATTAAATTAGAAGAATTAAAACGTAAACATGAGAATGGCACCTCACTGCCATATGCCTACAGAGTTTATGGTAATTCCAACATTTACATAAATCCTCGGTTCTACAGTTTTCTAAGTAAAAAGACTATACAGTTAATAAAATTTTTCACCCATTTCAGGTGATTATTTGGAAACAATTTTCTGCTTTATTTTCCATTCCTATATACATTATCAGTTAAATGTAATGATCTCCAGTAAACTGTAACTTATGACACAATGTATTTGATTAGACAGAGTTCCGTTTTTTTCAGTTCCCTCTTTCCTGACAAAAGTGTAAAATTGGAGAGCAAGGCTGCTCCAATGAGGCACCTTAACTGGCTCAGCTTCACTAGATGTGGAAGGAGATGTGGACCTTGACTGGTTGTAAAACTTGATGCTCGGGTTCCGTACATAAGAGTTCTCAACAGGATCAGTCTAGGAAAATAAGTCAGGAAGAAAAAACCCAAGAAATCACTTTTAAACAATGCGCAGCTCTTAGCAAATGTCTGTAAGGCAGAATCATGACAACATTTCTTGAGAAACAAGGATAACAAACTTTAGTCTGAGTATTTATGCTAGGGATGTGTCATTATTCAAAAACACTAGCTTTAATGTAAACAACCTGATAAGGCAGGAGCTTGCTGAGGTCTGACAGCAGGCTTGCTCCTTGCACCGTGGGATGACGTGTGGAGAGAAGGTGAGCAGTATGGATGCCTTCTACTGAAATTAGCATATGCTGCTTTATGTCGTTTTATTAGTATGTGATCTAACAGACGTCTGTAACACCACATCAGCATCCCTTACCGGGTCCCTCACCTCTCCACCCCAGCCCAAGTGGGCAGTTAAAACATTTACCAGTATGTTTTGAGACCCTCTGAAAAAGTGACATTATGACAGTGGGATGCTGCAGAAAGAAAAATTCACTATCCATTTAATTTACGATCACACAAATTACTGACGCTTAAGGCTTTAAACACGTATCTTCAATCCTTCTGAAGAATTGCTGTCATTTGTTAAGTCTATTCCTTCTAACTAGATTTTACTCTTCAGTAAAAAGGAAAGAAAACAATACAAATGAGGATAGATTTTAAAATAATTTTCTTAGCTGGCTAAGGTAGGACTTGGTTATATTCAGGAACTATTTAAAATAAAATTATAAACCAATACTAATTCTAATGAAATAATGAAAATTATATTTTATAGCTGTATGTTAATGTAAAAATTAATTTCAGATTAAAATCAAATTCATTTTCTTCTAAAAAATTAAAAGTAAATATCTTAGAATAATAATTTGAAGGTGAAATTAATTTAGCATATGAAAAAGTTGAACTATGCCATTTGCAATGATGATCTTTTTTAAAAAACCCACCATGCATATATAATTGAAAAATTATCACTTTAACTTTTTTATGTGTCTCATAAAGATAAAGAACACTTGATAAAGATGATTAAATTCATGGCAAAAAAGTTTGAACACCAAACTTTCAAAAAGTATCTAAGGCTTTCAGAGGACTACTAGAAGTAAACAGCTATTGACCTTAATAAATTTTAGTATTTCATTTCCTTTTGGGATTACTGCCAGCATAAGTAATATCGCAACTGTGGTTTAACTATAGAAATAGGAAAAATACAGTTTTACAGATTCATCAAAGTTTTAATTAGCACAAACAATACTGTGGTATTCAAGATGTTACTAATTATAACTATAAATGCTTATCATGCATTTTTAATCAATGGTTTATTCTAACCATTAAAAAGCAATTAATTTAATTAAACTTTCACAATATTCTATTATTACATGCTAAAATTAAAGACAGTTTGAAATTAATTTTAATAATTAACTGGTAATGATTCAGATATAGTATGGCAGTAAAGTAACAAATTAGTAACATTAGTTATTTCTATACAATGATTTTAAAACCTTAGAAACAAATATAATCATCATTATTTAAACCATGGAAGTTAAAAAAATTCTTTATGCATGAAAAATACAGCAGCAAGTACAAGCAATTAATTGAATTAATAATGCAGCATAAGTTAGATCTATCAAAAGCAGATATCATGCTGAAAGAAACTGTCAATGAGTCCTTGATTGATCAATATTGCATGTCTCTGTTTTCATGAGAAACCACTTTGAAGATATCAATGTGTAATACAACAAGCATTGTTAATTTCCTACCACTTTGTTTGTAACTCTGTATTGTCTGTACTGTTCTTTTGCTAATTTGTTAAAGGTTGTCTGTCTGTAAATGTTTTCCTCCTTTTATTTTTAAAATAAAAAAAGTAGGTATCAATTTAATAATGGAATTATGATTATAAAAAGAATGATAAAAAGGGAAAATAGTAAAGAACAATAAACAGCTAATATATACTGGACAGTATATTTTGATATTGTCCAAAGAAAGATGTTAGAAAGAAATCTTAACAGCGCACTAATTCACTGAAAACTGAGAAAAAGTAAGTATGAAATATTCTTATATGGGACCTTTCTTCTAGTTTTAAGCAACTATTTTTTCCTAGGTTTTTTTGATGAGTAGGCTTTGGAGACATCTACTGTATCTAGTATCATTTTTATTCAATGTTCTACTATACAAAAAAAAGTAGAAAAGCTGAATATAATGTTATAATAGAAAAAGTCCACAATATTCTCTTAATCAGGATTTTTCTTGTAAAAGATCTGCACAATGTATTTCGAGAATACAGTAAATCCCAACTTATGAACATTTGAGTTGTGAACTTTCACAGGTGTACTGTATAAGACTCATTTTGTTGGCTTACAAATGAATCCAGCTTTCGAACAATTTTCCCAGAATGGAAATGTTTGTAAGTCAGGGACTTACTGTAGTACAATAAAATAGAAAACTTTTTTCCCTGGTCACAATCAAGCACTTCTCTGATTCTTAGGCAACATACTTATTAAGAATTCCTCAAATTATAAAAAGAACCAAACCTTTTAGCTTTAATATGTATCAAGAAGCCTTCTCTCTGACCCAAATAATGCAGATTTGTACAAATACTTACACTCTAAAAAGAAACTTTATTTTAAAGTGAAGCTCTCAAAACTTAACATGGATTATAAATGGTCAATCTAGTAAGAGACAGCTTGCATATGTTGTTTGTACTGGTAAACATAAAACTCAAGTTCAGAAAAAATATTTATCAATTTTTTCTGTGTCATTTACTTAGAAGTATTTTAGAAGCAAAAGGCAAGTAATTTAATAATTTTGTATTGAGAACATTTAATCTTAAAACATTTAGTGAAATAATTATTTGTTAATTGAATTTATGACAAAATATTGTAAAATATTGTATCATTTGCAAAATAGTAAACATATCTTCGTAAAATAAATTATAATAACAAACTACTGAAGGTTATGACTAACAAGTGTATTACTATTTATATATATATATATGTATATATATATATGCACATACATATATCATATGGATCTGAATATCTACTCTAGAGAATTATAACTGTTCTAAGAAAACACAACAGAAGGTTAAATCACTCACTGGCTTTTTATAATCTCTGCTCCAAATTCTAAAAGAATAATCTGAAATGAGACATTCAATGTTTTTCACTACTAATGGAAGCGCTACAGAACCCTATCTATTTTTATTTGGACATTTAAAATACTATTCCTAACAAATCTTTCTTCTACTATACTTAAATAATGCCACTTATAAAGAACGTAAGTATTCAAACTGTAAAGGAGGTGAAACAGTATGTTAAAAGGATATGGCAAACATTATCTAGTGATACCTCATCATTTCTATGACATTTCATAGTGAAAGGATTTAGGTTTATATAGGTACTGCATACTTAATTACCTAAAATCATGGTATATAACATGAAGTCACATTCCACTTTTAGATTCAAGGCCACTGTTAAAGAATGGTAACTAGCTACACCCTAATGAAGTAATATATGTCCCAGGGACTACTAATGTTCCTCACTATGCCACTAAGATATTTCTATTTAATTACTAAACAATTCATAATTCTTCAGCTATCTCCTTCACACACATTACTACTTTCTATTGGTTGACTTTTATTTGTCTGATACATAGTCCAGGAGACACTGAAAGAAGCTAGGAAAGCAAATAACCAAGCCTACCATCTCTGTATAAAAAAGAATCATACATAATTTTAAGTACATGGACTTTGGCTAACTTTTGCTTTTGCATATCCTACAGATGAAAGACACAGAATTTAAAGTGGGACCTTATAATAGCCATTCTCTCAAACAGTTTTCCTTTTTTTCATAATTCACAGATTATAGCCTAGGTGGCCAATGCCTAAAGTCTGCATGGCATCTGAGATAAAATTAATCCATAAAAGAATTAACCAGAAAACAAAACCTTTCTAAATTATCTTTTCAAAAACAAGTAGTTATAAATTAACTCAATTCACAGGCTGATGATTTGAATCTAATACAACCGGCATGTAATATTTTGGTCTTCCTCTGTATAGGTTGGACAAAATATTTAACATATACTATAAAGTATCTAATGGTTTTATCTCGACAAATCCAAACAAAAATCAGTTGAGTCTGCAATCTCAGATCTCAATAATATCAACTGATCTCATAATTTTCCTGGACATAACAGTGGTAACTGAAGTGTTTACTCATTATTAAGCAGTAGTCTGAAAATGTGATACAAGCATTACGTATCTTCATTTGACAACCAACCCTCCATCACATCAGAAAAAGAACAGGCATCAATGAGACACCCTACTACCTCCCACACCTTTCACAAACCAGATCGTTACCTGATCTAGAACTTTCCACACCCAAGAACTCTGGATTTAAGGTGTTGATCAATCCTGCTGATCATGAAGCTGACAAGCAAACGTCAAAAACTTGTATCTACCACA
Organism: Chinchilla lanigera; assembly: GCF_000276665.1. Classification (NCBI taxonomy): domain Eukaryota; kingdom Metazoa; phylum Chordata; class Mammalia; order Rodentia; family Chinchillidae; genus Chinchilla; species Chinchilla lanigera. The sequence continues at coordinate 10,125,081 of NW_004955406.1, read as the reverse complement.
GTGACTTTCCTTTTTAAAGTTACTATTTTATGTAGTACATAAAAGTCTGAGTACTAACACGCCTACTGCTTCTCTGCTAGGGAGTATATATGTGTGTGTAGCTACTGCTTTTAGGATGGAAGCTGATGTACAAAAATTTGAGACATTTTCATGTGAGATTCTTTACTCTGAACTATGAAAATCTTGTTGGATAGGATAGTGACTGAATAATTTCAGATTGAGAAACATGGAGCTAGCATTAGTAGGAAGTACTTTATAGTTTGCTAATAATACATAAATGAAGAATTTATGGGTATTTTTTAAATCTTGGAATTATTTTAGAATAAACAGAATTTATTATTAACATGATTTCCCTAGGTATATATCTACAAGATATTTAGGATTCCTTTGAACCATAAAAACAAATAAAAAAAATTTTCAAGACTTCTTGAAAACTTATTTACATAAAACCATAGTTAATAAGGTCTATAATTTGTCCCAAATCTTTTCTGAATTTTGTACAACACAAATTATCAAGTTTTCTTTCTAAAATAAAGTGTTTAAAAATCTACATATTTGCTTATATTCTCATTTAGAAACTTATTTACTTGTATTTAATTAATTTAGAAAGCATACTTTAGAATCACTTTTCTGTCCCCAATCAAAACAAAAAATATATCTTATTATTTTAGCAGTTTGGCTACAGAAATTTATATGAACATTCCTAAAGCTTTGCGGGCAAAACCAAAACAAACAAACAAAAATAAACAAAAAGGCAAAAAACACGGGAAAGCAGATTAGCAACAGCAGAAGCAGCAGCACAAAGCATGCAGCCAGGATAATAGTACATCGCACAAATGTTCACATGTTCTGCAACCACAGGCAAAGGCTAAGAGGCAGAGGGCATTGGGATGAGTACACACAGTGCAATAGTCTCTTACACGTCTGCCTTTGCTAGCTGGAGTACAGGATGGAGAGTGCTTCAACAGAGAAAGGAGAACACTGTATGTTACAAAGATTTACACAGAGAAGACACGCCACACCTACAATATCAACATCTACATATATAAACACACATATGAAGCCACTTATTTGGGATAGGTTTACAGTACACATATTTTCAGGAAAAACTAGAGGATAAGACAGTTAAGATTTGCTTAGACCAGCTCTAAAGTTGATCAAGTTGTCACTGGCCCATGGCAAGTTCAGTGGCCACTGTGTCCCAAAGAGTTAACTGCAAAGATGAAAAGACCTATACAGTTTCTAAACAAGTTTTCATTTCTTGGTCTGGTCAATTATAGAGGCTAAAATCTCAGGATCAACCTGGTTACTTACCCTCAGTTATTAACAGGAAGGCAGAACCTTTCTCTTCCTCTTTCAAAACCAAAAAGCCAAACTATAAATCAGCTCCCAATCCTTCCTCTAGCTATTAATCTATTTCTTAAATAATTACAGTAGTTAACATTTGTCACATGTAGAGTATATAAAGGTATTTTCCTAAAATGCCTTCCGTATATGAACTATCCCTAATAAGGTAGGATTATGATTCCCATGTTAAAGATGAAGCAAAGAGATGAACTTGTCCAAGGTTTTAAAACTGATTAGTGGAGCTAGAATTCAAACTTCCTCAGTCAGATGCAAACTTTCCTTAAAATAGTAGACAATCACTGCCTTCACTGTCAAACCTTTCAACTTACTTCTCAAGCCAATTTGGCTTCTTTCTGCCTCAATCAGTCTAGTGTGAAGATACTGACACCCTGTGCCCGACTGACCAGCTACCTCTGGTTACCAACAGTCCTCTCTTTAAATCTCTCCATCCCTTAGTTCTGCGACAGGATGCTTTCTCCAATTGTTGCTCCTTCTCTTCTGTGGAGTCCTGTCCTCCTCCCTCTTCAATGCTGGGGAGTTTACGTGTCTTTTGTGGGCTCACCATTCTTCTCATGCTACTATCTTCTGAGGGGAACACATCCACTGTCAACTAGCTGATCATTCCCGAATCTCTACTGCCAGTTCACTGGCTTTTTTTTGGTCTTTTTGAGACAGGGTCTCACCATCAGTTCAAGCTGGCCTTGAGCTCACTTTGTAGCCCAGGCTGGCTTTGAACACATAACATTCCTCTCGCCTCAACCTCTCAGAAGGATTACAGGTGTGCACCACCACGCCCGGTTTCACTGTTCTCCTTTAAACTTCTCACTCATGTATCTGTCGGCTGGACATCTCTACATAGAGGCTATTTCAAATTTAGCTTGCCCAGAATAAAACTGTTACCCTTTTCATCCATTAAATCCTTTAGTAATTATTACACAGGGAGACTCCATGACTATCTCAAAGTAAATACATTATCACTATATTAAAAACAGTCCAAATGTCTCTAAAACATCTTTGCATAGGAAGGACAACACATTTTCTAAACTGGCATTATGCAAAGCTAGTAACACTAAATCACCATATCACATAGCAGTAGTTTCTTACCAATGTGTTCAATAGAAAGGGTTAATTATATTTTTTTCCTGAAATACACTTAGAGGAAAACATTTGCCACCACCGCCAAACATATCCATACATTATGGTTTTCTTTAAATAATAAAACTGTATTCATGGCAAATACTGCCAACTAGTACCTTATTTTAATGTTCAGTCATGTACCACCTTAAAACATGTGTTTTATATCTAGGTCTATGAACTGCCCTCAGAACCCTAGGACTGAGTATAGAGGTAAACAAGAAAGCAGAAACCAACAAGTAATGAATCTTAAGGGCACATAATTTGGCTACGAGTTTTTAAGGTCCAGTTAATAAACTCCAGTGGTCTTACTTAATAAAAGACCAAATAAGGGAGAGATGGTTGATGTGGACATGGTTTTCCCCTCTATATCACCTGAATGCATTATATCATGTAAAATATACAATAAAAATATGTGTAAGTATATGCAATATACAAGTTGAATATCCTTAATGTGAAGATCTGAAATCTGACAGCTAAAAGTTTTTGGGCATCAGAGGACTTTGGACTGAACAAATATCCCCAAGTCCAGAAAAAGCCAAAATCTGAAACACTTCTAGTTTCAAGTATTTTAAATAAGGGATACTTATCCCTTATTTAAGGGGAAGGATTATATATGGCAATTTTCTGAAATATGAGATCTTCAAGTTGGGTTATGCTGAACATGTGAGTGGAATTCTGTTCTACTTTATTCTATTCTAATTTTTGTTTTGTTTTTGGATGGAAAATTTAAAAACAAGAAGTAAAGGAGGACATTTCAGGAATGCCATAATTTCTCAGAAAGAGCTAGTCCTGATTTTGGTCATAGGAGTAAAGAAATCTTTACAATAAATGTTTTACAACAGTCTACTGACTCTCATGATTAATACCCTTGCAGATCGAGCTAGAACCCTGCTGTCAAGTCTCAGATCCCCATGATTGGTTATAAGAGAATGTAAAAGAAGTCGGGAAAGAACAATGGTAAAAATCAAGCAATGGATGAAGAAAGGGAAGAAGAAGCCATGACTGGGATTTAATATTTTGGGACATCTTAGTAAGATTACATATGAGAATAAAACCAAAATGAGAAATCTGCCTGCTCAGCCTGCTTCGTTTTCTTATATTCTTGAAAACAAGAAAAGGACAGCAATATGAAGTAGACCCAGATACAATCTTTCTTCCTTGTCTGACCTTTACAATTGTTTTAATTCCTTAATTTATTGTTTACTTGGTATACCACAGTAAGAAAACTTCCAAAAATCAAGTCTGAGTACATTTCCATTTGCCAGTCAACCAAGCAATTTCCTTTTTTGTGAACTGAAACCAAGCTGACAGAATGCAGAATTGTAGGGGGCTGGGAATTTAGCTCAGTGGCACAGCGCCTGCCTGGCAAGCATGAGGTCGTGAGTTCCATTCTCAGTACCGAGGAGGGGGGGAAATTGTGGAATTGTGATTTAATAGAACTCAAAACTTATCTAGCAAATACATGTGACAATATGTTTATCAAATATAAAGAACAAATAGGTCACTTTTATGACTATCATTAGTATTACATTTAATACAGTCAATCCAAGTGCTACTCTGGTTCAGCTGAGAAGATAAAGAACTGAATAGAGTGGGAAACTGTTGCAAGCCTGGTTTATGACCCTTGAATCTGTTACTATTGGAATGAAGGGAAAGGATCTGAGAGAGAAATAAGAAAACCCACACCACTGAGCTCCATCTTGTTCATACCCTATTGGTTATGCAGAGAAAGAGACTGGGACAAGTCAAAGGCAATCTACGATTGGGCATGTGGAACTGAAGAAAAAGATGAGAGTAGAAGAGACAATGTCCAAAGCAGGAAGGATCTCAGCATCACTTCTACTGCTTTCTTAATATAGGAATGCCAAGAGACCACTCAACAAAGTGATCTTGATTTCTTTTAAAGTTAACTCAAAACCCCCTTTATTTGTCCAAACAAATGCCTTCAACAGCCCTTTATTTTCCTTTCCCTCCCCTAAAGACTAATAACCTAAAATGTCATTCTTACTACTGCTCTTACTAATGGGAAGGTACGATAAATACTAATATAAAAACCATGAGACTAAATATCTTCTTAGGTTCTTTTTTCCATTAATAGTCTATGACTCTAGCTGGCTGTCATGGCACACACCTGTAATGCCACCATTCTGGAAGGCTCAAGCAGGAGGACTGCTTGAGCCCACTCTATGCAATCTAGTGACCAAGCATGGCCCTTTCTTAAACTAAAAAATAAGAAAAGGACTGGGGAAAGAGTTCAGTGCAAAGGCCATGGTTCAATCCCCCGTACCTCAAGAAAAAAAAGTCTATGACTCTACATGTAGCAAAGTCCAAATGTCTACATCCTCTTGAAGTACAGAAGCTAAGTGCTGAGAATACATTCTACTTTGCCCAGCTGCTGTTCCCATTTTCCTGGGGGAAGGAAATGACACGTGTTCCATATACTCCTTTCCTCTGTCAAGGCCACTCTTGTACATAAAAAGAAGCTGACTATACTGTATGACTGAAAAAGAAGGCAACTTTCTCTGAAGACCCTCCCATAATGCCAAAAATTCCAATATTCATTTGAATTTTGAGTTTGCGGGCAAAATATGCTGAGGAAAAATTAAGGATGAGAGAGAAGAAGTAAGTTTTAATTGCCCTGCATACAGGGATAAAGGCAGAAGGATAAAACCAGAAGGTACTATTGAAGGAGATTTACTGGTGGTAAAACTGAAAAATCAGGGGATAGCATGAGGATAATGAGCTCTTGGGGCATACAGGAAGACAGGTGATGTGTACACACCAAAAGAAACTTGATTTCTGGAATTTTGCTTAATACAAACCTTACTCTCTCTCCTATACCTACAAGTTCCAGCTGCAATTCAGATTTTAGGTCTTCAGTATTACCTTTTCTATAGCAATAGGAGAGAAAACAGAAAAAAATGACCAGAAAGATGGTATTATGGGTTAAATATTGGAGCCCACTTACTATAGAGGGAAGTCACATACTATTAGCATTATGTACAATAATATAACCAGAAAACAGATTTGGCACAAAGAACAATCAAAAAATGTACAGGTACTATCAATAAAATAAAAAGTAAAAACAAACAACAGCAATAAAAAACCCAAATGCCTAAGTGACAGGGAGATCACTCTATTCAGTTCATTTTTATACTAAATATCTTAGATGCTGAGAGCAAGTTTGCCAAAGATTGAATATTACTGTTCAAAACATCATTCTACCATGACTTTGAGGATAAAGTAAGTGAGTGGGTAACTCTGGGAAGGTTGGTTGTTATTATGTGCATGAAACAAAAGCAAGAAGTTTGTACCATAAAATATAAATTAAGGACAGAAAAATAGAAAATTTTAAATGACAGCTTACTGATGGGCTTTACTCTGACATAAAAATTAGTCCCAATGATATGGGATTTGACAATTCAAAGGAAATGTTGTGATTCATATTGGTGGTAGTAGGCTGACTGACAAAAGAGCTAAGAAAGCTCTAAGTGAAAGTGAATTGACAAAAAAGGAAGCTAAAAAGAATAGAGAAAGGAAACCAGCCTATTAAGAGAAAAGAAATAATAATATTATTAAACATATTACATAGTTTCTCTAAATCTTTAAACCCCGTCATGAGATTAAGTACTATTATTATTCTTATTACCAGGTGAACAAACTGTGGCATAGAGAAGTTGGCTAATGTCATCCAAACTATATACCTAGAAAGGGAAATTAGAACTGGGATATATATTTGACCAATACAATAAGAAAATGTATCTTCAAAATCATGCATTTTATGACATAGAGTAACAATAATCACAGATTGGATAGCTTCTATGAACTCAATTCCTTTTTACTTTATATTAGATATTCCTTTGTGCTATTAAAGAATTTAATGCATTTTTGTTTTTTTGGTATCAGGAATCAAACTCACAACCTCACACTTGCCAGGCAGGCACTTTGCCACTGAGCTAAATCCCTGGCCCTTTTAATGTATTTTTGAATAGAGCTTGTACTGCCAAACAGTGGGAAAAGAAAGGATATTCCTGGAGAAAAAGTAACAGGGAAACAGCTATGACTTGGGCACTCATTACATCTGGAGGAGGGCAGTGGCAATGCACGCAAGACAGTGAAAATGAGCCAGCATTCCCGAAGGGTCTTCTGTGAAGAACAGCTTATTTGCCCAAATGCACACTACTTCTGTTTTACTGTCAGAGATTTTCTTATGGGCAAGAAGATGATAAAGGCAAGAATTTATTAGAAAAAAAGTGAAAATAGTTTCCTAGCGAAAAGAATTAGATACATTATTCAGAATCTCTTCTCATTATAAGATGAATGGTATCTGTATAGAAAAACTGTTGGAGCTGTGTGTGTGGCAAACACTTGTAATCCCAGCATTTTGGAGGCTGAGAGAGGAGGGCTGCCACAAGTTCATGGCCAGCCTTGGCTACACAGTGAGTTCAGGACCAGCCTGGACTATATAGACCCTGTCCCAAAACAACCAAAAAAAAGGGAGGGAGGGAGGGAAGGAAGGAAGGAAGGAAGGAAGGAAGGAAGGAAGGAAAGAAGGAAGGAAAGAAGGAAGAAAAAGAAAACATATTGGGTTTTTTAATATCTGAAAAGCAACTTATAATATACAATATCATTTATTTATCTGTACAGTTACTTTATTACATTTGAGTATTGGAATAATTCTTTGTCTTAGAAATAAAAAAAGTTTCCATGTATAATGTAAATGTGTATGTCTGGTGTAAGTATTTCAAATGTTTGAAAATCACTTTTTATTCATTAACTTGAAAAAATTCAGGTCAAGAAGTTCCTTTAGTGGAAAGTTATGCTAAATTCTCTTCTGAATGCTATATTTTATTTAACAAAACATAAAGACTAAAACATTTAAAGACTATCTCTTGGGTTTGAAAACAGTTCTATGTAAAATATTTGCATTTGAACTTTTTATTTCCTCATTTCTAGAAAGTGTGAATGTTCAACAGAATAACAAAACGTTATACAACAAGGATTTCTGTACCACTGAATATGAAATACCTCAAGATAAATAATAGGCAATTATGTAAAGATAATATATTATATATATTTAATAGAACTTTCAATTATTAAATCTATAGAATTAGGGAGAGAAAATGATGATACAGCCAATTTATAGGGCAAATAGTGCATATTCTAACTTAAGTCGCTTTCCATAGTAGAAGAGAAATTGGGATAGCTCTGGAAATTGACTGGTACTCTTATTATGTTATGATAAAATCTACTGGAAGATTTAATTTTTAAAATGTCACTTTATTATACCATCCAAGGTTTATTTTTAACCAACACAGAAATTAAACAGTAAAGTGCTGAAAAGAAAAAGGAAAATTGAAATCATTATGAAAAATAAAAATAAGCAATTATTTATATATATAGTGACAATAATTTAAATAGGCATTCTAGTCTTTGGAATTCTTGCAAAGCATGGAAATACTGAGATTCTCTGATGGCCAAAGCATCTCTCAAAATGTACTTTAAACATTTTATTATATTGTAAAATGATAAACCATTATAGTTAAGATAACGGGGAAGATATTTTGGCCCAACATAAATTTCCAAGTGTGATATTTCTAAAACTGAAGCATTACTAAGCAAATTCTTCAAATCAATTCACTGATCTCTTTTACAGAAGGATGCATTGTTTTGAAAATCAAAGACTTACGTCATCCAAAAAATCAATCAGTGAGGATGAAGAAGAAGAAAAGGAATCCTATTTAACGAATACAGCAATAAAAAATAGAAAATATGGATGAAGCAATTCAATAAGAACAAATAATAAATCAAAATTTTATAAAACAATTGAAAGGCAAATGGCATTAATTCAAATAAATAAATGAGAAAAGCAGTCACTATCACTGTTTCAAGAAACTTAAGACATTCATTAGTTATATTTTAAAGAGTAATTCTTTTCCTTTTCCCAAAGGAATGAAATATAATTTATATACTAGGCCCAAAACATACAATAATAAAGTGACGCTCATGACAAATCATTAATAATCAAATTAAATATAAGCACTTATGAAAATAATAACTAAAAGTAAGCAGCAGAATCTCTGCTTCTAATTCTTCACTGGCATGTAAACTCTTTGAAGAGAAACTGTTTTGGTTACTATTGTATCTCTAGTGCTTAGAACAGTTCCTTGCACTTAAGTTACCTGATTCTTATTTGTTGGATAAAGGTATAATCACTGATTTAAATTTTCAGAGACAAAATTATATGGTATAATGTGACTTTTTTTCCCATCAAAAAATTTAACTAATAATATATAGAATGACAGAGTTATATAATCATTATTTCATTACCATAGAATTCATCCAACAGACTCTGTAATACTTTTAACAAAAACATTACTTATTGTGTATTTTTAAAAAATGAATAGATTTGAAACAAGAGCCAGCAATATGCTACTGTGAGCTTCTACATTCTCCCAGGAACCCCTCCCCATACCTTTTTTAAAATTGTAGCTCTATGCTTTTCAGAAACAAGGAAAGTATTAAAATTATTTCAAAAGTTGCAATTTGTTCTGCTTTTATTGTTTAAGGGAGCTGAAATTGGTTTTTAATCTAATAATGATTTTCATGTTTAGGCCTTTCTGAGATGTTTTGTTAAATATACATGTGACTACTTTCCCTAAGAATACAGAACATCTTCCTTCTCTACTTTATTTTGCTTTCTTTATTTTGGCTCTCTTACATAAGATGCAATAAAACAAGCTTATTCCAAGTGAATTAATTTGTAAAATGAACTTTATATTGACCATAGAGAATATTTAAAAAGTTTAATACTTACTTCAAATTGATCCAGAGCATCGGTAGGCGTATTCAAAAATGCCAAGAAAGAATGCTGTGAGTCTTGGTGCTCTATACCTAGAAGACAGCAGCAACTATTTTTAAACTAGAACAATTAAAATTAAGTTTCATGGACAACCTTTCCTATCTCAAGCTATTCAAGGTGTTCACAAACTATTGTATTTTAAAGCTGATCAATATTATCAAGTCTACATATTTAAAAAGCCAAAATACATTAGTGTTTTCTAGACTACCACTGAATACTTAACTTACATGAATTTTCACAAAATACTTGGATTCTGAATTACTTGTTATTAAAGTTCTTTTTTCCATCTTATATATCATAAAAGCACACTAAATATTTTGTAGGCTTCAGAGAACATTAAAAAAAAGTGACTTATTTGTATCTTATTTTTCTAAGCTTAACTTATATCATCAAACATGTTTGTTTTGAAATACTTCAATCACATCATAAATAAACATGAATAAATCTTTCATAAGAAAATAATGCAGTGACAAAACAAATGCACTTAGTATGGAATTTTTTTTGCAATTTTGATTCTTCTACTGAAAAAATGAAGGATCTAAACCCCAGTTTTTCTCAGATTATTTTTTAAAAAATTCATATTTCTTGGCTCTGATACTAACTTTAAATATACACTTTCAAAAATGATTCTTAAAATATACAAATGATGATAAATATTATGGAAGATAAAGCAGAAAACTGATCACACAATTTTGACCTCCAGACCCTTAAGAAACCAATGATTTGTGTGCTTTTCAATATTGCTAATAATATATCATAGTTATCAATATATTCACAAACTCATTCAGTCAATAAACACCTGACTATTATGTATTAGGCACTGCTCTAGCTACTGGGGATATAGTAGTAAACAAAGCACAAAAAAATCCTTGCCCTCATTTTGAAATATCACATATTATTTAAGTAGTACAGTACATTATAACATACAAGGAAATTTTATTTTGCAATATTCAAAATGCTAATTAAAAAGCTCTGGTGCTGATGTGTAAGTCTCACTCTATATCAGGTTTTTCCTATTAATTGCCACTAGGGCCACAAATTATCCACGGCTTATGTAGTCTTTTTTTTGCTTCTCACTAATTATTGCACCTCCCTTATACTCTTCATGAATTAAAACCTCGCTTGGTTCTCACCTTAGGATGATAGTTTATGCTTCTGAGTTCCTATTCACTCTTTTTAAGCTCTTAACTTTTCTTATTAAGAAACTGAACCAACAAAAATTTAGTGAACATCATGTATTTCAAACAGCTTTACCTTCTTTATGTGATTAGTGTCTGTCCCCCACAATTTTATAAGCAGGTACAGAGCCCAGCTTTACATTATTGTGTCAAAGGGCTGAGAAATGATAAAAAAAGGCCTTTGGCCTAATAGAAAGCCTGCTATTAATTTCAGTTCACTTTTTCAGTGATGGCCTTTGTCAGGAAAATTAATTCTGAATAGCTGCATGTAAACTATTTCCAAAACAACAACCTTAATGTCTATGTACTGTAGAAAGTTTAAGAAGTTCATGTAATAGAGCTATCAAATACTCTGAGTTAGCTTCCATACTAAAGGAAAAATGCAAAAGAGAAGTTTTTAAGGAAATGGTAATGAATCCTGGGAAATCCCAAAAGGTAAGCAATGTAAGCACCTAACTGGAAAAAGACACTGAAATGCACAAATAATTCTTCATTACTGAACTGCATTAGTAACACTGAATTTAGATTCATCTTTAGTTTGTCTCATACATTTTTTTCTCAACAGCCCTAGGAATGAAACCTCCTTCTCCAAGATGTATATTCTAAGCACACAGAAAGTGCTAATAAATACTTGTTCAAGATTTCTTTGCTTTTTTTTTTGGTCTTTTTTTGAGACAGGGTCTCACTATACAGTTCAGGCTGGTCTTGAACTCACTTTGTAGCCCAGGCTGGCCTAGAACTTGCAACAATCCTCCTGCCTCAGCCTCCCGAGTGCTGGGATTACAGGCGTGCAACACCACGCCTGGCTTGTCCAAGAATTTTTACCAAGTTCTAAATGTTAAGACACACTGCCACTGCTGAAGTGAGTACCTCAAGTAAAAACTATTTGCCAATATTAGCATAAAACACATTATAAACTAACTTTTCCCAATTACAAAAACTGTACTCAAGAAATAGTTCATGACAATGAAAGAATAAATTTATAGCAAATCAAGTTTCTGCCACTCTAAACTCTTAAAACAACATATATTAAGTAAAACAAAACAACTCAAGAGATCAGTCTAGGAAATATGTATGTGTAAGCATCATATACACATATACTCATAAATGAGTGTCAGAACTGCATATGTAAACAATTCTCCCATGTACGTAATAAGCTGACTCTTATGTAATAAAATATACTCAACACAAAACACTAAGTCCTGACTGACGCAAACACACATTCCCATACCCTTTTCAGATCTAAGCTCTTCGGTGTCCTTTAGTAGTTGTTCAATTTCCGCTAGTAGTTCCAAATTCTTCTTCTCAGAATCTTTTAGTTTACTTTAATAAGGGGAAAAAAGGAAAAAATGTTAGTAATTTTTATTGCTGGTTAGTCAGGTACTTTGTGTGCAGCTGGACTTATTTGGTTTAAATGTTAAGTCATGCTAAATCAAGGTACTGCAAACTCCTGCAGGCAGGACAAATACAGCCTACTATTATGAAGGTTATTATGAAGAAATAAGTGTGACTACAGCACAGCTAAGCTTTTTTCACTTCAGTATATACCATAGATGTTGAACTGCAACAGCTGAGTTGAGAACTTATGGAGCAGGCTGTATGTTCCTCAAAGCTAAAAATACCTGCTATCTGACACTTTATAGAAATATCTGTTGACTGTAAGCTGAATTATTAAATGAGAAAGTTATAAAATAAAGGTTAATTTTAGCTCTGTTAGAATTCAATAATAGACAACCATGAAAAGTGGTGCACATCTTCAGATTTATAATTTTACATTTCACTTACACCCTTTGCTTTATGAACAAAGGTGCAAATACCAACATCCTTGGTACAGATTACACCATCCCAAATTACAACACAGAGACTAACATTCAGTAGCTATAGGTTGGGTTTAATTAATATTCCCCCCAAAATTTTCCTTTCTCTTTTCAAGGCCACAAAAGTACATACATAACTTACATCTATGTCATTTATAACAAAAAGTTTATAGTTGGCAGGGTTTATATTTTTATATCTGACCTTCAATTCAACTGAAAACATTAATGACACAGTTTAAGGACTAATGCTTCAGGCTTTTAAAACTTCAATTTATAACCCTGTATATTTTTGGAACTTCTGGTTCTGAGCACCCAACGGACCTTAGTATTTATTGTTTAATTTATAATGTAAACTTCCTATTTTTTCTCTTTTGCTATTTCACCTATTTTGATTTATTTTTGAAATATGTTTATATGCAATCCAAATATGATTTTTCATTTCGTCATTTAAGTGCATTCAGAGTATGATATGTTCTACTGTTGTGATAAGAATTGAAGAAATGTTCATTTGTTAATGCCCGAGAGATTGAAAGTTTGCTTTTTTATCAATAAAAGAACATGAAAAATAATTCTAATTAAAAGATAATTTTCCATTATGAAATCTACCATCAATAGAACCTTCATATGTAAAAGACATATGGTAGAGGGATAATTTTCACGTGACTATGTTTTGTTCTGATCATATATCACATTTTATACAAATATGGTATTCTTAAATATGAGAGAATTTTACATTTAATACAATAAAATTTAATAGTCAACTAAAGTTTATAAATAAGGGTAAAATAAATAATGGAATATTATCTACCATTATTAATTCCACTTTATGGACATGCCAGAGGAAAATAAGACTGCATGAAAATCTCATCACTCCCACTAAAAGGCTTGAAAGTGTCTATCACTTTTCAAATCTTAATAACTTTTTCTGGCCATGCCTACCCACCTTCTTATAAAAAAAAAAAAAAGCAAGAAACAGGAAATTAAACATGTAGTTCCTCTTCAAATAATTTTTAGCAAATTTCATAAATTATTCTAGTATGACTAAATTGTTTAATCTCACCATTCTGTTATGATGTTAGATGCTTTTACTTTATTCAGCTCTTCTTGGATGGCCTGTTTGGCTCTTATTTCTGCATCCAGCGCCGACTGCAGCTCTAGTCTAGCTGACATGTCCAGTTTTGCAAAACGACGCATTTTCCATGGCATGTCCTACAAAATAGTGTTGGTGTGTTTTTAGTTTCCCCCATTTTATTTTTAACATTTAAATTTAGTATTTCAAGGAAATTTAGAAGCTACTTACAAGTATTACCTTGCTCTAATAGTGAAACAAAAAAACATTATTTGCAGAAATTTATTTTCATTAAGCTCAAAAATAATTTTAAATATTCACATATAAATGAACGGATTTTTTTTGTTTGTTTGTTTGTTTTCTGGTACTGGGAATCGAACTCATGACCTCGCGCTTGCCAGGTAGGCGCTGTGCCACTGAGCTAAATCCCCAGCCCCAATGAATGGATGTTTTTAAACAGTTCTTTCCAATAATTGCAGAACATGGCTAAGTAGCTATGTGCTATGTTTTCCTAAACTGGAAAAGATCTGAACTGATTCCTCAAAGTTTTACAACAGTTTAAGTATAAAAACTGATATAAATAATCAGATTTATTACAGTGTTTTTTGAGCCTTCTTTTTCTCCTAATAAACTTCCACTCAAAATGGGGAGCTTACAGTTGCTCGTGTACCCAAGCTGGAATTTCTCAATGCTTCCAATTCTTCAGTCATTTTAGAAGCTAAGGCCTGAAGATAGCCTCGGGCATCCTTTTCATCACTGACCCTGGAATGCACACATATAAAGACAAAATAGAAAAACAAATGAACAGAAAAATTTCCGTGAGATACATTATTTTAAAGATTCATAAAAAATAAGTGATAGAAATATTAAGATGTTCTTAAGTAATGTCTTTTAAAAGCTCTACCTCACTACCACTACCTGTCAACAACTGGGAAAAGGCCTGCTGAACTTTCAGTTATATACAAATTAAAGGTGGCAATGTTGAGAAAAGTTAGGAGTTACTCTTAATCTGATAATCTGGTAAATCTGTACCCTTGGGCCACAGAATCAGAATGCTTCAAAATTTAACAATTACTACACATGAGCACAAGTGAGGCTTTCTAAAAAACACTATGGTTCTCATTCACCCACACCCTTCTTAAAACTGAAGTATTCTAAATTTAGAATGTTTAAAATAGGATATTCTGCAAAGATTAGGTGTGTTATAGTAAAGTTCACTGGCTTTCCAAAATAATCAACATAATAAAGAGAAAAGATTAAAATCTAATGAAACCCAGTTTCTATTTATTATTTGAAGGCTATCCTACTGTCTTTTAAGGCTATCTAGCTGATGACATTATGAAGATTTTAGATAGAAAAGTTGTCAAATTGTTTCAAATAGGACAAATTCCACACTTTAGAATTAAATTCTTGATAAATAAGGCCAATGAAGTTGAACTCTTTTTCATGAGATATGAAAGTTGGGAAATGGTGAAGGCTGCATAATAAAAGGTAGAAGAAAGAGCTATATAGGAAAATCAGAGTGTTTTAATAATGAAATGTTTACGTCCCTTTATTTAAATTCACTCACATTATTTGAAACATTTCTCATTTAATTATTTTCATTTGTATACTAATGAAAAGTGAGTGTTTTGGGGCATCATACAAAAACTTTCATCTTTACCCTTCCTCATAAGCTTTTCTAGAGAATCCACATTTAAAGCCTCTTTCCTTTACTGGAATTTCTTTCCATTCCAGCTGAACTGATTTTTGCCGGTCACTGGAAAAGAGCAGTTGTCTAGGATTTTAGGTCTGAACACAACCACTTTCGGTCTAATAGATTATGAAGTCAGTTTTAGCTCCACCTTAACTGTATATTTGATTACACAGTAATGGAATGATATGATAACTCATAATTTTTGGTATTATGAAGCCAGCTAAACATGAAAATGATTTTGCTTCAGAAACATAGACTTAATGATAGAGATATAAATTAAGCATTAATGAAACATAACTACACTGTTTGGAACACAACCAAATTTCCACAACCTGAGCATTTTCCTTTATACACAGTGAATAAATACATTCATATGCCAAACATTAGCTGTCTAAAAAGGTGTATAGTTAAGTCAACATCAAAATACTGGAGTAATTCGAGTAAAATTACTGAAAAACATTTTTATTCACTTTTAATTCTATTTAATGAAGCTATTAATCTGAGAAGAAAAATGGAAAAATGCCTGAAACAAAATATGAGCACAAGAAACTAAAATTCCCAACAAAGAACTCATCTATAGATAGATGAAGAAACTAGTTGTTTTGATATGAAGTAAACCAATGTCCCAAAATGAACAAAAATGCCAAATAAATACAAAAAGTTATGATACCTATTTTTACTATAAGTTTTTTGTATTTTACTTCTTCCATGAATTATGAAATATACAAATTTTAACAAGAATCATAGTGATCATTTAATACAAAGAAATTAACAGGAAGGTTACTCAACTAAATAAAATTAGGTCCTGAGGTTTAAGGAATAAATGATAAAAGTAAATTAAAATAACAAGTTTTTAAAAATGCCATGTCTGAATTCATGTTATATTGAATGAGCATAGCATCTTCTGCTTCTAAATTTTTCTCAGGATTTCTGTCCCTTAATCATAAATATAGTAGTTTTGATCTCAAACAGAAACACTGGTAGATAATGGATAAATTTCTTCAGTTCTTTAAGGACCAACTCTGATTACAAGGGGATAACATTTTCTATTAGAAAAAAATAACAAGCTGAGTGCAGTGGGGGAATGTTTAATCACTCCATTCAGGGAGGCTTAGGCAGGACAAACACAAGTTCAAGCCCAGCTTATAGAATTTGGTGATTTACTGATACCTCATCTCAAAAGTAAAATAATTAAATGAATGAATGGATTGGTGGCTGGGAGTATATAATTCAATGCTCAGTAAAGACCCTGGGTTCAAGACAGAAGAAAAGCAAGCAAGAAAGCAAGCAAGAAAGCAAGCAAGGTAGTAAGAAGGAAGAGATTTCAACAAAGCTGAGTAAAAACTGGTATGGACATGTGTTGGAATTAAGGAACAGAGAAACATAAAAGAAAACACAGCAGAACGCGTGCATTTTTAAGTAACTTATTTTCCATAGCAAACAAATAAGATAAAGAATATATTAGCAGTCTTAAAATTCACATCAACTTGGCCTTAAATCTACAACTATTCACAAAAAAACATACTCACCATTGAATTATTTCTGTGATTTGGGCTTCCCAATGTGCAACAGATTCTTTCTTGTCAGCTAGATCTTTTACCTCTTCTTCTAACTGCTGGTTGCGCATACTTACGTTTTCATACAAAGTGGTAAGCTGAAAGGCATGGTAACATTTAGGATCAGGACTTCAAGGTGTTCAGATACATAACTCACAATCTTCTACTCCACCTCTTACCTTTTTATTATCATTATTAACTTTGGTACTTGTAAGTACCCTGCATTCTCCTGCTTCTTTTGCTTTCCCCCACACTCTATACTGCACAAGTTCGAACTGTGAACATTCTCCATTTGCCTGAAGAACTGTCCAATTCTGCTGGTAGCACCACAACTCACCCTACTTTTCTGCAAATATCTTTATGTCATCTATTTTTTAAAAGAAATTCATTGAGAATTTCAAAAATACACAAAAATGGACAATTTAAGTAAATTCTACAACCCACCACTCAACTTCAACAATATTGCCATAACATCAGTTGCATTCTATTTGTATTCTGATCCTCTAGTACTATTCTGAAAAAAAATCAGAAATTATAGTTTTATCCATACATATTTCTGTGTACAATATATCACTAAAACTTGAGGTTCTCTTTTTAAAAATATATTACTTAAACTTCACAAGGCCATTACATAGGTATTAACTGTTCAAATTTCCAGTTATTCAACATGATAAAAAACTTAATTTTGTTAAACTGAATCATGATATCAATATAAAAATTAATTAATGGTTTGGTCTATCTCTTAAAGTCTATTTTGTTTTTAGGTTTCTCTATACATTTATTTTTCTTACAATTTATTAATAAAAGTAAGTTGTCCTCTAGAGCTTTCAAAATTCTGATTTTTGCCTTCAGTTTTGTATTTTATTTCTGCTTTATTTAACATTCTAGATGGCAATTATTTTTTATTTCAGTGTTTGAAAGTTGCCATTCCATTTTCTTCTGAATTCTTTTTTTTCTTCTTCTCTATTGAGAATGTACCTTTTAGTCTAATTTTTACTCTTTGAATATAATATGTCTTTCTTATCTGGCTGTTTTTATGATTTTATGTTGGCTGCTTTTTGGCAATTCTTCTATGATGTAAGTGATGTCTGATTTCCATTCCCATCTTTAGGGCTTTTGGTTTTTCTTGAATTTGTGTCAAAATATTTCTTATGGAATTTGGAAAACTACAGGGCACTAACTTTTCAAACACAGCTTCTGCTACAGCTTGTCTTTTCCTTCTGGGAAACCAAATATCTGTATGCCAGTTCTTTTCATCATTTCCGCTACATTGCATACTCTCTTTTCTGTATTTTCTTTTTTTTTTTTTTTGACAAAAAAATAATTTAGTCCATAATTTAGTCTGAATTTCTTTTTTTCTCTCTTTCTTCTATCTCAACATACCCAGTCCTTTCTTTGGCTCTTCCCAATCTGCTGTTAAACTTTCTATTGGATATTTTTCATTTCTAAAAATTCTATTTGATTCTTTTGCATGGAGTTCAATTGGCTGCTCAAATTCTTCACCATCTCCTCTATTTTCTTGAATATGTAACAGTTACTTAAGTTATACTGAACACATAACTGTTATTTCATAAGTCTACTTATCAAAATTCCATAGTGGGAATCCTACGTCTGTGGATGAAATCAGCATTTGAATCAGTAAATCAAGAAGACTGTCCTCCCTGATGTGAATGGGCCTCATTAAAACAACTGAAAGCCTGAATAGAATAAAAAAGGTTAACTGCACTATAGTTGAGAGAACTTCTTTCGAACCGCTTTCAAGCTAACGTTAGCTTTTCCTGCCTTCAGACTTGAAGCAAAAGCAGCAGCTCTTTTTGGGCCTTGAGACTGTCAACGTTTGGACTGGAACTACACCACTGGCTTGCCTGGGTCTCAGCTTGGGACTTGCCAGCCTTCAAAATCACATGAGACAATTTCTTACCAATCAATCAATTAATCAATCTGTACACACACACACACACACACACACACACACACACACACATTCTGTTTTCTGGAGAATCTAAACTAGTACAGTCCCAAACCATGTTCTAAATAAAAAAATCTGCAAAATTTTCTAGTTAAGAATCAGGCAGCATGTATTTTTGCCAGTAAGGGCCACATATTCTTTAAAATAATGAATTTAAAATGCCAAGATCATTTTTAGATTGTGGGTCATACAAAATTAGTCTGGGGCCAGATTTGGCCATAGTTTGTGAAATCTCCTAATCCCCTTTCTATCAGGAATTTTCCTGATGATTCATATTTTTTTGGTGTTTGTTTTTAACCTGTACTTCTGTGTAGAAACAGATGGTCAGCGCATATGTTCCAAGGCAAAGTTTCATTTCTTTCCCTCTGCCGAAGGGACAAATCACTTTATGCATATACAGTTTGTTTATAATTCTCCATTTAATCCTACCTCCAACCTCCGTCTTCTCTGAAGGAAATGGGTCAACAGCAACTATGATTACCAACACACACCCTGATGTGCCTATTATAAACAAGAGTTTTAAATATTGTACCTTGGGGTGTGCCTTTTAGTGCTGAAAATATAACTTACCAGCAAGTCTTCACAGTTTTATTGAGGTATAATCTACTTAACACAAAATTCACCCTTATAAGGGTACATTTCAATAATTTCTCACAAATATAAACAGTTCACAACTGCTACATTCTAGTTTGAAGTACGTCCAACATTTGAGAAATTTTGCCTATGCTTTATGGTAGCTGTTCCTAACTGCCACCTTGTATGTTATTTTCAAGGTTTTTGGTTTGTTTTTTCATACAGCTGACCTTTATACTGAACTACATCCCTAGCCCTTTTTTAATTTTAATTTTTAATTTTGAGACAGTCAATAAGTTGCCTGGGCTGGTCTTGAACTTGGGATCCGCCTTGGGGTCTCACATTGCTGCTATCAAGTTTTGATGAAATTTGATATATCATTATTTCCTCTTACACACTGTAATTTTAATGGCATACTTTAACCCCAAATCACAGAAATTTTTTCCTATGTATATCTTATACTTCAGTTTTTGAACTATTTGAGTTAATTTTTATATAAGGTAAGAATATAAGCTCATGTTTTTGTAGACACAGATATTCAGATGTTCCAAAAACATGTAAAAAAACTATCCATTTCCCATTGAATTAAGTGCTTTAATAAGCCTCCCATAAAAATAAGCGCTTATTTTTGAACTCCATTCTGTTCTATTATGCCAATACTACTATACATTTGGTATTATTATACAGTATATTTATAATAAGTATTAAAATTACAAAATACAAAGCTCTCAATTTGTACATTTCTCTCAAAATTTTTTTTGCCTATCCTAGGTCTTTTGTATTCCCCTCTACACTTAAAGGTAAGTTGATCAATTACCAAAAAATACCAGATTTTGAAAGGGATGTGCCCCTGAACCTACAGGTCAATTTGGGGAGAATTGCTATCTATTAAATTACAATACAATTTTAATTGAAAGACTTTAAAATAATGCTCTTTAAGCAAGTATTTTTGGTCCACTCAGCTGAACTTTATGGCTAATAATAAAATTAAACTAAACATTAGGTTGATGTAATTCACTTCAATTATTTCTCAATAAAATTTTTCTTAAAGTTTAATTAGTATCTTTTACTATGTAATTGCTAGCAATTCCACATGGAAGTCCCTTCTACAGTTTAATTATATATATGTATACATATATATATTTATATATTTATTTATTTCATA
>NW_004955406.1:10050931-10104612 GCF_000276665.1 Chinchilla lanigera | reverse complement strand
TTATTTATTTCATATACATTTTAACCTTCAAGATAACTCTTATTAGTCAAATATATCAAGTAACAATTATATGACTTATTTGGATAAAATTCAGACAATGTTCATCTTATTTAGAAGAAATAACTAAGACTTTTACAATAAAGCTCATATACTAGTAGTCACACTTTTAAAAAACTATGCTGTTTACTATTCAGCCTATTTACATGCATTAGCTTTCTAAGACTTTACAAAATGAATAATACTGTTTTTCAAGTAACTGTCAACCAAACAAGAAAAATCGTTTTTAAATGTTTAGAAAATAAAGGTTATTTTTTAAATCCTGTAAATGCTTACTTATAGCAAAATGCTTATTTTTATTTTAAAAAGAATTTTTTGAGACATGATCTCATTATGCAGTCCCCTCTGACCATGAAAGAAGAAGCCAAGAGTAGCTTCAAATGTGTGATTTTTTGCCTCAGCCTCCCAAGTGTTGGGACTGCAAGCGCGCACCATCACTCCCGTCCACATCACGTTTTTGAATGCTAAATACTTATGGAGAATGTACCGAAAAAAAGACAGCTATGTGAAAACAGAAAATTAAGAAAGAATAGAAAGGGTATTTTTATCATTATTTAACCATGGTCTTTCAATTTGTTATCAGAATAACTAATAACTGAACATATTACTACTTTTACTGGAGGAAAATCCAGAAATCATTATAAAATGTACATAATGGATTATCTTGATTTAAATATAAACAGAACTATGCAAATTTCTGGTTAACATTAGGATTTTTTATAATTCTTTGTGGGAACTAGTAGAAGAAATATAGAATGGTAGCAGTTTGAGAAATCTGAGATACTAAATGGAAGAAAATTCATTTAAACATATGAAATTTGTTCATAAATATGTCTACTTCTAAGTTTAATACACGATCTTCAAACCTAGGCAGAGGTGATTTCTTTGGATTATTACCTACCTACCTTTGGTATCATTTCTAGCTATTATCAGTTCTCTATTGTAAATCTGAAAACAAGTCATTTTAATTTTTTCAAGTTTGGCCTAAGTGTCTCTCATCTCACCAAAGACCAGTCTAGATTCAGTCTGAACTTAGTCATCCATCCACTTAGCAATCGATGACAGGGGAAGTGATGAATATGAAAGAAGAGAGAAAGAAAGCACAGTTGGAAAGGAAAATAAAGAATAAAGACTAGAAGCTCAAAAGTAAATGGGACAAAGATGGTAAGATAAGAAAAACTTTCTTTCCAGAAGACTGCTGTCACAGATGTGTATAACAAAAAACTTCTGGTTATAAGCATTCATAGCTCATATAGAAGACTTTTAAACCAAAAATGTATAAAACATATAAGATCATACCCACAAGTCTACCAGTGTTGACGATCTAGCGAGTGCTCAATTAGTACAAGTGAGACTAAACCACTCACCTTATCAAGTTCACTTGTCAACTTTTTATTTTCTTCAGTTAGTAACACTTTTTCTCGCTCATATTGTTGTTTGAACTCATTTTCAAATTCTTCCCTTTCACTTTGACTAACACAGTTCAAAACATGAAAGGAAAAAAAGGAATTTCAACTGAAAACTTAATTTTTTGTAATAGTTAATATAATAAATACATAAATATCAGTTTGAACTACAGAAAAATTACTCAGAACTCAGCATGATTGTATGCAATGATAAGCCTGCTAAAAGCACTTTTGAAGAATTTCTAATACAGTAAAACTGACTGGTTCTTTCATCCATTTAAGAAGTATTTATAGAGTATCTACAAGGTGCTGAGGAATTGCTGTGGGCTTGACAGATATGCCCTGCTCTCTTAGAGCTTATATTCTTGTAAGGGTATGATAGGCAATGAAAAGTGTGTAAATGAGCTAATTTCAGATAAATTCTATAAAGAAGTATAATATATGATAATGCTGTAAATGTTATTTGGGATGGGTGGCTAATTTAGATGGTATAATCAGGGAAAATTTCATGAAGGTTAATAAAATCAGCTAACAAAATGAAACCAGTAATTTCCAACTGCTTAAGTTTAATCCAAAAACAAACTGACCTGGGACATATTAGACAGTTTTCTTTATGCATCTGTATCACAATATTCTTAGAAAATACAAAGTCATACGCCCTCAACACTGGGCTAGCCACTTCTTAGTTTTACTGATTTCATTCAGAATAGTATTCCATATTTTGTTAATATTTAGAAGTTAATTTGTAACTTTATAGAAAAGTTACAATAATGGTATAAAGAATTCCAGCATCCTCTTCACCCAGATTCCCCAAATGTTAACATTTCACTTCATTGCTTCATTACTGTGTACTTATTTCATTGTTCTTCAGAACTAATGAGAAGCAGTTGCAGATATACTTCTTACCTATAAATACTGTTATTTAGCAAAGCCAAGGACATTCTGACATAACCACTAAGCAACCTGCCAAATCCACAGAATCAAATCAAGTTTTCCCAACCATCTAATATTATTTTGTTTTCTACTTCTAGACTGGGTCCTGGAAACTTGGACCCACCAGTAGCCTACAATCAATGAGCCTGAGATTACTACTTTCCCAGTACAGAGTCTACTGGCTAAGGGAAGTGAAAATGTGAGAGATATCTATTACTGTGAACTGCTCAGTGACCCCTGAGGCCAATCTTGACAGCACCGAGAACTTTCCCTTCACCAAGGCATTAATTAATAAATACATTAGAAAGACGGAAGACTAGCATTCTAAAAAAGCACTTTGTTACGCGTCCTCTATATATGCAGGTGATTCTAGAAAATGCCACAGTGGAAGCGAGTTTATGGAAAGTAACCGTATTTCAAATTGGCTATCATATTGACTACTTTACTTACATATATCTTGAGTTACAAACCCCAATCCTTTCCCTTACATATGAAAGTCACACTCATGTGATTTTAGTCTATAGACTTGTCTGCTTTATAACATCCACTTATTTTTCACTTAAACATCTAAGAAATCCCCGTGACTACAGACATGCTGACCATGCTCATCTTATCTGATCATGCATGTATTAAGAAGTATTGGGAAAGGAGGAAGTTGGCGCAGGAGGAGAAGATACCACGGTATGATTCCTTGCTCTCAGCTCATAGAAAATTCACTGTGAAATTCCCAACAGTTCTCTCAATTCTCTCAATCCTTCTCTTTATGACATAAACATACATGACAAATTTAATATTATAAAACTTATAAACATGATAGCTCTGGGGCCGAAACTGATTCAAGGCTATGTTTAAAAGTGAACATAGTTCTAAAGCTGGTGTTGTGGTGCACACCTGTAATCCTAGCCCTCGGGAGGCTGAGGCAGGGGGTTACTGAGAGTTCAAGGCCAGCCTGAACTACTCAGCAAGACTGTCCCAAAGAAGAAAAAAGAAAGAAAGAAAGAAATGAACACAGTTTTAACAGACTTTTAAAAGCCTCCTAAGCAAAAAATGGAAATCAGTTTTGAAGACTGCATTGTCATGGCTATGACAATTTGATGGAGGATGTTAACAACAAATAAAGTAATCTAGGTAATTCCATAATTGCTGCCAAGTGAATAAAGAACGTGACGAGTGATCTTTTTTTTGGTTTTTTCTCCGGTACTGGGAACCGAACTCACGACCTTGCGCTTGCCAGGCAGGCACTTTGCCGCTGAGCTAAATCCCCAGCCCCCGTGACGAGTGATCTTAATTCCTTATACATCTAAATTACTGAACCTACATTAAAATGTAAATTATAAATTCAAGGACAAGAAATCATCCTATCTCCAAGCAAATACGTCACTTAAGTGTTAAATTCAGTTATGTTTAAGAATCTTCCTAACACAGAAATAACTTCAAAATAACAAAATTGCAAGTTCTTCAGAAAAATATATGCATAAATAAACTCAGTAAAATTTTTGTGTAAAATCATCCTTGGTTTTTCCTAACAGCATTAGATAAGTTTAAGTCTGTCTCATATTAAAACAAAACAAAACTCCCTATACCATGTCACACTTCATTTCCCACTTGTCTTATCTTCTTGCTCACTGGTAAGTATCTTGAAACACTTTGCTGTACTCTTTTTCACCACATAACTGCTCCCCACAACATTAGTATCTGTCATATGTTCCACCCTCCACCAAACCAGCTCTTAATGAAACTCACTAGTGACTTTGTTACCCACTCAATCCATCTTGGAAAGTGTGGTCCATTCTCCCTGTCATGAACTGCTGTCTTGTCTCAGCTTTGATGAAATCACACTCTCCAGACTGCAGACACAGTCTCTGGCTTCTCAGCAGTCTTTGTGAACTCCTCATCTTCCATCCTTCCTGTAGATACAGTGCTCCGTGGAACTCTGCCCCAGTGCTGTCTCTTCTCCTTCTCCCTAGGTAGCTCAATTGGAGCACCTGGCTTCACTCAGGATCTACAATGACCTCTCACCTCCAATTTGCATCTGACACTTTCCTGGGCCATAAACCACTGACCAGGTGCCTCACATTCAACATGCCAAACTCAGTATGAAAGCCCACCACATAAATAAGATCCTAACCTCCTATTTACCTCTATCTATGCCCATATTCTCCAATTTGTCTTCTACTACTACAGGTTAAAAGAAAATCTGAAAATTTAATTCTCCCCCTCTATACTTCATAGCTATTTCCTACTTAATTTTCATTCTTAGCATTTACCATTATTTATTATGTTCTATAATTTACTTATTTTATTGTCTTTTAATTACTCTTAGGAAAGCTCCATAAGGATAGTGATTTGGGGGGGCGGGGTTTGTTTGTTCACTGCTATGTTTACAGCAGTGCTTTGCATATAGGAGGTTCTAAAACAATTTTGTTGAGTGAATGAGTACACCAAATTGAGTATACTGAGGTTTCCAATACTAAGTTGACAATGATAGTAACATATACTCAGCTGCCTAAAATCTAGGTACATAAGTATTACTAATAATTTTTCCCACCCTTCATTTCTTGTAGCTGATTATCAGGTCTTGCAGGTCCTGTCTTCTAGATACCCTCTGAATCCATGCCACTCTTTCCAACTTTCCATCACCATCTGAGGACCAGCAGCTCATCTCTCACAGCTGGGAGATGGCCTACCTTCTGTCTGCTCCTTTTAAACAATTCTCCACAGAGTAGCAAGAATTATTGTTCAAAAATATAAAAATAACCATGTCACTTTTCTTCACTGGCCTCAGAATGAAGCCCAAATGCCTTGCATTAATTCATGATCTTGCCTCTATTTTCCTGTCTAGCCTTGTTTTTCACAACTTCCCCTACAGTAGACAGCTTTCATTTTCTAAATGTGCTGTTTCCCTTTCTCTGTATCTTAGCATTTTCTGCTACCTCTGACTACACTCTTTTTCCTTACTTACTTTTTAGGCCTCATCTTAGACACTGTTTTGTCCAAAAAGCCTAGATGTACCAGGCTCTTTCTGTGCCTCTTCTGTGTGTACTCATATACTTGTCACACTTGCTTTTCTACCACACACTGTATAGTACATACTATGATTTTCTATGTAAGAAACTTGACCTTGGACTCCTTGAGAACTGGGATGTTTATTGCCTATGTATCTCCGGAACTTGACATGTAACAGATACTTAATATTTTTATAACTTGATTCTTACCTTTCTCTCCTGGTTTTTTCCAATTTGTCTTTTAAAACCATAATTTCTTTGTTGAGAGCCAGTTGCTGGCCTTCTGAATCATGCAGTTCTTTCTTCAGATTTTTAATCTCATTTGCGTGTATTCCCTCTCTTTTAGATAATTCTTCTTCATAAAAGATACTTTTCTTTTCCAAATCTGTCTTCAGTTTGGTTATCTCTTGCTGGTGTTCTATGCTGCATACTCCTGGTGAATAACTAATTTGTTTTTGCTACAAAAGTGACAACGTAAGATTTGTTCATTTATAAAAATAATAACAGTAACTCCTTTCTATACTAGACTACACATACAATGCCCATCATTTTGTATATTCTCATACAAAAATAGTACTGTTCATGTATTTAAAGCTATTATTTATCTGAAATATGTTATAAGTATTTTCCTCGGTTCACATTCCTTTATGGGCTGTATCTTTTTTATTTTTAAGTCTTTATACCAAGATTACAGTTTATCTGAATTCTTTTTTGGAGACAGGGTTTTGCTAAGTCACCCAGGCTGGCCTTGAAGTTACTGTAGGGGGAGTGGGTACCGGGAATCAAACTAAGGACCTTGTGCTTGCCAGGCAAGTGCTTGTGCTGCTGAGCTAGATCCCCAACCCTGGCCTTGAACTTATGATCCTCCTGCCTCAGTATTCAATGAGTGCTGTGATTATAGGCACATACCACCATTTATCTGAACAATTTTATTTTTATTTATCTGAACAACTCTTTTGCTGGCACTTACATGATTTCTTGTTTTATGTTTAAATTCTGACTTAGAATTACTATTGGTATATGGAGGAAAAATCAAAGTGTATACTTTCATTTTTATACTTCATAAGGAACTATCAGAAAGTTTTAAAAGCACATTTCTGTTTTTATTTATTTTTTTCACATTTCTGTTTTTAAAAGATTAAAATGAGGGATAATGTATAAAAAGAAAAGAAGGGGGACTTTTGCAAAATAGGAAAATGACAAATGTCTATAGTAACATCCTCAATCCATACCATAAAAAATGGTAGGCCTCTTGGCTTTCAGGTAGGACATGAAGAAGGAGAAATCTGGTTGAAATCCACCCTCTGAGGAAACAGGTGAAAATGGCTTTTCAGTAATAAGAGAAAAGAAATGTAAAGCCCCGAGTCACTGCCACAGAAGTAAACCAAAACACACAGACCAGAGATTATGACTGCAAAACTTTCTGAGTTTAGTAACTTACAAAATTGGTTCTACCCTGTTTGTCCAGGTGAACAATAACAAAACTTTTGAAACTAAAAAATCTTAATAGATTTAGGTTTATTGACAAGTAATCTAGTGTTGGAGCAAACCTTGTTCCTTCTGAAGCTAGGTATAAGGGCAGAAAAACTGCAATGGCAGTTGATTTAAAATTGAAAGAAAAATGTCCTGGCTCCTTTACATGCGAGGTACATAATTTAAAAAGAACGGAGGAATTGATGTGGGCCAGCAAAAACTGCCATGATCAGGGTGGGGCGGAGGGCAGGGATACCCTTTGTAGTATTTAACCATTTATTAAGAAAATACTCAGTTGAGCTTGGTGGTACATGCCTATAATCCCTGACCAGAAGGCTGAGGCAGGAGGATGGTAAGTTCAAACTAATACTGAGCAACTCAGCAAAACCCTGTCTCAAAATATATAGATATATATAGAGAGAGCTGAGGATGCAGCTCAGTGCGAAGGCCCTAGGATCAATCCCCAGTATCACCAGAAAATAAAAAAATTTTTAAGAAGGAAAGGAAAGGAAAGCAAAGATGTATGTACTAGGTCCAGATTCTTCAGTGATTTCTGAAGTGGCCTGGCATGCAGAACTGCTCCAACTAAGAGCCAGAGCAAGTCAGATTCTTGCTCTTAAGCATCTCTGTGACAGTGCTGCCTAAACCGATACCCACAGAAGTGATTCTTCCAGTTTTTTAATCACCTGAGGGACTTTGCTGTCCTGTGTGGCTGGCTGTTAGGTTGGCAGCAAACAGCATGTATGAGAAATTTCAAAGAAAAATTCTCCTGAAATCAAAACCTAACAGAGACAGCATCAGCTAAAGTTAAGAGTTGTGTATCACTTATTGATAATAAAGTAAAAAACCAAACAAAATACTGAAAAATAAAACTATATAAAAATAATAGTTTTTACTGTAGGTAAGGAAGGTAACAATATTAGTGAACTTATTAATAAATGCATTATTTTTATAAATTAAAATTTTAAATGCAAATGATTTACTCACTAGTTACCCTTGCCTGAAATTGCAAATATTCCACACCCCACAATAAAACCATATAAAGGAGTTAAGTCTTTTAATTAAACAAAAAAGTATCCACTTTGAATCAGACAAAATACTGGTAAAACATCAAAGGTACATCCAATAAATTAAAAAATAATGTTAATAAGAAGGATATCTTCCATTCTCATTCATGTATAATATGAATTATAGATATCCTATCTGACCACCCAGTGAAACCATTAACAGAAATAAGCATTATAAAGAAAAGTGGTAAAATAATTTGTTTGTTTACCCAGAAAACATAAATGATATACTGAAATATAAAACAGAGTTCAATAAAGTAATATCATATAAGGTAAACACTGGTCAGCAGTACTTCTTTTTCAGTTTTTTTATTTTTTAAAGAGAATGAAAAATAATTAAAAAATTAGAAATGATGCAGAATTTCACTAAACAAGAAGATAGGAATTCAACAATGTTGTTATACTGCATATTGTTGTTTTCAAATTAGTTGATCATATTACCAGATATAAGCATGCAAAATTGGTCAAAAAAATTGAAGAGAAAAAAAAAAAGCATTCATTGTTCCTTTCCTAAACCAAGAGAAATCAGCAGTACAATTATCCCAGCTATCCTTGCATATGTATATATATTTTTTCCCTTTCTTCTTTCTTTTCTCCTTTCCCCCATCCCAGTTCCCTTTGAGCAGTTCCTTTCCCTTTCACAATATCTACTGTAGCTTTCAGATTTTATTTACTCTTTCAGGTTCTTACACTAGAACCTGCTTGTTTTTCCTTATTGTTGCTTACAATGCTGGTCTCATGTGAGAAGATGTCAGACATCCCTCTCCTCCTCCAGAGGAAATAAGAGGGTAGAAGAGTGGCAGCAGATTCAGAATCTTCCTTTCCTTTTGCCCCTGTCCTTGGAGTTAAAGACACTACCTGCTGTTTTAGGAAGCATGTGATAACACAGGGCACTGGAAAATTATGAGGACATACTGGGACATTGCAGATGAGGCTCAGTAAGCAGAGATCTGCAAATCCAGGGAAAGACAATATGATGTGTTATAGATGCAGGTCTGATTTATTTCATTTATGAGTATGGTCTTTAGTTGTATCCATTTACCTACAAAATTAGCAGTACTTCCAAATATTAAAATTAGCGTTAAGAGAATATGAATGAATAAAGAGTTAATGTAATAGTAGAATCAAATGAAATCAAATGCTAATACACACATACATAAGAAATAATAATAGAAATGTCTGACATATTAAAAAACTATTGAGTCTTTATAAAATGCATAAAAGATGGATACAAAATAGAACAATATCAAGAACTTGAAAGAGAAGATCAAATGTATATATATTCAATGTTTTTCAAATTTTCTTCTATGTAATTTTAATAAAAACTTCTTTTTAAATATGGAGAAGAGTGCTGGGGCAGAGCAGAGGATGGTGACAAATGTTTCTAGTTGGTGGTGAAGAATAAATTATTACGAATACCAAAGAAAATCCTAAAAAAGGAAAAAGGATATTCTTTGATATAAAAATCTATAATAAGCCTTTAATAAAGTGTCACAGTAATAGATTTCCATTGAAATAGCTTAATTCAATATATGCATAAAACATTTTAATTACTTAGGAAGGTAATGATTAATAAATGGAACTGAAATCACCAGCTAACAATAAAAGAACAGAACATCTTGTTCATACCATTTAGCAAAACAAATTCTAAATAGACCAAACTGTTAAGTACTTATAGATCCCACAGGACAATATCCAAAGGAAAGTAAAATTGAATATTTATAAAAACTCTAGAAAAGGGATAAGCTAAGCTTTGAAGTAATACTACAAATGCTGAGAAAAGACATAAGGAATTGTAAATTTTTTACTGTACTTAATTCTAGGAAAATACCCAGAAGGAGAATAGGTGGGGGAAATGGGACCTCTAATCCTAGTTTTTTGAGGAATCTCCACACTGATTTCCACAGTGGTTACACCAGTCTGTATTCCCACCAACAAGGGAGAAGTAAGTGTTCCTTTTTCCCTGCAGCCCCTCCAGCATTTGTTAATGGTTGATTTCTTGATGACAGCCATTCTTACTGGGGTGAGATGGAATCTCAGTGTTGTTTTAATTTGCAGCTCTCAAATGACCAAAGATGTTGAACATTTTTTCATACATTTATTTGCTATCTGTATTTCTTCATCTGAGAAGTGTGCTTTCATCCCAGATGCCCATTTTTGAATTTGGTCTTTGAATTGGGGGGGGGTGTCTAATTCTTTTCAATTCTTTATATGTTCTACATATAAGCCCTACAGCAATATACGTGTAACCATGTTCATAGCAGCACGATTTGTCATAGCTAAATCATGCAAACAACCCAAATGCCCATCAACCAAGCAATGGATAAAAAAAGATATGGTACTGTTATACAATGGAGTACTACTCAGATATAAGGAAGGATAAACTTGAGACATTTATAGGGAAATGGATGCAACTTGAGACCATACTTATAAATGAAATAAATCAGACTTACATGTATAAACATTATACTGTCTCCTTAGTGTAAGACGCTGAAAGAATAAATAAGATCCAAAATGTATCATAGATATTGTGAAATGGGAAGAAAATGTTCAAAAGGAAAGCAAAACTGGGATGGGGAAAAGGAGAAAAGAAGGAAGGGAAAAGGAAAAAAAAATATACACACACACACAATCGTTACTAATTGCTATTAGTTCACTGAAAAGAAAGGTTTGTGCCTATATTGTTTGATCAATTTTTCATGCCTATATCTTGTCATATGAGCAACTGCTCTGAAGATAACAATATGCAATGTACTAACCATTGCTACTCTCCTACAATCTTGTTTTTAAAATTTGTACCACTGTTTTTACTGTTTTTTCCATTAAATAAAAAAAGAACTACTTGAATAAAAGGAAGAATAAATGCAAAACTTTTACTGTATAAAGCATTTATATGTACCAATAAGGAAAAACATCAGGGATACAAAATTAAATGGGAAAAAAAAAAAAAAAAACCAAAACTAGAAAATCCACAAAGAAAAGGCATGATTAATAATCTATAGTAAACAAAAAATTGCAAAAAACACCCACAACCTCTTTTGGTCTCATATCTACACAGATTTGTGGTATTTATTAAGTGCCTAAAAATGATACGTTAATTTCATTTTAGGTATGTATCTCTTGTAAGAAGATAATACAGAGAGTAACAGATAAAGGTTTTCATGGCAATTATGCAAAAAGTAAAAGTAAGTTACAAATACAACTGTAGAGAACTGACTATGTGGGTATTCCTGCTGAACTATTTAAAATAATTGAAATGATGTTTGTGACAATTTTGAATAAGTAAAAATGCTTACTACACTGCTGAATGAAAAATAAAAATGTTATATGTTGAATTGTGTTTCCCCAAAATTAATGTGTTAAAGAGCTAACCACTAGTACTTCCTAATGTGACTTCATTTAAAAAGTCTTTCAGAGGTAAGTTAAAATGAAATCCTAAGGGTGTGGTCCAATCCAACATGAACATATTCTTATAAAAAGGAGTGATTTGTGCATCAAGACGTGCACATAGGGACAACTCCATGTGAACATGAAGGCAGATGTGGGTTATGGATCTACAAGCCAAGCCATACCAGTAGGGGGGAAAAATTAAAACTAGCAACATATGGTAATGACTATAAAATATTCTATTAAAAATATTTGCATGGTGATAATTCATGTACCACATAATTTATCCATTGTAAAGTTCAATTGTCTTGGTTACTGGCATATTACATTAGTTTTTCAAGTAAAAAAAAAATATATATATATATATATATCTCACAATTTCCATTTTAATTATTTTAAGTGTACAATTCAGTGGCATTAATTAATTTGCAATGTTTTGCTTCACTGTCAATATAGGTTTCTAAAACTATCATCTGAAAGCAAAATTCTGTAACAATTAAGAATGAACTCCACTTCCCCCTCCACCAGACCCTGGTAACTTCTGTTCTATTTTCTTCTTTAAGAATTTGCCAACTTTAGACAATTCAGTAATTTGAATCATACATTATTTGTCTTTTTATGTCTGGCATCTTTCACTTAATGCTCTCGAGTCAATTGTGCTATATCATGTATCAGAACACTCACTGATGAGTTATAGCTGAATGATATGCCATTCCATGTATGTAACATGCAATATTTATTCAACTGTTCTTAAGACACTTGGGTTGCTTCTACCATTTGCTACTGTAATAATAACACTGCAGTGAACACTGGTGTAAAGTGTATTTTAGAGCATTTTTTTTCAAATATTTTCAGTATACACTTAGAAGCGGAACTACTGTGTCATATGGTAGCTTGTATTTGCCTTTTTGAAGAACCAACAAATTGTTTTCAAAAGAGGCTATATAATTTTATATTTCCATAAGCTACGTACAAGGGTTCAAATTCTCCTATATCCTTGCCAACAATTTTTTCTTTCTTCTTTCTGTTCTTCCTTTTCTTCTAATTTAGCCATTCTAGAAGGTAAAAAGTAGTATCTTATTTTGCTTTCAATTTACATTTCCCTAGTAACTAATGATGCTAAGAATTTTTCACATATTGACTGGCTATCTGAATAGTTCCTTTGGAAATGTCTATTCAAGTCCTTTGGCCATTTTTGATTGGACAGTTCATCTTTTTGTCGAGAAGTTCTTTATATAATCTGAGTATTAATATATTACCTGATAAATAACAGTATCAACATGGGATGTCTTTCTATTTATTTAGGTCTTCTTTAATTTCTTTCTGCAATGTATTGTGATTTTCAGTGTACAAGTTTTTAATTTCCGTGGCTGAATTCATTTTGAGATATATTCTTTTATATGCTACTGTAAATCAAACTGCTTTCTTAATTTCCTTTGCAGATTGTTCACTGCTGGCTTGCAGAAACAACTGATTTTTGTTATTGATCTTATACTTTGCAACTTTGGGAACTGCTTATTTATAAACCCTAATAACTGTCTTGTTTAGTCTTTGGGATTTTCTAAACAAAAGACTACGTTATCTTTGATGAGAGATAATTTAAATTCTTCCTTTTCAATTTGGATGCCTTTTATTTCTTTTTCTTGTATAACTGTTTCAACTAGAATCTGCAGTAAATACCAAAACCAAGCAATAGTGAAAATGGGGCATTCCAGCCTAATTATGGGGAAGGCTTCAGTCTCTCCCCACAGTATAATGTTACCAGTGAGTTTATAACATATGTCTTTTGCCATATTAAATATGTCCTCCTTTATCTCTAGTTTTCTGAGAATGTTTATCATAAAAGAATTTTGAGTCTTTTGTGAAATTACTTTCATGCACCAATAAAGACAATCATGTGATTTTTTTTCTTTTGGTCCTATTAATGTGACACTCGATCGATTGGTTTTCTTATGTTAGTCACCTTTGCATTTTTGGGCCACACCCTATTTAATTATGGTATACAAGCCTTGAAATATGCTTTTGAATTCAATATGTTAGTATTTTGTTAAGAATTTGTGCATCAATATTCCTACGGAATGTTGGCATAAATTTCTGTTCTTGTGATGTTTCTATCTGGCTTTGGTATTTAGGATGATGTTGGCCTCACAGCATCAGTTAGGAAATGTTTACACCTCTTGTGAATTTGGAAGTATTTTGAGAAGGACTGGCATTAACTCCTCTTTGAATGTTTGGTTCAACTGACCATAGAAGCAGTCTGATTCTGGACCCTTCCTTGTTGAAAGGGTTTTGATTACCAATTCTATTTCTTTACAGGTCTGCCAAGGTTTTCTATTTCATCTTTACTCTCTTTAGGTTATTCGTGTCCTGGGTGTTTGTCCCTTTTATCTAAGTTACCAACTTTGTGGGGACACAGTTGTTCATAGTAACATCGTAATTCTTCTACTTGGTAGGTAATAAAATACCCACTTTTGTTTCCAACTTTAGTTATTTGTATTCTCTTTTTCCCTCTTCTAACTAAAGGTCTGTAAACTCTGTTAATGTTCTCAAAGAACTTTTTTTTTTTTTTTGGTTTGGCTGGTTCTATTTCTACTCTCCATTTTATTTATGTTTGGTGTAATTTTTACTATTTATTTTCTTCTGCTATCTTTGGGTTTAGTTTGTTTTTCTCTTTCTAGTTCCTTAAGGTGTAAAAGTGGGTTATTGATTTCTTTCCTTTTTAATATAGGCATTTACAGCTATAAATGTTCCATATAGTACAGGCTTTTCTGTACCCTGTAAGTACTGGTATATTGTGTTTTCATTTTCATTCTTCCCTAAGTATTGTCTAATTTTTCTTTTGCTACTGATTTCCCGCTCCATTCCATCGTAGTTGGAGAAGATACTTTGTATGATTTCAATCTTTTTGCATATACTGAGACTTAGTTTGTGACCTAATATGTGGTCAATCCTGGAGAATTTGGTATATGCACTTGAAAAGTGTATTCTGCTGTTTTTGGGTGGAGGCTGCTACATCTGTCAAGTCTAGTTGATTATAGTGTGGTTCAAGACCTGAATATCCTATTGATCTTTTGTCTGTATGTTCTCTCCATTACTAGAATTGGGATATTGACATCTAATTCTCACTGTAGAATTACTTACTTCTCCCTTTGAGTCTGCTGGAAAACACTCTTAGTGGAGTAAAATATTTCTTCATTTTTAAAAGGCCACAATATCTTTTAAAAATATATGTGTGCTAGTTCTTGACCAAGAAACCCCACTTTAAGAAATATCCTAAGGAAATTATAGTACGGTCATAATCATAGCAAACACTTACTGAGCTTTAATGTGCATCAGGACCTGTTCTAAACTCTTTAAATGCATTATTTACTTGGTAACTCTATTACTACCTCAAATTTATGAGTGTTTGGACAACTGGGTAAAAATATGTGATTCAAAGTTTATGGTACAATAGTGTTTATTACAGAGAAAAAAATAAAGCAAACTACTAGATAGAACATGGCACTCAAAGTTAGAAAACCTAGGTTTAGATCATAGTCTATCACTTAAAATCCTTTATTCTTCTGGGTCTCAATTTTTCAAATACAAACAATGCCTAAGATTTTTTCCCATGTGTATTTTATTTTATTTTTTTTTCTTAATGGTTGTTTTTTTATTATTCAAAGTGCCTACAACAGTGCTGGAACAAAGCAGACCCTGAATGAAAAGCACCTCTGACAATAAATACCTCTCTACTCTAAATCTGCTCCACATAGATAGGTGTATATGAAATGACTGAAAAATGTATCACAAAAATACTGATACAAAAGGGGATGAATGTTTAAATTTTTAAAATTTATTACATCGTCAATAACTTGCCTCAAAATACTTCCCCTCGTGGAAAATACTTACCAATCATTCTGGTAGTGTTTTTGTTGTTGTTGTTTTGGTTTTTTTTTTTTTGTTTGTTTGTTTTGAGACAGGGTCTTGCTAAGTAGTTCAAGCTTGTCTTGAACTCACTAAATAGACCAGGCTGGCCTCAAACTCCTGACTGTACTCTTGTCTTGGTTCCCAAGTGCTGGGATTAGAGGTATGCACCATCACACCTAGCTCAACCAATCATTCTTGCTACTTTGTGGAGAAATTCTGAAGTCCTCTTTTGTGACTGTCTTAGTGAGGTGTGATAAAAAAATTTTGGTGAATGCTGTTGCCAAGTGCCATCCAATGAACAGGCAGGCTCATAAAAACACTAAACATGAAAACATAAAAACATAAAAACAGTACATCTTCATCAAACCTTATACACCAGA
The DNA here is from genome assembly GCF_000276665.1 of Chinchilla lanigera. Lineage (NCBI taxonomy): Eukaryota > Metazoa > Chordata > Mammalia > Rodentia > Chinchillidae > Chinchilla > Chinchilla lanigera. Next base: position 10,088,995 of record NW_004955406.1, on the reverse strand, counting down.
TCTGGCACTGTGCAACTTCTGGCTCATTCTAAAAGTCAAAATAACCATGCTTTTTCGAGATAAACATTTTAAATTGATTTAGCCACAACAATGCAACTAAAGACACTCACAAAAGAAGATTTCAAGAAGTACTTCAGAAAGTAGCAAGAACGATGGGATAAGTGTGCTCAAAGCTGGAGGGAGTATTTTGATGGAGATTAATGGCATTGTGCACCTTAATGTAATAAATTTTAAACATTCAAACACATAAATCATACCTTATATACAGATGATATATCTTTAATTTATAAAGCTAACGAAGGTTGAGTTTATGAACCAAAACTAATAAATCTCCAAAACAAAGAAATCAAATCTAGAATTTATATTTCTATTTGTAGCAGAGGAGAAACATTACTTACAGACACTGATATTCAATTGTCAGAGGTACAGGAGGTTGGATCTAATTCTTCCTACATGATTCAGTCACTGATTTAACAAACATTAAATAAGTATTAAATATCTGGGCCAGCACCAAGAACAGGTAATAATATACCTATCATCTGTATTTCCAATAAGCAATGTCAAAGTTTAGCGGGGAAGATAACCTGATTAAGTCATTAATAAGAATTATGCTACAGCTATTAACAGAATTCTAAAGTAGCAACAGGAGCATCTGGACTTCCTGAGGTAATATTCAAGTTGATTATGATATTTTCATTGATATATGTCATACTATCACTACAGTAACACTTACTGTGTGCTTGTGAGGTATTAGCTTTAAGTGTGTGTGTGGACTCCTAACATGAAGTAGGACTTTATGGATGAGAAAATTAGAGGATAAAGAGAGTAAGTGTTTGCTTCAGTGTTATACACAGCTAGTAATTGGTGAAATTAGAAGTTAAAACTAAGCAGTCTGACTTGAGAAATGGCCCAAGAATTTTCCTTGCAAAGCAACTTCTGCTGAAATGTGTTAGCCTATGCCTACTATCATTTTATCCCAACTAACAGGATCTGCAAAGCTGTCTGAGCCTCTCCTGAGTCATTTACAAGACAGATTGGGGGGTTAATATATCTTCTCACAACTCATGTAGAGATTACCAGTACCTGTTATTCAGGTAGTAGATTCCTACTCCTTACTAAACCAGTATTCCCTTTTCTCAGCATGACTAAGAAAATCTCTAGCAGCTTCCTATTGGTAGGAATCAGAAGCATATGAGCTTTAAAGGACAGGTTATTTTCACTCTACACCAAAGAGTACATAAGATAACACTACTATCAAACCTAAAAAGAAGAAAATTATGAATCAAATGTAGCCAGATGTGGTGGTACATGCTTGTAGAACCAGCACATAGGAGGATCAATGTGAGTTTGAGGACAGCCTGGGCTACATAAGGGAGTTCAAGGCCAGCCTGCATTACTTAGTGAGACTCTGTCTCAAAAAAAAAAAAAAAAAAAAAAGTGAAATGAAAACATACCTTTAGTCCTTCCAATTCATTTTCCAGTTGCTTAGAATAATACTCGCTCTGCTCGCGTAGTTTCTTGTCTTTAGATGATTCAGCAACTAGAGCTTCAGTATGAACTTCCAGCTTTAAAATAAAATGAAAAAACAAAAATTTCACAGTTATAATTTTTCAAACAAACTATTTTCCCCCATGGTAATTTACATTTTAATAGGAAGACAGTTCCAATGTTGAAATTCATATTAATATTAACAAACTGTACAATAATTTTCAAAAATTAAAGAATGAAATATATATTATTTCACTAGTCTCAGAAAGCAACTTTAATAACTACCCAATGGGCACTACCCAATTTGCCTGACTACTAACCTCTTTTTTGGCTCTTTCTGTTCTGCGCAGTTCTTGCCTTAAGCTTTCAACTTTTTGCATCACCAGGTCCACCTCTTCTTCCTTATCTCGGACGTGGCGAGCAAGTTTCTGTTTTTGGGTGTGCAATTCTGTTAGTCGCTCATTGATCTCCATGAATTCCTGCATGGCCAGTTTCCTCTGACAGTGTGCGTCTTTCAGCTCTTTGGATTGGTTTTTTAATCGCTCACTAGCCTGGACTAGTTCCTACAGTTTTGTAAAAAGAATATAAGTTACCAATTCTGCAACCTAGAGACCAAATTTGGCCATCAAAGTGGCTATTTTTAACTCAAGAAGAGCCAAAATTATTCACCTCAGGACAAAATTAAAGGAAATGAACTACTTGTGAATAGATAATAAGGACATCATGTCCTGCTATATTCTCTATTTCTATGCTCTCACATGATAAATTCAAGAGAGCTGCTGACTTAACTAGGTTTCCACAACTGGCTAGAGTGTATAAGAACATAAGATATGATGGTCAAAATAAAGATTTTGTGACATTTAATAAATATTTCTGAGACTTAAAAAATATATTGAATAATTACAAATAATAAAAAATCCACAAGGGTTGCTCTTAATGTGGAAACTAAGTAGCAAGGAGGTAAAAAGGAAGCCTGAGACTCCTTGGTTCAGAGGGGCTACCGCACAGCAGGATCAGTGAAGCCGCCTGCTTCCCGGCAAAAGAAAAGACAGATCTTTTGCGGGGAAAGAACTTCAAGGAAATTTGGGTTTTTCACACATTAAGAGCAAAGAAATATGAGCTCACAGAAACGGATCCCCAAATGCCTAGAGAACGAACCACCATAATGAAACAGTGGAAACAATGAACAAAACGATCACCACAAGTATTTGGGCGTCAGAATGATCATATATCAACTTAAGACTGCTATATATGAAATGTTTGAAGTAATAAAATGGGAAACTATAAAAATGGGAAAAGACAAAAGATTATTAAAATGATCAAGCAGATTTAAAAATGAACTCTACAGAACATTTAGAAATGAAAAGGTGTTAAAATTAAAAACATAAATCTACCAATATAGAAAGCTCTTTATTTACAAAGAGAAAGAAACTCAAAGCCAGAAATTGTTCAAAAAACGAAACTACATAATGCCAGAGAAATAAAATAACTTAAAGAAATCAGAAGAAAAAAAGGACAACTCTTCTATTTTTTTTTAAAAAAAAGATTCAACCCAGAAAAAGCATAAATATTAGAAATAGAAACAGTACAAAATACTTTTTAAGAGATTAAAAAATTTGAACATGAAGAAAAATTACTTCTCAATTACTAGGTTTCACACAAACAAAACTGACAGAGCTTACCACAATCTCATCTGTACTAAAGAGACTTCTACAGGCTTTATATCAGGAAAAAGAACAACATTTTTAAAAGAAAGGTCTAATGCAAGACAAATAAAAGGGTGAGAAGCTGGTAAAACAGAATGTGAACATGAAGAAATGTCTGTATATGACTGTTAGAAAAATAAATTTGTAGAATAAAAGCATGTAACTATTAAAATATTTGTCAAAAACAGCAGGTAAATCGGGAAGAGGTAACAGAATTAAAAGTCCTTGAAGTTTTGGGAGAAAATAGTTTAGGATATTAAATTTAGATCCTGTTAACATACAGGGTAAAATTTAATAAATAACTAACTAACAAATAGCTAATAGCTAACAAAAAGCTAGAAAGAAAAATCTGAACAAGGAAACAAAAATTTAAGTGATTTTGTAAAATAAAAAGAACTGTGTAGACCCGCTGTACATCAATATGCACATACTTAACATACTATATTGTGCATTTTAAAATGGCTAAGACAGCAAATATTCTATGAATCTACTACAACTGAAACTTTCAAAAGGGAAGAAGAAAAATGATACATTAAATGAAAAAAACTGAAAGCAAAAAGACATCAAAAACTGAAAGCAAGAAGAGGCAGAAACACATCTAGATACATTAGTGATCAAAAGAAATATAAAAGGGCTAAACTCACCAGATAAAGGCAGTTTGTTATACCAGATTAAGATACAAAATCTAGACTTTAGTAGAAAAAGCATTATTAAGGATAGGGAATATTACCATATAATCACAAAATTCAATATACTAGGAAGAAACACCATTTTTAATTTTAATGCATTCTGTAAGAGTCTCAAAATGAACTAAAAAGAAATCAATAGAACTTCAGAGAAAAATGGTAAATATATCACAGTGATGAGAAGGTTCAATTTCTTAATCATTAACATATAAACTGAGTAAACGGTGCAAAGATTTGAAAACTTCTATCAACACATGTGTAGAAGCTGATGCCCTGTATTGAAATATACACTCTTCAAGAACACACACTGAATATTTTAAGAACAGAAAAATCTAGAACATGAAGCGAGTCTCAGTAGCTTTCAAAGAACAGATATATAAATTAAATTCTTTAATAATATTGCAATTAAATTATAAATCATCAGTCTCACCATTAGTAAATGATATTACTAGAAATAAAATAATATTATTGCATCTAAATCTTGTACTACCTGTTTGACCTAGCTCAATTTCTACTCTACTCTAATCTTACTTATCTTTGGGACAGGATGCCTACTAGCTGGAAGTTCCTCCTCAGGGGTGTTATCTGAAACTGGCTGCACCTAAGATGCCTCAGAAAGTGAAGGACAGTCAACCTCTAATTCACTATAATCTACCTGCATGGTAAATAACGCACTCCCCATCACCATGACAGTGGCAACTGTCATGACAATGATCACCAAGAACCAAAAAAAGGAGTAGAAAGAGGTGGCACCTACATCCTCACAAAAGACAAGCTGCCTTCTTTATTAACCTATCCCTGCCCTTCATTTCTTTCATCTTTCTCAAGAGGCTGAGACATTTATTCTCCTGTTCTTAGCCAAGAATGAAAGCTTCCTTTGCTGCTCAATAGGTGTTCAGTATTGTTATTCATTCCATAATTTCCAGAGGAAAAAAGGACCCAATTTGGAGTAAAAATAATACCTAACTCATGGGCTGTGATAATGATTAAATCATCTAATATATATTAAGCACTTTACGTTACAGTAGGAAAGTGCTATTAGAATGGATAATTGGCTACATAAATATTATCTATACTACCATATTATTATTTAGAAAATAATACACTGCAATTTAGACAAAGAAATGTAACAATAATTTAATATTAGAAAAACTCTATAAATGTAGTTCAACACACCAATTTATTATAGTAGAATCATAATCCTTTCAATAAAGTACAGAAATGCAACTTAGTTACTTATTCTTAATGAAAAAAGTACTCAAATACAAACGGAAACTAATTCCTTACTCTGCTAAAATTATTTACTAAAAAGCAGCAATAAAAGACGTATCAGAGGCATTTCTTAAAAAATCAGAGACAAGGATGCTGGCTATTGCTACTTCTTTTCAATACTGTACTGAGGTCTTAGCTGATGTAACAACTCTAGTAAAGACTAAGTCACAAAAATCCAAAAGGAAGAAACACATTTCTCATTATTTACAGAAAATTTCAAAGAATCTAAAATACATTTCACTTTTTTTTTTTTTTTTTTTTTTGGCACCGGAAATCTAACTCAAGACCTTGCACTTGCCAGGCAGGTGCTTATGCCCCTGAGCTACGTACCCAGCCCCTAAAATATATTTCATTAAGAATTTAGCAATGTTGTTAGAACAAAATCAATGCAGAAAAATCAGAAGGAAAACAAATTTTAAAGTTAAAATGTGAAAAAATAGAATGAGAAATTTAAGGAAAGACAAGACATATGAAATTTTACAGAAGAACATCTGAAATGCATTTAAATATATGGATAGATACCATGTTTATGAATTAAAAGGCTATGCAGCTACAGAGAAACTATTTTTATGTTTTCACACAATTAGCCCTTTCCAACACATTTTACTGACACTTGAGACCTGGAGTAAATGCAAGTCATTAGTTATTGACTAATTTCAATAGCAAGAAAACTCGAGAGATGTATGTTCTGCAGGTAATAATTTCAAGGTGATGCACAAGGTAACCTCGACCAAGGAGACTTTCTCTTTCTGAAGCTGGATACATCAGGTTTATCTGTTCTCTGGAATGATTAATTAACAACCCAAAGGTTTAGAGTAAGAACCCAAGATCTATCTCTTCGGACTTCCAAGGAAGAGTTTCAGAGGCTGGGAAACATATGTCTTTTTCCTCAATACTAACTCCTAGATAAATGTTTTGGGGGTTCCTCCTTACAGTATAGACTCCTTCCTCACGTGCAGAGTTTTATCCCGCCACGTCTCAGGGCATTACCTCAGAGATCAAAACTGGCACACAGGGAGCCATGAGATTATTGAGGTAGGAGGAAATAAAGATAGGTAGAAAGGAGACAAGGAAAATAATAATTTTTAAAATGATACTTTTAAGAAGACGGGACGCAAAGTTACCCAAGGCTATCAACATATACATTCCCTAGGTTAATTTACGGCTCTTTCCTTCCAGACCCATTACTCTCAAGATTCCTTAAAGATACTCTGTAAGTTCATAAATTAGTTTAGCTGAGAAAGTAAAGAGTGGGAACCTGGTCTTAAGATAAAGGAACAGGTTGAGAGACTTCAAAGAATGCTTAAATTATCTGTCTTTAAAAAAAAATGGGTTCCTACTTTTTACCTATGAAATGGGCCATTATCCTTCTGGAGGATGGGCCATCTTTTCCAAGGTTTCCACTCCCTCAAGAGAAACATAAATGTTTCCAGTTCTAAAAGATAGTGCACAGCTTTCTTGAGGGCCCACATTATTTGAGTGTGTATTTGTAAAATTCTGCTTAATATATCCCTTTATATCTCTTACAGACTCATCCTGAAAATTTCTTTCTGCATTGGAAGTCAGCAAATTCACAACTTACTCTATGAGTAAGGTGGGTTTAGGTTCCTCGTCTCTTCTCTGTGGACTTCCTCAGGCCCTGACAGTTATTATCTGCTGTGTGTAAATAATAAAAATCTGCTCTGCTCTGGACATGTGTGTGCCTTCAGAACATTAATATATACTAGAAAGAACTTGAGTCAATATTGTAATGATGTCAATTCTTCTAAAATTGACCTTTAGATTCAATGTAATTTTGATAAAAATTCTCATAGTTTACAAGGAACTGAGATACAGACCTCTGCAAATGTGGAATTTGATGTATGACAGAAGTGACACTGCACTGAGGAAAGGAGAGCCTGTCTAGAGTAAACGAACAACTGGTAAGCCACATGGAAAAAAGTAAAACTGAATCCTTATCCCACATTGAGATAGTTGAGGTCTTAAATAGATTTTACTAAAAAGGCACTGACTCTTCACTTGGATCTACAGATGCAACATGAGTAACTAAAAGTGGACAAAGCTTGCTATCTCTGCCTTAACTCTGTATTTATCTCCTTTGTGACCTAAAACTCTGTGTGTGACTTCTGCTCAGCTCTGCATAGAAGCATCTTAATCATTAAAGAAATATCTATCTAAAAACTGGTTTATTAGCTCTACATTTACCTACTATTACAACATATCTAAATTTTGCCCCTAAGACTCACGTTCTCATAGGCAAGAGTTTGGGAGAGGTGACTGGATTATGGGTATGACACTGGATTGGTCCACTGTTTCTAGCCGGGAGTGATGCTGGGAGGTGACGGCTGATGGGAAGTGGTGGGTTACTGTGGGTGTGACCCTGTATATCCTTCCTAGTCCCTTGATGCTACTCTGCTTTCTGCCTGCCATGCTACCCTGCCTTAGAGCCACTCAACTATGGATTGAAACCTCTACAAACTGCCAATCAAAATAAACCTCTCTCTCTTTTATCTTGAGAGTATTGGGCATTTTGTCTAAGCAGTGAGAAATAACTAAGACACTTAACTCTATCTCATCTCCCTTCAACACTGAGGACACCAAAGCAGAGTACCTAAGGTCCATTCAAGATCCATAACTGTCAACTTTTACAGTGTTCTTTTCCAGGCCTTTTAGAGTGGAAACTAGAAGTCTCCAGTCATTATTCTAAGCCTGCAGTCACCTTGATTCCAGAAGCATCTGTGCAAAGAGAACACCGAGATCACCTCTGCAGACAGATCAACCTGCCAAGGGGGAACAACTGGAACTGAAACTGCCCCCTCTAAGTAGGATCAGTCATCTCAAAAGAACAAATTGCCCCTTACGCAATAGAAACTTCTCTGGCCATGTACAGGGCTGTAACACCAACACTCTGGGAGGCCTAGGCAACTTAGGGAGAACCTACTTCAAAATAAAAAAAGGATGGGGATATAGCTCAGCACTCCTCAGGTTTAATCCCTAATACTACCCCACTGAACAAACAAATATGAAAAACCAAACAAAAAAATTAAACAGGGAAATTAAATTAAACAGAAAAATACAGGGAAAAAATGTAGTCATTATAAAAATACTGACAGATTTGATTACATTAATCCAAAAGCTTTTGTTAATCAAAAGAAAAAGCAGAATGACAAACCACAGACAATGATCTTTATATAAGTGAAAAAAGATTAATATGACCAGAAATTGTCAAGAACTCATATAGCTGTAAAAAAAAGAACTAGAGGGAAAAATTTACAAAGGATATTGAAAGGTATTTTTGAAAAAGATGAAATGTAAAAAAATGATGGGTAGACATTTATAAAGATACCTGACCACAGTAACAATTAGAGAAATGAAAATTTAGGCCACCATAAAACATCATTTTAAATCTAAAAAATCTCACTTTAGACTATACTGGCCAAAAATAACGAAGGAAGGGCTTGGGATATAACTCAGTGGCACAGCGCCTGCCTGGCAAGTGCAAGGTCCTGAGTTTGATTCCTAGTACCAAAAAAGAAAAAAAAAAAAAAATTGCAAAAATAATGAAGGAAGGCACAGGCACTGGCCTAGCTAGTCCTTTTGGCTCCTCAAGTGAAGATGGCTATCTCTGTGTGTCACACAGCCAATCCAGAAATAATGATCAGCCTGCCCACAGACCAGAGTGCCTACATGGCCAGATATGCAAACCCTCAACCTCTGCCTTTGTTTCCCTTCTCTATAAAACTTTCAAGCTCCTATTGGCCCCCTGAGAACAGATCTTGAACCTCTTTATCTGTTATTCTTGGTGTGTCTGTGCTGATTAAAACTCTTTTCTTGTCACTTCACCACTGCTTGTTTTGACTGGCAAACTGGGATGGGTGACCGACCAGGCCTGGTTTGTGGAGCCCCAGACACAGAGTTTCACCCTAAAACTCCGGTAACAGTAACAGGCAAGTATGGTACTATGAGAAACTGTGGAATACAGCATGAACACTGTTCCTAGGAAGACATAAAACTAACTGGTTGATGGGTATATACGGAAAGATGTTCAATATCACTAACCAGAAATGAAAATCCAAATCACAATAAAATACCATTGCACAACTGTTAGAATAGCTATTATCAAACAAAAGATAAAAAAATATTGTCAAAGATATGGAGAAAATGATATTACTTTTCACTACTTAAAATTCTTTATCGGTGTAATGTTTCTTTTCAGTACCACTCTCTTCTCAAATTATACTAAAAGGATTTTTAGCATTGAAATTTATTAAGAATTGGCAAAATACATCCTAGCATAAATCTAAAATCAAATTTTTATCCTTACTACATTAATCAAATTTGACTGAGTATAGCCTACAAATAGATACAAACTAGTAAACCACTACTATTATTAAATTATCATTAAAGCAAATAGAACACTTGTTATATATACCAAATATTATTAAACTGGTCATGAGTTTAGAAAGATTTATACAAATCATTGCTTTAAAAAGCAATGAGAAGAAAGTTAAAATGTATTTATCTGATTCAATCTAATTTTTTTGTTTGTTTGTTTTTTCATTTTTCTTCCGGTACCAGGAATCGAACTCACGACCTTGCACTTGCCAGGCAGGCACTTTGCCGCTGAGCTAAATCCCCAGCCCCTCAATCTAATTTTTAATAGCTTTCTCTACTAGTCCTTTTAACTAATAATTTTATCTATTTGCTTGCATGCAGTACTAGGGATTGAACTTAGGCCCTGCACTCTGAATCGCATCCTCAGTCCTTCTTAATTTTCAATTTTGAGATAAGGTCTTGCTAAGTCACTTAACCGCTCAGGTGGACTTGAACTTGCAATCATGTCTCAGCCTCACAGAGTGCTGGAATTATAGGTGTTTGCTGACCACCATATCTAGTCAGTTGTTTATTTTTAAATCCCTCTATTTCTTTACTGGTACTAAGACTTACAAATTTTTCCCAGAAGGACTTCTTTCTCTACTAATCATGGTATTTTATCTTACATCACTAAATGCAATTCATACTATGCCATAAACTACTAATCCCTTATTTATATGGCTAGAATTAGTGAAAGCCATAGTATATAAATAGGTGGTTTAAGTATTTTTATTGCTTTAACATTATTTACTCTTTTGGGCTGTGTTACAGAGTCTTAGCTATCAGTAAATTTTGTTGATGTTTCTAGCACTATTTAAAATACTGTTTAAGTGTTATGTGAAGTTCTTATAAAAATGACTTCAGTTTGCTTATCCATGGTACTTTGAAATGAAAACTGATATTTAAAGAATTAAATCACTGAAGTGACTTTAAAGTCTTTTAAGAATGTACATTTCAGCAAATTATACTGAAAATTCAGCCTGTTTTTTTATTTTTTTCTGTAGTCACTAAAAATTCTATCAATTTCTTCATAATACCTCTTTCAGTAACATTCACTTTAATTAAGACCTCTGATTAAATTTCCAAATGAACTAAAGATTTTGAATTTTAAAGCCTCAAGGATACAAAAGTTTCTTCATTAGTACCTAGTAATCAAATTATACACACCAAAATAATTCTTGAGTTTTTAAGTCAACTTTTTAAAAAATAAAAATACTATATTATTGTCATTGGTTATGAATGCTTTCGTTATTCTAATTAGGCAAGATGAACATGGAAAAAAACTTTAATAATCAATTCATATGTTTTTACCTTATTTAGTTCTTCCCTTTCTTGTTGTAAAGCTTTGATTTGTTTTTCGTAAGCCTTGATTTGTCTAAACGCGTCCTCTAGTTCTCGTCTCACAGAACTAGCTTCTTCAAGTTGCTGTTCCAAATGACTTGATTCTAAAACCAAATATACAAAAGCAAATGCTTGAACATGGTTTAAAACAACAACAAAAACTTTCCTTCAAGAAGCACTGGAAATTTGGTGTTAGGTCTATTAACACCAAATACTACTACGATCCACGACAAATTAGAGCCCTATACATTCACTGTAAAGATTGTGAGCGGCATATGCTAGTAAATACAGGTGCAAAATTTATGTGTAGAAATGCATTATATATCTATTAGGGAAAAAAAATCTAATGACTGCTATAAAGAACACCTTCAGACCAATTAAACACTTAAAACTTTAAAAACATGACAAAGCAAATCAACCAAAAAAGTTTGTGTCCACTACTGTTGTCATAGTTCTGATGTTACTCCAAATATTGTAAAATTTTTGCTCCTAATAGTATAGCTTCAGATCACCTATCCAAATTTCACTACTGGTTATGTAAAAAATAAACTCTGATTTTTAAAAGTAAATACTGAAAACTTCTGATCTCAATCAGTTCTTCCAGTTTTTCAGATAAAGTAACTCAGGAATTTGAATAACTTGCTTAACGTCATATTGTTAAAAGCATACTAGAATAAAGACCAGAGTGCAGAAAATTTTGTACTGACTTCTCCAATTTGGAAAGTAATGTTATTAAATAACGTTTAACATTATTGAATCAAAAGGCTTATTATGAAATAAAACAAATCTATTAATTTTCATAGATGCTCAAATAAAGTTAATAAACTGATAAAATAGTAAAACATAAACTATCAAATTACAGAACTGAAATCAATCAAGATGAGATATGTATATGAGCCAGTTCCTCACAATGAATGTAGTATATGTATCACAAACATATACTAATAAAAATTAAAGATAATAAAGAAGTGAAGTCAATGAAAAAGTGAAACATATGCATGACTGATGCTCTTAAAATATTTTCTGTTCTTTATAAACTCATCATTGTAAGTGTCCCAAATAGCATCACACCCTCCAGGAATGTACATATGCAGAATCTCAGGCTCTATGCAGATTTAATGAAATGGAATTATAGAAGCTCCTCAGGTGAGTCCTATGTACAACAGAGTGAGGGAAACAAATACACAAAGCATTGCACATTGTTGAACTTAATGTTTACAGTAAATGAAGTGTTAATACTAGTCCTATTCAGAAGTGTACTTCATTTGCTTAGCTAAATCCTGTGATCTAAAAATCATTTAAATGTATTAGTATATAGTGCACTAAATAATCCTACATTCTATAAGCAAAATAGTTTACAGGCTTGTTATAATTTTGCTCTTTTGAAAGTCTAAACATATTGAGGGCTGGGGATATAGCTCAGTGGCATAAGCGCTTGCTTGACAAGCACAAGGTCGTGAGTTCAATCCCTGGTACTGCAAAAAAAAAAAAAAAAAAAATAATAATAATAATGTCTAAACATATTTATAGATAGCACAGTATTTAACAACTTTTATTGGGTTTGTTTTTTTGTTTTTTCTTTAAAAGAGAGAGGGTCTCACTCTGTAGTACAGACTAATCTGGAACTCTGTATGTAGCCTAGGCTGGCCTTGACCTAGAGAACCCCTTAGCCTTTCAAATCCTGGGATTACAGGCAGGTACCATCACACCTGGATTAATAACTTTTGAAGATATATGCAAAATATATTAAACTAGTTCTCAGTTTATCTTAATAGTGTCCTTTAATGAAAGTCTTTGAAGAAGAAAACTAAATGCCATAGGGTATTTAATCCTAAAGATCACAGGGTCTTCAATCTGATGTTCAGAACAGTTTATAATTTTTTCAAACTTTGGCATTTTATATCAGAATTTTCCTATTTATATTAATTTATTTCAAACATGTTTAAATGATATTTTCTGTTATTTTATACCTGACATTTCAACAATTTCTAAGGTAGATACCAATTTAGTTTTCTATTTCTAGTAATGAGGAGTCAAAATTTAATATATCAAAAAAGCTTACTTCTGTTATTTCCTGGTTCACTTTAACTATTTGGTTAAAGAAAATAAATCCTAAAATTAGTGAGCAAACTTTCTGAGCATACTTTCTACTTTTAAGGGTTCTATCAACTGTAGTCAATTTTTTTGCAAATTATTATTGACTCATTTCAATTGTTCTTTGTAAGATACAAAAGAATTTAGTATTTCATAAAATTCATGTATCATATAAAGCTCACAGCTTTAGAAAGAATAGCTTCTACAGCCTTTAAGGATAGTTTTTTGTATTATTTCATCATAGGTTTAACTTTAGGCTCACATCTACATTTTATTCTGGCTGCTTTACAGTGGAGTTAAGTAGAGAAATATATATCATGTTTCACATTTTAGATACTTCATAAATGCCTAAAAAGCTCAAATAATTCATTTAAATAACAACCTGTGAATTATGACAAGCACAAAAGGAAACTTACTGAATTACAAAATCTTAGAAAAAAGAAAACCACTTGATTTTTTATTAATCCTCCACTGTGGAGTTAAGAACATCACCTTTAATTTGAAAACCACAGAATTTTGTGTTCTAAAAAGACAAACCCCAAATCAAGAAAATCTACAATGTCTCAAACTTTGGTCAACTACTGGGTAAAATGAGTAACGCAGAAGAGCCTTTACTTTCACTGCAACAAATAGTATTTGATTAAAACTTTGGAAGAAATAATCATCAATGACTACTAAAAATATCTTAGGCAAAACAATTAGCAGTAACAATTAGTCGAAGTTATTAAAAACCAGCTTTAGTGAACAAACAGAAAAAGTAGTATCAAAGTATGTCTGCTCATACAAACTAAATGATTCTTAGTTTTTGGCTGCTATCAGAATTCTGAAATTCAATCTATTAGTACTGAGGATTTAAGGAAGACAAAATACACATGGAATACCTGTCTCTGAACTGTGAGGCATATAATAGACGTATAAAGTATGATCTCTGTCCTGAAGGACATAACCAAGTTAGGAAGGCAAGAGTAACACTCTTACCATCATTAATAAAGAAGAACATCAACTACAAACTGTGTGGTAGGTTATATGTGCTATAGGATTAGAAAGAAGGGTAGAAATGAGAGACAGTAAGGGAGTGTCCAAAATGCAACACTAAAGCCAAGCACAGTGACTCATGCGAGTAGTCCTGGCTACTGAGGAGGCTGAGGTAGAAAGATCTCTTGAGTCTAGGAGTTAGAGACCAGTCTAGACAACACAGAGAGACCTTGTAATTAAAAAAAGAGAAAAAAGTAGAACGCCAGTAAACTGGAAAGGGGATCACAACCACAGTCAAAGAGAAAGAAATGTGTAGAGCAATCAAATATCTCCTTTATTCACAAGCAGCAATTTTGTAGCTTTTCCATTATAATCTTTTCTTAAAATAATACAGCCAGTCACACATCTTTAATTCCAGTATTTTGTGAAGCTGAAGCAGGAGGATCACAAGTTTGTGTCCCACCTGGGCAACTTAGCAAGACCCTGACTTAAATTAAAACTAAAAAAGGGGCTGGAGATGCCCTGGGTTACATACCCACTCCCCCTGTCCCAAATATTACTCTTCTGAGACATGAAGATATTTTACTTCTAATTATAATGGGGCAACTGAGATAGAGATTGAAAGACAAATGTTAGTTTAGGGTTAAGAGACAGAGGGAGTACAAAGAAGAACAAACACCTAATCCCAAGCCAATACAGAAGTTTAAAAGGCATACTGCTGTGTACTATAATACATCCTTCACTTAGAAAACAAAAATATTCCTGTATTTCTCATATAAAATATTAAATAAGTTGTAATTTTTTATTTTGCCTGCAGACATTCAGTAAGTATTTACATTCTGTTTTGTTATATGGTACCAGGCATTGAGCCTGGCACCAAGAATACAGTGTAAAACTAATTCTGTCCCTACCCTCTAGGAGCTCAGAGTGTGGTGAGAAAAGCAAATATTAAAAAGAAATTACAAATCATTATAAATTTATTATACTCTTCTAGGAATTTTAAGGTATTGTGAACTACTAGAGAAATACAAAACATGAAATTACCAATGGGTGATTTCACTTTGCTCAGGAAGTATGTGGAGAAATAACAGATTGAGAATGCTTTGGACACTTTTCCTCCAGAGCTGAGGGCAAGTAGGGGCTACTCATCAGGTAGGTGTTTACAGG
The DNA here is from genome assembly GCF_000276665.1 of Chinchilla lanigera. NCBI lineage: Eukaryota > Metazoa > Chordata > Mammalia > Rodentia > Chinchillidae > Chinchilla > Chinchilla lanigera. The sequence goes on along the minus strand of NW_004955406.1, from coordinate 10,073,892 downwards.
AGCTTGTGTTTTATCTCCACCTTTGCTATAAAAATACTTGAGGCAGAGGAGCCTTTGCTTTCACTATACTAAACAGCATTTGATCCAAACTTAAGATGGTTTGTGTCTAACAGCGAATGAATGAGGCACAGCTCTTACCTTCAACTTCATCACCATGCCTCTAGTACCTAGTCTGACTCCTAGGACATGGCAGCACATCAAGATTTATGTCCTGAATAAAGAACAAATGAATGTTGCTGGTGGAAATGTAATATGGTACAACTGCTGTGGAAAATACTGTATGGTGATTTCTCCAAAAATGTAACAGAATGAAGGCTGGTGGTATGGCCTAGCATGTACAAGGCCCTGGGTTCATTCCCTAATACCACAAAAACTTAAAAAATAGGATCACTGTATAATCCACAATTCACTTCTGAGAATATACCCAAAAGAAGTGAAAGCAACAACTTAGATATCTGTGCATTTATGTTCATAGCAGCACTTTTTGCAATGGCCAAAAGGTAGACTCAAGCCATGTATTCAATGGACAGAAATGGATAAACAAAAATGTGTTATAGTAATACAATGGAATATTAGCCTTAAAAAGAAAAGAATTTCTAACACATGCTATAACAATGGATAAACCTATTTTCCCAGAAGATCTAAAAACATCATATCACAGTGATATATGTGCACCTGTGTTCATAGCAGCACAATTTATAATTGCTAAAATGTGGAAGCAACCCAAATGTCCATCCACCGAGGATTGGATAAGAAAATTGTGGTACTTTTATATAATGGAATATTACTCAGCTATAAAGAAAGATAAACTTGAGGCCTTTATATTTAAATGGTCACAACTAGAGACCATACTCATAAGTGAAATAAATCAAACATACATGTGCAAGCACCGCATTGTTTCACTAGTGTAAATCTTGAAAGAGTTAATTCAAACTTGGAGGTATGATAGACACTGTGAAACAATAGGAAACTGCTGAAGAGTAAAGGGCAACTGGGATGTGGGAAAAGAGAAGGGAAAGAAGGAGAAATTTTGTATGTATGTATATACATGACAGTTAACATGGTTGTTCTTCTGTCTTCTATTTCTATGCTGAAAGAAACTGTCAGTGAGTCTTTGGTTGACCAGTATTGCATGTCTATATCTGTTTTCATGAGAAGCCACTTTGAAGATATCAATATGTAATACAACAACCATTGTTAATTCCCTACCACTTTGTTTGTAACTCTGTATTGTCTGTACTGTGCTTGTGATATGTTGTAAAATGTTGTATGTCTGTTAATGTTTCCCTCCTTTTATCTTTAAAATAAAAACAAAACAAAACAAAAAAACAATGGATAAACCTTGAGGCTATTACGTTAAGTGAAATAAGGAAGAAACAAAAAGATAAATGTTATATGATTCCACTTACACAAGAGTCCTAAAACAGTCAAATTCATAGAGACAGAAAGTAGAATAGTGACTGCCAGGGACTGGGTGGAAGGGGTAGGCAAGGAGAAAATGGAGAATGATTGAATGAATACAGGCTTTCAGTTGGGGAGGATAAAAATATTCTAGAGACAGATGGTGGTAATGACTGCCTAATAATGTGAATGTGCTTCACAGCACTGAACCTCAAGCTTAAAAATGGAGAAAATGCAACTACAGTGGTACCAGTAGGTCAGTTCATGAACTTAATTCTTTCCATGATTCTGGTTGAAAACCAACTTGGATGAGAACCGAATTAAATTTCCCCATAAGGTCAACCCTGAAGAATTAAAACTACTTTTCTGTATATTCTTTTCGGTGCATATACTCCAGCGTCAGAGCTGAAGACGGCAACCCAGAAAAGCCAATAAATATAGAGAAAAGGCCTGAACAAGTGTTTGTTCTTATCCCAAGGACAAGGCAAGGGCCATGTACTATATGTCTATTATCAAGAGAGAAAACTCTTAGAAAACAATGGAAAAGGCTGTGCCTCCATGCTCACCTATGTTGACAAAGGACAAGTGAGGAGCCAGTTTCCAATCTTATGAGGCTGTAACGAAATGTCCAAACACAAGCGTTGTGACAGAGAAAGACTGGTAGACAGTAAGGAGGTTCATCCCACTAGCTGGTAAAAAAGCACACCCTCCCCCTGACAAAGCATCAGTAGACACCATGTGGGGAATCCAGACTTCTCCTTCCAATAGGGCAGTAGAGTGCTCCACTCTCTTCCCTCAGGGGTGAAGTGAGAGGAGCTTAAGAATTTTCACCACCATTTAGTGGCAAAAAAGTCATTCTCTTAGTTACTTTTCTCTCCTTGCTGAGACAAAATACTTATACCTGAAGTTAAAGGGGGGAAAGGTTTGTTTAGCTCATAGTTTGTAGAGATTTCAGTCTATAGCTGGCTGACTCCAAGGCAAGGTGGCATGGTGGACACGCACTGCAGAGGGGAAACAGTTCATGGCAGGCAGAGGGTAGCAAAGCAACAGGTACAACCACAGCTCTTTCTATCTACTGTATCTTATCCAGGCTACTCAGGCAAGTAGTACTCTCAACCTTAACCCTAGTGCCCTTGATCCTAGCATTGCACCATGAGTCAACTTTAGCACCACACACTCTAGACCCAGCCACCTCTGAAAAGCCTCACATATGACTGCATGAGGCTTTGGGGGGACATCTAGACACAAGCTATAACAGCCATCTTCACCAAAGTATCAGCAGAAATCATGCTGATGGCTTGAACATCTAACAATGCTCAGCAGTAATGATGCTCTGGGGTGCAAAGGCTGGCCAAGGAGGGAAATTAGACTTCTACTTCACCTTGGCATTAATAAGGCATAAATCTCCTTTCCACTGGGGTAGTACTGCCAAGAAAAGCCAACTAAAATGCTTTAGATAGGATCTAGAATCTAATGGAAAATCACTCATCTTCCCAAGAATAAGAAAAATCTCAACTTGAATGAGAAAGACAATGATCAGGTATAAAACAGCTAAGTAACAGAGACACTATAATTATATGACAAACATATTAAAGCAACCAAGATAAAAATGCTTATATGAGCAATTCTGAACATACTTGAAACAAATAAAAGATTTGAGCAAGGACATGGAAAGGATATAGAAAGAAACAAATAATAAAAAAAGAGGAAAATGGCAATTTTATAAGTGAGTAATGCCATAACTAAAATACAAAGCTCAGCATGTGGGCTTAACAGTACAAATAAGAGATCAAAGGAAGGAATCAGTGAATCTAAATATAGAAAAACAGGAATTAGCCAGTATGAACCAAAGAGAAAAAACAGATTGAAAAACAACCAGGGCTTCAGGGACTCTTTAGATGGCAACAAAAATCTAACATTCATGTTGTTGGAGTTCTAATAGGCCAAGGAAAATTAGGCAGGTCTGAAAAAGCATTTGAATAGATAATGCCTTAAAACTTTCCAATTCTGGCAAAAGGCAAAAACTTTCAGATTCAAGATGAAAAAAATTCCAAATAGAATAAACTCATAAAAATCCGTATCAATACACATCATTATAACAAAAGATGAGAAAATTAAAGAAAAACTCTTGAAAGCTATCTAAGGAAATAATATCTCACATACAGAACAAAAATACTAAGAATAACAGTGACTTTCTCATCAGAAACCATGTAATCTTAAAGGAAGTGGCACAATATTTTCTTTCTTTCAGCATAGTATTTTCGAGGTGATTTTAAAAAATGCAAAACAAAACCTGTGGACCCTGTTTCCTATTCCCAGCAACAATATCCTTTGGGAATGAAGAGAAAATCAAGATAGTTTAAGATTAAAAAAAAAACCTAAGAATTTGTTGGTAGCAGGCTTACCCTAAAAGAATGGGTAAAGGAAGTTCTGTAAACAAAAAGGAAACAACAAAAGAAGGAACTCTGGAATATATGGGAGGAAGAAAGTTCACAGTACACAAAAATCGGAGCAAATACAAAAGACTTCTCTTCTTCAGTTTTTGAATAATCATTCATGGCTGAAGGAAACATTAAAACCTTATCTGTGTGTTCCTAAAGCATATGCGCAGGGAAAACATAAAACAATCACATAGTAAGTGAATAAGCAGATGTAAAGGGAGATAACAATATTATACTTCAGACTGGCAAAATGAGCAACCACTAAAAACAATTATATAACAGATATATTAAAAACATTGTATGCTAACAAAAATGGAATTCTAAGTAATTTTCAAGCAATTTAAAGGATGAGGAGGAAATAAAGAAATGCAAAAGGACAAAACAAAAAAATGGCAGATATAAGCCCTAATATTAATTATAATAATTATATACATAATTACATATCAATAATTATATTAAATATAAGTGATATAAATTATATTTATGATAAAGTGGATTAAAAACATAATTCAATACAAATGGCCAAAGCATATCGTGAATCATGAGGGAAATGCAAATGAAAATTACAGTGAGGTATCATTTCATATATACCAAGACAGCTAAAATAAAAAGGAATGAAGTACTGATATATGCTACAGCATGAAAAACTGCTCAAAATATGACGTGCTGTAAAAGAAGCCTGACAAAAAAGATCACACATACATTAGACAATTCCTTTTTTAAGAAATATACAGAATAGGTAATATCATAGAAAGACAAAGCTGATTAATGTTGTCAGGGTAACATAGACAAAATAAGCAGAATGCTCATGTGTGTGATTTTGTTTCGTAACTAAACAGAAGCAATGGCTATACCATACTGTCAATATACAAAATGCTTCTGAACTGTACCCTTTAAAATGGTTAGCTTTAGCCAGCTGTCATGGCATGTGCCTGTATTCGTAATCCCAGCACTCTGGGAGGCTGAAGCAGGCAGTTTAGCAACAAAGACCCTATCTCAAAATAAAAAGTAACTTTTTTTGTTTTACAAATGTCCTGGGCTCAACCCCCAATACCATTTTAAAAAAAAGCTTAGTTTCATGGTATAGGAGTTTAAATAACAATGCTATTTATATGATTACATCTAAGATAAATCATATCTTAAATTTCAGCCAGCTTAAAAGAACTGAAATCATTTGGAGGATATTCAATCACAGAATTAAACTAGAAACTGATAACAGAAAAATAACTAGAAACTCTACAAACAGAAACTAAATACACTTCTAAATTATTCATGAGTCAGACGAAACTGTAAATGAAAAAAACTAAAACATTTAACCAAATGAAAACATAATACATTGAAATTTGTAAAAAGAGTACTGAGAGAAAAATTTGTAGCACAAATTGCGTGAAAAAGTCTTAATTAATCTAAGTTCTCAGTCTAAAGACATAGAGAAGAAAGCAGGAAATAACAAAGAGCAGAAATCAATGAAATGGAAACAGAAACAGAGAGAAATCAATGAAGCAAAAACCTGATTCTATGAAAAGATCAATAAAACTGACAGAGGAAGAGGGAAAGAAAGAGGAAGGGTAAGGAGATGGAGGTAAAGAGGGAAGGGGGAATGTAGGAGGACACACACACACAGAGAGAGAGAGAGAGAGAGAGAGAGAGAGAGAGAGAGAGAGAGAGAGAGAGAAAATCAGCATCAGGCATTAAACAGGAGCTATCCCTACAGACCCTGAAGGCATCAAAATGATATTAGAGAACTATGAATAAAAAAGGAATAATATGAACATATCAACACATAAAAGTCTGACAGTTTAGGCCAGATTAGTTCCCCTCAAATCAAAAACTACCACAACTTATCTACTATTAAGTATATAATTTGACTAGCTTTATAACTATTAAGAAAACCAAATTCATAATTTGAAAATTATAAAAAAGGGGAAAGATATATGCAATCTGAAGAGAAACTAGAGTATATCATTTGAAAGTTATGACAAGAGAAATCTCAGTGTCCAGATGCAACAGAGAGTTCTACAAAAAAGTGTAAAAAGTACCTGCCTATTGTGCACAATCTCTCATAAGGGGGAACAGGAAGGAACACTTGCAGATTTATTTTATTTAAGTAGCATTTCCTTGATGAGGGGGCAAGGAGAGGGGAGAGAAAATCAAAGATCGGTATTTCTCATGTATGTAAGAAAAAAGAAGAACAAAGATGCAAACTTAACAGTTAGAACAGGTTTATTAGAAATAAAACCAAGAGGGGCCGCGGACATGAGAACCAAGCAGCACCATCTCTTACAGACTCAGGGTTTTTTTATAGGGTTAAGAGGGGTCCTTGGGAGAGGGCTACGAAGGGAGTTGGAACTGGGTTGGTATGGCTGTCCTTCAAGTGCGCAGCCTGTGTTCTGATGGCAAGGGGAGTTTGCGGGAGCTGACTGATCTGCAGGCAGCTTACGGGTTCCAGCAAATTGAAATCTTAAAAGCACTGAAACTAAGGGGTGTTTTGAATGCGACCTTGGTCTCAAGGTGCTGGTCTGGTTTCTTCAATGTATATAAATGAAAAAAGCTCTAAATATTAGGTATAGGATTCAACAATATGTAAAGATAATTATGTAACATAAGCAATTTCCTTATTATTTCAGGGATGTAAGACTGGTTCAACAGTTGGAAATCAACCAATGCAATCCACCATATTAACAGATTACAGGGGAAAAAGAAAATCACACGTACAACTGATGCAGCAAAAGCATTTGACAAAATTTAACATCCACTTATTATTTCAAAAAAACCTAAGAAATATAAAAATAGAGGAAAACTTTTAACTTTTTGGGGGGCCATTGAATTCACTGCCTTTGTACTGAGTTATATCGCTATCCTTTTCTTTTCCTCCCTATCCTTGTTTATGTATTTATTTTTCTTTTCAGACAGGGTCTTACTAAGTTGCCCAGGCTGGTTTGGATTTGTGAGTCTTCTGCTTTAGTCTCCGAGTTGCTGGGATTATAAGTGTGTACCTCTACACCTTACTAGAATTTCTGACTTGATAAAAGAGTTATCTATAAAAACCTACAACTAATATTATACTTAAAGGTAAAAAACTAAATGCTAACATTGAAACAACTTTTTTTCCACCTCTAGCCAATGCAATGAGCCAAGAAAAATAAAAAAGCACACAGATCAGAAAGGGAGAAATATGAAAAATTTCTATTTACAGGTAACATAATTGCTAGCACAGAGCATCCCAAGGAGTCTTTAGAAAAAAACCTCTCCTAGAAGTAAGTTCAGCAATATCACAGAACTTAAAACAAACATATAAAAATCAACTGTATTTCTGTATATTGATAATGACTATATGAACACCAAAATTAGAAATATAATACCTTGCAGTTTCTCTAAATGGGATTATTTACCCTTATTCTATATATAATAGTGTAGATGACAACATAGATTCCTTTTGGATACTGGCAAAATAGTAATGTGACAGCATAACATTTTAGAATTTAAAACTTAGCTATTACATTGTGCCAAGACAGAAGCTCACTATTTTGATAAAGCACTCAACTACCAGATGGTTGATTTGAATGTTTCAGATCTATTTCACTGCAGTTTTTAATTTTAAAGTAAGATTGCAAAAGCTACTACTATGCAGAACCATACTCTATTGTAAGAAAATATAAATCTGACATAGACTCATAAGTGAATTTTCCAACTCCATTATTTTCTCTTTGAAGATAAATCACTGACTATTCCAGCTGGTCTTATGCTCCACTGCTTTTTTAGTGCTGTATAACTCTAAAATATGATGTTCAGCACTACTCTTAATATTTTATCACTGGAACTAAAGTAAATTATTCCACCAACCATGTTCCAGATATGACCTATTTTTAGACATACAAAATTAAAGAACTGAGGAGACAGGAGTTTATGGGGACTGAACTCAAGGACTTGGACATGCTAGGCAAGAGCTCTACCACTCAGCCACATCTGCACCCAAAGGTACAGAAATCTGATAGAGATATTTCTGGGGAAGCAAGCCACTTTTACAAATTATGTTCAGATTTAAGAACTCCATATGTATTTAATATAAGCAAAATTTTGTGAGGGTTTTTTTTTTTTTTGAGATAGGATCTCGATTATGTAACCCAGCCTGGCCTCAAACTTGTAATCCTCCTGCCTCAGCATCCTGAGTGGTGCAATTACAGTCAGGCTGCCCTATGCCCCACTCTTCTTTTACCTATTTTTGCCTTAACCTGAAACATCTAAAAATGCCTGGAGACATCTGATGATTCTAGATAATATAGCGCCCTTCTCTGTAACTCTCCACTTACTTAGATCATGTGATAGAGGCTTCTTAATCCTGAAAACAGGTTCCCATTTCATGCAGAATAAAAAGCAAAGACTTTACAATAACCAGCAAGATGCTACTGATAAGGCAACAAACCGCTTCTATCCCATTATCTCCCTAAACTCAGGTCCTTCATTCTCCTTGCCTATTCATTCTGCTCCAGCCATGCTGTCCTCTGTTTACACATGAAGCACAGTCTGACTTGGGGGCTTTGCACTGGCTTGTCTTTCTCCCTGGAACATGGATTCTCCGGATTACTCTATGGTTAGGCCCTTTACCTACTCTAGAATTTTGCAACCATATGATATCCTCATTTAGGCCTACACTAGGACCTACCTACTTACAATGATAAACTCATCTCAAATATCTAAACGCATTCTCTTTATTGTAATTCTAGGTATTCATCACCTCCTAACATATTCTGTTATTAGTATTGCACTTCATTGGTATTGCATTTCAAAAGCCTGAAACAACACGTGGTATGCAGTAAGTGCTCAATAAAGATTTGCTAGCTAGCTGAAATAAACAATAAATGAATAAAATAGGCCTATAAACATTTGTCAATTTTAATTTTAGTTAATCTCAGCAATGCATTGAAAAATGAGCTTCGTTACAAACAAAATGAATTTTCACAAACCTTAATGTCTACACATGTACAGTTCCCTTGTCTACAGTGTCCTTCCTTTTCCTCAATCATAGCATCTTTATATGATTTGCCAGACAAATTCCAACTCAACTTCTAAAACTATAAATAGGGCTTCCGAAAAAAATCATCCTTGCTCTCATTAAATCTGGGTTAGATGTTCCGCTCCATGTACTTATTTATTTTCCCCCATAGTCTTTCCAAATATATTCCACTGACTATATGTCTGCTTCCAAGACCAAAACAAAGCTCCTTGACAGCACAACCTGTTGTTATTTGCCCCCCTACCCAAACTGACACATAACTCACAACATGTAAGACAGGGAAGCAAATAGGTATAAATACACTATTTTTTAAAATCTACCAAACTCAATTAATGATGGATTACAAAAATTTACCTGCTACTTGTTTCCTTAGTTTTTCAATTTCTTCTTTTAAGTTTTTTATTTCTAAATCTTTGCTTGCTGTCAGTGGTCCATCGACAGTTGAATGCTGTAGAGCTTGGACAGTCTGTGTTGATTCTTTTAAAAAAAGAATGGAAGAATAAAAAAAAATTCACATACTTTAAAATTTTATAATATGTATTAGTATACTTCTCTGTAGAAAAATCTTTATATAGGTCTGTAGACCAGAACAGTTATCCCCTGACAAAGAGCACGTGCACACATTTAAAACTGTCATGAAAGTTTCACTGCATGTCTTTAAAATTTATTATACCTATAAAAAAGCAACATACAAATGAATCTGTCCTTTATTCGATGAGATTTTTGGTTTGAAGTATTGTTGTTATACTCTGCTGTTGAATCAACTACTCAGTCCCATCTCTCTTAGCAAAGAACATCATCATGTGATAATTTAAAAAGTTTACATACAAGGAACTAAGTCCGATATATGAAGGGAGGCTTAGATGTGCCATTATATAGTACATACAAGTCCCAGCCTTGTAAGTTGAGGCTCATCTATAGGTAGCATTGGCTCCTCAATTTAATCACAATAATTAAAACAGATATACTAATTTATCTTGCAGTGGGTTTTTGTTTTGTTTTGTTTTGGGTGCTCCTGGGGATTGAACCCAGGGAGCACTAAACTATATCCCCAGCCTTGTTTTTATTTATTTATTTATTTATTTATTTTGGTACTGCGAATCAAACTGGGACTTTGTGCTTTGTAAGGCAAGTGCTGTGCCATTGAGTTATATCCCCAACCTCCTTCATTTTTTCTTTAAGGCAGGGTCTCATTAAGTGGTCCAGGTTAGCCTCAAATTCACAACCTTTCCTGCCTCAGTCTTTCATCAAGCAGTTGGAATTACAGGCTTTACTTTGTAGTTCTAATGAGAAGATTCAAGATATTAAAGAAACACTAACTATATTGAGGATTATTCTCAGATATCACCAAAAGATATGTAAAAAAAGAAAACTTCAAAATCATTTTATATCAGAAATGAAACCACCTTTTGTCCTAAACTAGGCTTCCTACTATTTATGGAAATGTTTCTAAGTAAGAAGTCTCTCCCCTACTGTAATTATTCTGAATCAGCACAAATCATTACTGGACTTGAACTTGTGATCCTCCTGCCTCAGCTGCCCAGAAGCTAGGACTACAGGTTTGCCCAACTGTGCCCAGCTTCATTTTCTCTTTTTTTTTGGTCAAAATCTAGTATTTCCTCTACCTTCCTTGCCACCAGCTAATGACCCTACTTTGTATGTTATTTACTGTCTATCTCCTCAGAGTAGAAAGTAAGCATTACAAGAGAGGTGCTAAAAATTAGACCAAATCTCTAAGGTTTTAGAGGATTTCAGAAACAAAGTCCTTCCTGAGGAAGCAGGCCTACCTCAAACTCTTAGGTGAATCTCAAAAACAACATGTTATGTAAAGGAATCCAGACACAAAACTGAATATTACATAGCACTGTATCATTTATATAACATCCAAGAATGGGTAAAAATTAATTAATAATGAAATAAATTAGCACAGAGTTTCCTTTTTAGAGTGGCAGGGTACAGAGTGGGAAAGAACACGAGGAGACTACTACATTGGAAGTACGCTGTATGTTGGTATGGATGGAGGTTACAAGAGTGCACACATACATACACATTTACTGTTAATACACACAGAAGAGTGCTTGCACATACTACTATATTGTCAAATACCATATTAAAAAGACAAGCCAAGAATGGTAGCACATGCATGTAATCCCAGCACTAAGGCAGCGGATCAAAAGCTCATGCCCAATCTGGGCAATTTAGCAACTTACAAGACCCTGTCTCAAAAATAAAAATTTTTAAAAGGGCTGGGGATATAGGTCAGTGCAAAGACTCTGGGCTCAATCATGTGTATGAAAGGGCTTTTTAGCAACTTACAAGACCCTGTCTCAAAAAAAAAAAAAAAAAAAAAAAATGCCAGGGCAAAGGTCTGGGTTCATTCCCTAGTGCTGTAATCAGTCAGTCAATCAACCAATCAATCAATTAAACCTTATTCATAAAAGGGGAAGTAGTTCACATACAGAAATTTTGACAATTTATGGATGAACAGAAAGTAGTCTGTTCTACTGATGCCAATAGTGTCTTTCTCTACTTGTCCTCAAAAAGTATGATTATAACATTTTATGATTGTAAAATCTGATTTGTTCACTCTTAGGAGTTACAAGTTCTTAATTATTTGTTAATACATGCATTCCTTCATTCACAAAATATATAAACTAGGTTGTATGTTATATCTTTCATTTTGAAGAAAATGAACCATAGAAGGGGAATCCTGGGTGCTGGGGATGGACCTCAGATTGAATTATAAATAGGATAACTAGGAAAGGCCCTACTGAAAGCTTCCTTGAAATAGAGACCTAGTTCAACTAAAGAAAGAAGTCCTGCGACTATCAAAAGGAGAACATTTAAGGTAAGGCAGCGGCTAATGCAAAGGTCCAGGGCAGCGGAGAGGGAGTCTGCTTGGCTGTGGCAAGAACAGCAAGGAGCCCTTGGGTGGCCCAAACAGAGAAAACAAGAAAGTAGTAGGAAATGAAGTACGTAAGAAGCCTCATCATACATGACCTTAGGCCACTGAAATTAATTTGGTTATTAATATGAGCTTGGAAGCCTTTGGAAGCAGGGATAAGACAGTGAAATAAAATGATCTAAATTATATTTTCATATGATTAGCTCTTTTAGAAACAAACTGAAAAACTAGGGAAGAGGGTAGGAAAAGGTATAGTAAGGGAAATCAGTTAATAAGTTGCTACAATAATATAGAGGAGAATGGACGGTGGTTTAACATTGGATCAGAGCATTACAGTGAGTGATAACTGGACTATGGTTCTATTAAAATGGGCAAAGTTAACTTGATCTGCTCATGGATCAGATAGGAATGTTAAGAAAAAAGAAGGCTTAGGGATGGCCATAAGGTTTTTCTTCTCACAATATGGAAAGCCTGTAATACTCTAGGGCACTCTAACAATCAAAGGTCAGAGTTAAGAAAAAAATCAGCAAAGGAAGCTCTAGAAGGGCTGTTTCATGAGGAAAAAGAAAAACTAGGAAAGTAAAGTGCCCCACCCCAAAAGTTTTATCTGGAGGGAAAAATGCTTAATTGGGTCAAATAATGCTGATAGGTAAAAAAGACAGGGACTAAGAAACGATCAGTGGATTTTACAACACAGGGTAAATAAATGGGCAGGGAAAGAAAAGTAAGCCTGTTGGATAGCATTTAGGGCTGGTGCTCATGAATTTGAAATGACAAGAGTCAACTTACTGTGTGTTTTAAGTATGCTATCTTTGCATATGCAAAGCTGTATGTTATGACAAAAAGCAAGTAGAATTATGCATGTGAGGATATGTATGACAGTATGATTACTACTAACTGTAGAATAGAAACAAGAGTATATGCTGGTTTGAACCTTAACGCTCACAGGTTAAAGGACTGATCACTAGCATGTGGCACTACTGGGAAATGGTGGAATCATGAGAAGACAGGACCTAGATGCAGAAAGTGAGTTACTTCAAGGGTAACCTTGAAGGAGATCTTGACATCCCTTTCCTGCCCTCTTTCCCAGCTATACAGTTAATAACTTCTGCTACCACCATGATGAACTGCTTCACCAAGGATCCAAAAGCAACTGGGCCACCACACACTAACATCTGAGAAATCACGAGCCAAGGTAAATCTTTCCTTTGTTTAAATTGTACATTTTGTCACAGTGATAGAAACTGATAACACAGCATAAGAACAGTGAAACGGTAATTATAGGGTGATACAGAGAATTGTAGGTGATGGAATTGAAGGAATACTGGAGTTAAGACACCAGGGAGCCCATCTTGTAAAACAGTGAATGTAAAAGCTAAGAGGCCAGATACTGAAAAAAAAACCCTGAAGGCCAAAAACACTGGTGCCACTGGTACAGTTGAAGAGGGTAACCCTATGGCCGTATGGCGAACCTTTTAGAGCTTTCAGTGGTAACAAACAGCCTCTTATATCACATGTGTCACAAGTTCACCACCACTAACTACCCTGAGGCTAAAAAGCCCTAAAAAGGGGAAGTCCCCTATAGACGAACCCCTGTTCTGGTTAGAGAAATTGGCAGATATCCCTAACCTGTTATGTATTCCAGAGATGCCAGATATAAGAGAAAGTACTCAGCTGGCTAAACCCAAGGTTGAAAAGAAAAAAAGAAAGTTTTTATTACCACTGCAAAACTAGTTGGTAGTGACAAGAACAGTGGTATGAGGGTGTTAAGCTTTGCAAAATGCCTAGACACTGTGCTACCAGTTTGTAGCTCAAAAGTGACAGAGCCATACAATAAAAGTTTTCAGTCAACATTTGAGAAATACAAGATAGAATCACCATAGGACCATCTTTATCACACTCCTTGGCCACCACAGAGGGAAGAGTGTGCTTTTCCTGAAGCAAGTAAGCACTGTACTGGACTGGACCTCTTTCTCTTGGTGGAGTTCCTCTGCATAAAACATCCTGGAAAGCTGTCACCCACCACCTCTACAAGACTTGATCAACTACATGAAAATGTCAGAACACCTCACTGATACTTACTTCAAGATGCAGTAGCTGTAGACGCCCAGATACATGGACAACGAAAACAGTGAAAATACAGAGAATGTGAAATACGAGATTACAGAGCACTGCAAGGTTAATCAGAAAGCTACAGATTTACAAATGTTTCTAAAAATCAAACTTATGCTTCAGCTCCCAGGCTACAGTGTAATCTGACAAATGGAATTTATCCTTATAATTCAGTGTTCTAAACTTCTTACCCAAAACCTAATTAAATAATAGAGACAGACAGACCTGAAAATTCCCTGGAAAATTATAAGTAGGAGATTATGAAAGGCTTGCCTGAAACTGAGATTAGTTTAAATATTATAACTTTGAGATTTATCTTGCTACCATCAGAGGAATGAAGGGGGGGTGAAGGTTTTTGTCAATGAAGACTTGAGAAACTAGGTCAAAACTTATAAAAGGTTCACTTTTATGTATTTAAAAATCACCAAACAATATGACAGGAACAACACTATAAAGAGTGACAGTGTGATTGGAGCAATAACTCTTAAAGATCAAGTAAATATGACATGAAAGTCATTAAAGTGTAACACTGGGGTGTGAAGAGCCCATTGTCCTTACAGTCTCCATTTCCTTTCCCCAGATGTATTTATTACCACACATTATATATGTATATACACACACACACAATGAAAAACATATTTTGTTATTTATTATTAATTGTGTTTTTACATAAATGGTATTATACTATGTCCTATATAAATATAATAACTTGACTTTTCACCACAGAGACTTTCTTTTAAGATAAAACAACTACTTGTAATATAGTTCATAACAAGATGGTACCAATTCAAAAGAAAAATATTATCCTTAAATATATTTACCTTGAAGCTTTCTACTAAGTTCAAGTTTTTCCTGTTCAAGACGCTTAATTCTTCTTTCATAAGCTTCAGTTGCTAAGTTGTTATCTAGAGTCCTCTGAACATTAACATCAAGATCTACTGAGGTGGGGCCAGCTGTAACTCTTAAACAGCTCCGATCAGAAAGAACACTGAAGAAAAAAAATGCAGGTTCACATTGCAATAAAAAATGTGAAGAAAATAGTTAACATTTTGAAATTATTTAAAACATGCATCTGAATATCTACACTCAGCTAGAATAAGTGTAGGAATATTTTTTGAATAATTACCATAAACCACTTTTATAAGTATTTTTAAAATGAAAATTTAAATCCCTCAAATTATTTTTAATCTTAAAAAAAACAAAATGAAGTTTGTTGAAGGGTTAGTAGTAGTTTAAAGCAATTTGACCACCTAAGTGAAACAACAGTTAAAAACATCTACCATGCTACACTTAACCAGAATTTTAAATTTAAATCCAAAACTGAGGTTCTTTCCTTAATTCAATATGAGCTAATAAAAAATGTAAGAGGCATTAGACATTCAGCAATAAACAAAAATCCTTGCCAATACAGAGTTTAAATTCCAGTGACAGGGACAGCAATAAGATAATTAAATAAAATCTTCAGTGCATTAGATAATGTTAAATGCTAAGAGGAAAACACGAAGAAGAAAAACAAAAATGAAGCCTGGAGGAAGAGGAGATAAAAATTTAAAGTGGTCAGGAAAGCCATCCTATGAAAGTACCTATGAGAAAAGTCAAGTTCAAGGGGGCCACCCAAGGAAGTATCAGGAGGAAGAGCGTTCTGGGCAGATGGAACACAACTGCAAGATTCCAGAAACAATGCTGTTGGACCAGAAAGGCAGATCATGTAGATGAAGTTGAGTAGAATAAGGCAAACGGCAGTAGGAAGTAAAATCAGAAAGATAAACGTGAACAAGCTGAATAGGGCTTATAAGAACTTCGGGTTTGCAATTACGATAGAAAGTCACTAGGGGTGGGGGTGAAGGGGATTGGTACTGAACAGGAAGTGACAGATTCTGACATATCTTTTAGCAGGATAACTTTGCATAGCTTCACAGAAATATAAGAAAATTATCATGTAGGTGGTTAAGATAGATTTTAAGTGAACAGAAGAAGCCTCCGCTGCAGAAACACATTTACGAGTCATCAGAAAATACCTGGAAGAATGAAGAGAGGACAGATGGAAAAAAAGAAGTCCAAAGACTGAGCCCTAGAACACTCTGAAAACACTGATATTCACAAAGATAAGGAGGATTAGGAAAACTGAAGTATAGAAACTGAAGAGTGGCCAGCAAGATTAAAAAGAAAAGCTGGCAAGTTCTCTGGAAGTAAAAGAAAAATGTTTTAGTAGTGTGGAGCTGTGGCAAAGATGAGACTAGGCAAATAAGACTAGGACTGAAAAGTAATCATCAGATTTGGCAGCACGGAGATCAAGGGTGAGAGTAATGAAGGTCTGCATGAAGTGACAGTGACAAGACCACAACCCTCACTGGAACGGATTCAAGGAACAGTATGAAAAAACGCGAAATAGTCAATAGAAATAATTTTCCTACAATACAGATCAGATAACTGGTAACAGGTGAAAGAAAGAGACTCAGAGAGGTTTCATATTTTGCTTTAAGATGGAAAAAAGAACTGCACGCTTTTAAGCTAAAGGAAATGATCTGATGATGATGATGACACAAAAAGGGTAAAATATATGGCACTAAAGTGAACAATATACTATGCTGGGCAGGCGAGAATGGACAGGGATGGCCTTAGCTAGAAGCTTTCATGGCCCATCCATGGTAAGAAGAGCACATATGAGTCCAGAGGTGCACAGGTGGAAAATGTGATCAGAGCTTGTGGAAGTTGTCTGCTGCTGGCTTCAGTCCTCTTGGTAAAAGAGTAAGCAAGAGCATTAGCTTAGAGTGAGGATGACTGAGATCTCACAGGCAAATGGAGAGTATGAAATGCTTACCTAGGTGCCAAGACTGAGTACATTAGAGTAATACAGTACAACCGCCAAGTAACAAGCTGAAGTTGGTAAACATGAATTAAAAGTAAGACTGGTAAGAATGGTTAGCTTTCTGCAGCCACTTTGAATTGCACAAATACAGCAGATAACTGAATTATAAATATTGACAAAACAAAGCAAATGTAACAGAATGGGAGAGCTAGGGAGCTGAGGTGGCACACAAGGTCTGATTATAATAATTCTCAGTGGAACTTAACCTGGATAAGGAGGAACAAGGGTATCTAGGTGGAATGAGGAGTGAGTGGAAGGATGGTATTGACCAATGTGTTAAAAATTCTCATGCTTAAAATCTATAGAATATATTCACTGGCATGACACTCTTCTAATTCTTGCTCCACTGCTGAGTATTAGATTCTGAGCTTCCTGTTTGTTCTACTCTTTCCCTTCCCAAAAGAGGTAAAATTCTTACGTATTCTACTTATCTAATTTTTTCCAATAGTATATTCATCTTACTTTTAAAATTATTTATTTATAAGGCTTTCTTATGCACTATGTTTTAAAAACTTTAATTCACTTTAATTTGCTACATATTGTCCAATGTTGAAACTTACCAGCTACTAGTATATGTAAAGCCAACAAATGGCAGATGGTGCCCAGAAAATGCAGTATGTGTTGGTGGGGGCATTGTTTCCTACAGGAAAAGAAAACGTTTGGTAAGAAAAAGGTAGCTGTGATTAATAGTTTGGGCTATAAATACTGTAAATAGGAAATATATGGCTTTGGAAATACTAATTATTTGGTACAGATGTTTAATTTTATAAAATTTACACCATGAATACTGATACAGTGAAATCCTGATAAAATGAAGACTGAAAGCCTGAGAGTACAGCCATTATTAATATTTTACATTTACATTTGTAAACTCCAAATCAATACCTAATGCTTTTGAAATTATTCAAGACATGAAGAGCAGAAAAATTTGAGTTATACTATACTCATATTTCTAGCTGAGGATGAAAAGGAAACACTCTGTTTTCTCATTTAAGCTCTCACACTTTAACCAAATGTCCTTTATAAGGTCTATTTGGTCCTACAGTTTTCATATTTTTGTGTCTTTTGCAGATAATTTCATTTTTTAAAATGTCTTCTAATCATAGCACTGAAGTGCTAGGTAAAATTTTTAAGTGAGGAACCTATAATGTAATTTTACAGAGAAAATGTGTTTGATAAGCTTCTTTCAGTTATAAGTTATACAGCTGTTAGATATGAGTTCAAAGATAATGAATCAACAATATATTATACAAGCCAGATGTGGTACTGCATGTCTCTAATCACAACATTTAGAAGGCTGAGGCAGGAGGACTGCTGAGTTTGAGGCCAGGCTGGTCTACAGTGAGTTCAAGGCCAGCCTAAACTATACAGCAAGACCCCATTTAAAAAAAAAAAAAAATCTCATCACATAAGGCACCTTTAAATAAAAACACATATAAAAAAAAGTTATATATTTCTAAACTGATAAAAACATTCTGACCAGAGGCTCTCAGGGACCTACCTTTGTATGTATTCCACAAAGCTAAAAAGGTCAATGTTAGCTAAAGCAATGTTCATAGTTAACCTCAAACTGTAACTACCATGAATACTTAGATTCATCTGTACTATGCACTCAATTTAAAATGCTAACCATAAATACAATTCTAGCAAAATATTGATAAAGGGAAGTCCATCTATTTCTTTCTTATAAAATTTAGGAAGGAAAATATAAGTTCTTATCTCCCTTAGATACAGTACCAAACAGTAAAAAATGGTATTAATATTTAAAATGTCCATACAGAATTGAAACACACTCAATAAAATTGAATAAAAACACAAGCTCAAACAGGTGCAGTGACACATGCCTATACACATCCATTTGCTTGGGAGGCTGAGGCAGAAGCATCACTTGAGACCAGAAGTTTAAGGCCAGTCTGGGCAACACAGCAAGACTCCATTTCAAATAAATAAGTAAATAAACAAATGCTAAAGAGCAGGAAAAAGTTCTATGTTCTTATTTTCCTAAATTTTATTTCAATATAATTTAATGACTCAGAGAAGAAGGCAACACATCCTGTGGACCATTTGACTAGACTGCTTGTCTGCATCTGCCTGAGCACAGCCATCCCCCCAGGCTAGTAAGGGCATGGACTTACTTTCTCCATTCTTTTCACACCACATTTGCTATTTTTTGCAGCAATATAATCGGTGTGGGTATTTGACCCCACAAATCAAGTCTCCCCACTCTAGCAAAAAAATTGCTAATTTTTATAGCCAGCTCCCAGGTCACAAGTAGGTGACATGGGTGAAGGGATGCAGAATTTACAATTTTAACTAAAGTTCAAGAGTATTTCATAAATAAATCTTTCTCCATTTATGTCCCTTTGGTTAATATATTAAGCTCTAAACTGACTGCTTTCGGCAGTTTTGTCCTGTTTCACGGCTGATTTTAAGGAGAGATTTGCCAACACTTTTACTCTGCCATCACGACATCCACTAAAGCACCTATTTTGTCTTCGTTAGGAAACCTATCATAATTTGTCTCAGAAGTAAATCTTTGACTTTTTCTCTTAGTTACAGATAACTATGTTGGCCTCAGTTAACTTTCTTAATTTCTAGATATATGATAAATAAACCCTGGAAACCATGACTATGATAGTTTGACTGTTAAGTGATGAGGTGGTGCTGGCACAGTACTCAGAGACCAAAAAATTACTTTACAACCATATTAAAAAGAAAAAGGACAGAAATACTTCACATTATACTTACAGAATTTTTTAAACAATCATCATCCACATCAAAATTTGACGTATCTGTTGGACTGCTAACTTCTGGAATATACGGGGCTTCACAGTTTCTAATATTATCCCAATCGATGCCATTAAAAAATGGGTGCTTCTTGAAGTCTTCTATTCCATTTTGACCAAGTCGATGTTCTCTGCTACAAATGAGTCTTCGAATAAGATCCTTAGCATTTTCAGAAACATCAGTCACTTGGGCTGGAAACTGAAACCTCTCCTGTACAGAGAAAAACAGAAACAAAATGTAAATCAGTTTCTGAATACAGAATAGACTTGTTTATTTTCTCAAAAATACACTTCCTTTAAAAAATATCTAATAAGTGTATTCTGGTATAGAACTGATACTAAAAGAGATCAGAGATGAATAGAAAAGACTGTTTTCCTTGAAGAATTTTAATTCCATATGTGACTTAGTCACAGATGTAGTACTGAAAGTATTAAACAATATGAACACAGATGTGCTAAATTAAATAGGATGAAATTTAAACTGATATTAAAATAAAGAGCTTATTAAAAGCTGTGACATCGACTTAACATTTCAATAGAATGTAGATGATCAATAATGTTCATATACATACTGTCTTTGATTGTTTGATCAATCTTACATTCTTACGTCTGGTGGGCTGAGCAACTTCATTGACAATAACAGTGTGTAATGTACTAACCATTGTTAATTCCTATCATTGTCTTGAGGTCATGTATTGTTTTTGTGTTGTTTTGATTTTGTCTTCATTGTTGTTTTGTTAGTTTTTTTAATTAAAAAAAAATTTTACAAAAAAAGAATGCAAGTTAATGGATTACACAAAAAATGACAAAATTTTGCTGATTTTTAAAGTTGGGCAATGAATCTATGGGATGTGGTAATTTTTTTCTACTTTTGGGTATGTTTGAGAAGTTCCAGAATAAACAGCTTTTTAAAAAGTGAAAAAAATAATGCTCATATACAATAAAAATTAATAATCACCCGATAATAGTAAACATTTTAAAAGAATTTAGTATCTCTCTGACACTAATGAAAGTATTTACTCATTTAATTAATTTACTACTCACAACAATTGTCTTAGGTGACTACTACTATTACAACCATCTTACAGAAGAAAATGAGACACAATGTTCAAGTAATTTTCTCAATGCCACATAACTAGTAAATGACAGAAATAGATCCTGAACTGAAGCTGTCTTACTCAATGATTCTTACAGCTATTTTCAGTTTTTCATCTCTTCATAATTATTTAGAGCACCATCTTTGTAGCATAAACTCTATAAAATCTATAGAATAACTAATTATTAAGCAACTAATCATAATAGTATCACCAGAACAAATTAAAAAGAACAGATTATCATTCTCTTCTGGAGTGTTCATATTTATATTCATGGTTCCTGCAACTGCTCAGTGTCTTCTGAAACACGTAATCAAAACTTTTCCTCTTACTATATATCTATTCTATTTCACTTAGTGCTATGCTAAACAGATTCAAGCTTTGCAAATCTTTCCTGCTGTGAATCTGGAATGTTGCTAATGTATTGTGATCATAAATAATATCTGAGTAGATATTCTGTATACATATCTTTGCTCTAATGAACATTTTCATCTGATGGCTTGTTAGAACTGAGCTTACTCAACTCAAAGGTCTAACCATTTTGTTTCCCTCAATCCTGGGGACTGAATTCAGGGCCTTCATACTAAACTATAACCTTAGCTTTTAAAATTATTTTAAATTTTGAGACAAGATTTCCTAAATTGCTAAACTGCCTGAACTGGACTCAGTCTTGTGATTCTCCTGTCTCAGCCCTCCATACTGCTGGGATTAAAGGTGTGTGCCACAATGCCTAGATCCATTTTTTAACACGTGTGACCTGGACAGAAAGGTTATAATTTACAGTCTCATCAAAAACACCTAAGAATGCTCACCTCATTGCATTATTTACATATTGTATGTACATACTATTTTTCTTTTTATCTTTGCCAATTTGACAAAAAATAAAAATATATCACCTGACATGGTGGCGCACACCTGTGATCCCAGCACTTAGGAGGCTGAGGCAGGAGGATCACCATAAGTTCAACGCCACAAAATGAATTCAAGGCTAGTCTGAACTACATAGTGAGACTCTATCTCAAAACAAAACAAAGAAATAAAATATGTCATTCTTAATTTTTTTTTTTTTATATTACAGTGTTACTACTAAGATTGAGAATGGTACATTTACATGCCTTCTAGTCATGATTGCATGTATAATAAGAAATGACTTCAACTGTCTATTACCTTTCTTATTCAACTGGACAGATCACTCAATTTCCTACTTTGGACAAATACAAAAAAGGTTAGAATTAAGAATTTATGTATAATTTATGGATTGTGATTACTCATGTTTGTTGTTTCCCTCACTACCAAAGGAATGTGATTTTTCACTATTTTTAGAAAAATATTTTTTCTTTCATATCACACTACTTTGCTGTTTTATTTACCACAATAATTTCAAAAGAGAGTAGAATATACTAACTTTATGGTTCATAATTTTTCCATATGTCTCCACCAGAGATTCTGCATAGAATGGTGTTTCTCCATAAAGCATTTCGTACATGCAGACCCCCAAAGACCACCAGTCACACTCAGGTCCATATCTGCCTTTTCCATCTTCCATGGCTTGAAGGATTTCAGGAGAAATATAATCTGGAGTTCCAACTGCCACCGAGGACTGAACCTGAAGAAGAAGTTCATGTTTTTATTAATGTATTATAATATATTAGAGACTATTTTTACGTTAAAGAATAGTTACACTTATGTAAGATATGCAATAGACAAAATTATCTAATAACAAGTATACTTTGTCATTATCTGAACTTAGTTTCCCAGTAAATAGGTTAAGCTTTTATATCATCTCCGTAGTAATGGTTTTCCAGATGTTATAACACTGTGACAGCTTCATTACAGTTGTTACTTAGCTGACTACATTTAGGGGAACAATATGCTCTAAATCATCACAATCATTAAAAACAAATTGAATACTGGATTTATATTATTATTGTTGATTTACTAATATTTATTTCTGATATATATATGTATATCCCATATATACATCTGGAACTGAAGATTTTATTATCAGATGGGGAAATTGATAATGCAAGAAATGTAGGCCAATAGTAGAGATTATATTCAAACTCCTTAATGGAAACCTAAGAAAAACAAAGGTGAACAATGTATTGTACAGCAAAATATTTACTAACTACTAAAATATTTTATAAAAGGGAAAAAAGTATCCTTCAAAAAATAAAGTCTTAGCTGGATGTGGTCATATATACCTATAATTCCAGCACTATGGAAGGCTGAGGCAGGAAGATCACAAATTTGAGCCCAGCCTGGACAGTGTAGTGAGACCCTCCCTTAAATGAAAAAAGGAAAAAATGCCAGGGATGTAGCTCAGCGCAAAGGTCCTA
>NW_004955406.1:10016575-10050472 GCF_000276665.1 Chinchilla lanigera | reverse complement strand
GATCAAAAAAAAACAAAAAAAAAAAAACAAAAAAACTAGACTAAATTATCCTTCTCAATCAGGGTAGACTTATAATTTAGCAATACAGAGATTAATAACTTGAAAATGCTTCTTTTATAAATTCTTAAAAATGTAACAATAACTTTTATAAGCACACAAACTCTTAAAATGTGGAGAGACTAACTCAAGAACTGGTTGGCTACTAGGATGATAAGCATTAGAACTGTGACAGGATTGGGGAAATGTTAGTTTTCATTTTCTAGGTATTTATTTACATTTTAAAATACATACAGGAACAAAAGGAAACAGCCCGAGTTTTCAGGAGGCAGGGAGTTTGAAGAGAGACTGTCCTATGTAATCTCTGCCCAAGAGGCATATTGTTAAGTGAAATGGTAAATTACAAAATCTTCCAAACAGCTGAAAAGGACAAGACATGTAATTTATTTTGACTTGTGTAACATGTGTGAAAAAAACTTCTGTAGAAATTCATTAACAAGGTTACTTAAGTTCTAGCTTTTGGGATTCTAATCCACATTCCTTCTGTGGTCCATATGTTCTCAGGCTGAGAAAGTGCCATAAATATTGGCCCCAGAATGGTCAGTTTGTTTGCTTCTAGGAAACAAAACAAATCCAAATCTACTCTGAAGAACATATGCTCAAATTTGACCAGATACAGTTCTTACACGTAAAAATATCATCACTGAAAATGAGCTCACAGTCTGATAATATAAACAAAATGAGGAAATTGTCCAGTATGAACACTCACAAATCTCAAAAAGCAATACAGTGAGATCCCTAGCAACTTTGTGATCTACTCTTTCAAATAGGTACGTTTAAAACTGCTAAATACATAAAAGAATAAAACACAAACAAAAGAGAGAAAAACAGAAGTCCTAGAAATGAAAATAAGCACTGAAATATTTTAAATAGATTAGATACACTGAAGAAAAAAAATAAACCTAAAGAGCTGAAGAAATTAATCAGCATCCACTATTCAGAGATAAAAAGATGTGAAAAATAAGAGGAAAGGCCAAGAGATATAAGACACGAGAAAGAAGAGGTTCAACACAGAGTAACGCAAGAGAATGAAAGAGAGAGAGAATAGCAGAATGCAATACTCAAAGGTTTACAGTTAATAATTTTTTTTTTTCCCATCTTTTTGAGACAGGGTCTGGCTATGCAGTTCAGGCTGACCTTGAGCTCACTTTGTAGCCCAAGCTGGTCTCTAACTTGCAATGATCCTCCTACCTCAGCCTCCTGAGTGCTGGGATTACAGGCATGCACCACCACGCCGGCCTACACTTAATAATTTTTAAGAATAACAAAAGGTCTGAATTCTTAGATGAAGGAAAGTATAGTAACCAGCTCTACCCCTACACACATTGTATTAAATTATGAAACACCAAAAGTAAACATTAAACAATAAGAAAAGAATATCTACCAGGAAATAACAATAGACTGATAGATGAATTAATACTAACAATAGTAGTCAAAAGAATAGAACTGTACCTTGAAAGTGATAAAATAACTTTCAATATAGTATTCACTATCTATCCAAATTATGATAATTAATGAATGTTAAAGACATTTTCATAAAAAAGATGACAGACCTGTAATTTATAGAACTTTTCAGAGAAAGGTACAGAAAACACAAAATTGAACTCAGATGGAAGAATGCGATACTAGAAGCAATCATAAACAAGGGTATTAATAAAGTTAGACATAGCTACATGGTTGTTAACTGCATAAAAATTTAAAAAAAAGAGAAGGAGGAGGAGGAAGAACACAAGGAAAAGGAAAAGAAAAGGTGTACAATCACTATAGGGTTGAAAAGTAAGCTGGTATTTCATAGAAAATGTAACTATGGTTTGTTGGCTTATTAATAATAATAATAATGATACGGCAGTACTGGGATTTAACCCACAGTCTTCTCATTGAGTTACAGGCCCAGCATTTTTTTTTTTTTTTTTTTGGAGACAGGCTCTGACTAAATCACTCATTTGTCCAGCTGGGCTCAAACTTACAATCTTCTTGCCTTAGGCTCCCAGAGCGCTAGGATTATATGTACCACCATTGCAAAATTTAAAATGCTCCCATTAAACAATAATTTCCTTTCTCTTCCCTTAGTGCCTGGCAACCTTTCAGTCTCTTTAAATTTGCTCTAGATTATCTATAAATAGAATTATGTAAAATGTATTTTTTGTGACTAGTTTATTCTACTTAGCATAATGGAATTATATATTTAGCATAAATGGAATTATATAAAATTTATTTTTTGTGACTAGCTTATTCTACTTCGCATAATGTCCTCAAGGTTCACCTATGTTATAAAATGTGTCAGGATCCTTCATTTTTAACATGTTCCCACTGGCTTGAACTACATGGTACATGCGTGACTGTCCCATCAGGCAGCTCGTACCACTGTAGGAAGAGTCATGCACGGAACAGTCATGCATGTATCATTAGTGGTTCAAGCCACCTACAGGCCCCACTGTGAAATGTGCTAAAGCCTGATTACTTCTAGTGCGTCTGCACATCACATTTCATTTATCTATTTTCCTGTTGATGGGCGTGTGGGTTGCTTCCATATTTTTTGGCCATTGTGAATAATACATACGAATAAGAGTGTACAAATATCTGTTCAAATCTCTGCTTTCATTTCTTTTGGATGTACACACAGAAGAGAAATTGCTAGATCACATGGCAACTTTATTTTTAATTTCTCAAAGAATACATATCTCTTCCATTACAGATCTCACTAGCAAATCCAGTACCATAAAGCCTTCGCCTTTTGCTCTCTTCCAATAGCTTGTATTTTTCATTTTTGTATTTAGGTCTTTGACCCAGTTCATTTTTGCATATCATGTGCAATAAATGAAATTTCTTGTTTCGATTGGGAATGTGGTAGAAAAATTGACTCTACATTTAAGTAAAGTAGGAAGGTTAAAATTTTTAAAGATAAACATTAAAATATTTAAAATAGACTCTAACTTCGAAAAAAGAGAGAGAAATAAAGCTAAAATTTCATCACAATCTAAAGCAGGAAGGAAAAAAAAGAAAAACAAACACATGTATGTAAACAAACAAAAACATGTCATAAAACTGCAGTAGTAATACTGCAAATGAATACATAATAATAATCACAAAATTCACAATTGGATTAAATTTACCTATTTTTCCAGAGGTGTTACACTAGAAACAAAACCAAAATGAATAAGTGAGGGGAAAAATCAGCAAAAATCTGTTTTTGGTTTTTTTCCGGTACCAGGAATTGAACTCACGGCCTTGCACTTGCCAGGCAGATGCTGTGCCGCTGAGCTAAATCCCCAGCCGATAATGAATGAATGAATATGTGTTTATCCTTTTCTGAATGAAAACATCTGTTTAAAATATACAGGCCCAGAAAGTTGGCAAGTAGAGGGATGAGGCTGGCAGTGTAGCTCAGCAGAAGGGCCCATGGTCCTCAGGGTCCCCTGCACACCCTCCAAAAAAGAAAGTAAAGAGATAGAAAGATACACTATGTATATACTGAGCAAAAGGAACTTAGGTAGTTACAGTAATATTAGTCAAAATAGATCCTAAGGCCAAAATCATTAAGATTTTTAAGAAAATTCATTAATATAACTGTAGAAGAAAATAGCCTAGAAGAGACAGCAATTGTGAATAATACACACCGAACAACACTGCTAACAAGAGCTGTACAAAGTACTGATGACTACAAAGAAAATTTAATAAATTTATCACAATAAAGATTTTGAAATAATGGATAACAGATCAGAGAAAACTTGTAAGAATATTAAAAAATTAATGGGCCCGGGAGATAGCTCAGTGGCACAGTGCCTGCCTGGCAAGTGCAAGGTTCTGAGTTCGATTCCAGTACCAAAACAAAAAATTAATTTTACTCCTGTGGAGATACACAGAAACATGCACCAAAAGTTACAAAAAATATATTCTTTTCAAATTAGCATAGAACACATAAAAACTGACCTATTACAAAATCATAAAGCATATTTCAATAATTCCCAAAAAAGACATCAAATAGACCAATTTTCCAGTAAAATAAAACTGGAAATAGCCAAATAAATTAATACAATCCTATGAATTTTTAAAAGCACATATCTAAATAATTAACAGTGTACAAACAATTCCAACAAGAGTTGGAAAATATTTACAACTGACAACAGTGCCAAGTGTAGTGGTTCCTGCCTATGACCCCAGCACTGGGGCGGCTAAGACAAGAGGACCATGAATTTGAGGGCACGTTGGGTTACATAGCAAGGCTCTGTCTCAGAAACAAAACTAAACCTGAGAATGAACAACACTAAAAAACCTTTTAAATACTTATGAAAGAAAAGAGACGCACAAATACCATGAATTTAAAGAGAAGCAAAACTGTATACAACAGATTTTTAAAACTAGTAAAAATATAATCTGAACAACTTCATGCCACTGAAATTGAAAATTCATAGAAAACAGATGATCATTATAGAAAAGAATATAACTTACCAAAACAACAACAAAAAATCAACCAGATTCACAACCATTGAAAAATTTAAATCAATAGTATAAAAATCTACCTCAAAATAAAACCTCACAAAGGTTATAGTGATTTAAAAATTCTATTCATTACTTAAGAAACAGATAACCACTATATTATATAAACTGTTCTAGAGCCAAAATGGGTAAGGGAGGAAAACACAGATCTCCTATTCATTTAATAAGACAAAAACAATCTACATACAAAAATCAACAAGAATAATTTCAGAAGAAAATTTATATTCCAATCTCAGATATGATCAATTTTATATATGAATGCCAGGTAATAATCTATTATAAAGTATTAGTAAAATGAATCTTGCAATCTGTTAAAATATGCCAAAGCAAAATTATGACAGTTCTGGTCATCCAAAGAATAGATGATTTAAAACTAGCAAATCTATGTCACTTATCAGATTAACAGATGAAAGGAAAAACACCCTAACATCATCTCAGTGATGCAAGAGTCAGTTAATTACAACAATCACCTTAACAACAAACTCTTGGTAATCAGAAATAAAAGGAAATTCTCTAATTGGTTAAAGACATACATTAAAAGATGGCATCACACTAACCTGAAACTACAGAAAACACCACCATTAAAGTCAAACCCGAGACAAAGAAGCTGCTTGTCATCACAGTGACTAAACATTGCAATTAAAGGCTGTAACTGTATAAGGGGGAAACGAGCATATATGAAAACTGTGAAGGGAAACACCCAAAGCTGGTCATTATTTGTGGATAACTGTAGAAAATCTAAAAGAATCTACAAGTTATTTTGAACTAATAAAAATTTAGCAAGATTTCTAGTCAGGACAAATACAGAAAACTAATTGTGGAATCTAAAAAAGAGCACCAACTAAAAATGAAAAGAACTATCATTTGTAATAACAAAAGAATTCACAAGGTGCCTAGGAATCAACATAGACAGTGGGTAAGTGAATATTATAATACTTTGTAACAGACATATACAAAAACCTAAAACAATCGAGGAGGACTCTATATATGAAGAGGAACATTTCATGCTATAAACATAAACTTGTCCAAAATTAATCTCTACATTCAGGGTAGGTCCACAAGTCTGTGTTTGTGAAATTTTGTTTGATGTGTATACAGGTATGACTACAAAGCAGAAAATAAACTCTAACAATCCTATGGAAAAACGAATAGCCAAAATAGGAGCCAGACATGGTGGTACATGCCTGAATTCCTAGCACTCAGGAGGCTGAGACAAGAGGATCACCAGTTTCAGGCCAGCTTGGATAGCAAAGTGAGTTCAAGGCCAGCCTGAAGTACACAGAGAGACTCTGTTTCAAAACTCAAAAACAAAAAAATGGCCCAGATAATTTTAGAGAAAGAATTATAATAGACTTTTCTCCACCAGAAATTAACTTCTTACAAGATAAAGTGTTTAAAATGAAGGAGTCAAAAAACATCTCGAAACTTCATTTGGAAAGTCACCAACTTTGTCAAAGATTTCTAGATTTGGACCAAGTGCCCATGTAATAAATAATGACTTACACATAATCCTACATTTCTAAACAATGGGTTAAACAGAACATCCTAAAAGCTTCCAAAGATAGGTTAGAAAGATTATAATGGAAGAACTGAAAATCAAAACGGCATCAGATTCTCAACACAACACCCTAAATAAAAGGACAATATAAGAATATTTAAATTCTAAGAGAAAAATCATTTAAAATCTAAATATTTTGTCAAAATTATCAATCACATGTGAGGGTAGGAAGGAAGGCAATTTTCAGACATGGAGTACTATGAAATATTTACTTCCACTGAAGCCTTACTCAGACAACTACTGCCAATGAGAAGGACAGATAAAGATTCTAGAAAACAGGATTCAGCACTAGAGATAACACAGTGAATTCCCACAGAGGGTTGGTGGGCTGTCTTTCTAACCCTACAGCACAGTCCAGATAGAACAGGGCAGGGCAAGGCTCCAATACGGGTATCTTCAAGAGAAAGGGCTAAGGTCTTACTGAGTCAGAGAGAAAGAAATCACTAAATTACTTAATGGGTCATGGAGAGTTTGGGAATAAATTATTAGGAGTCACACAGAAATCTAAGCAATGCAAAGTGGTCACTTACTCTAGGGAGAACAAAATGTTGAAGCAAGGAAAAAGAATTAAAATAAATTGCATGGGACACCTGTGAATATTAGTATCACAAAGATATCTGAACAAGATTTAAGTACAGAATGTATGTTAATTACATTAGGAAGATAAAGAGGAAGTGTATTGGTTGGGCAAGAGGGAATTAAGAAACCTGAATCTCTCTAGCAGGCATTTAAAAGAATCTAAAAGTAAATAATCAAGAGACAGCAGCACAAATAATGACAATATGGAATATTTAAATAAATGAAATTTCAGAAGGTCTGTCTCTAAGAAAAGACATGTGGAGGTTGAAAACATTAGGGTAAAGGAATGGTTTTTTGTCGCCTTCCTAAAATATGTAGGTATCACTTTATGTGTGTGTGTTTGCACATGTGCGTGCATGTATATGTGCATGTAAAAAGAATGTTACATTTCATTATAATGTTTTACACAGAGGTCCAAACATACATGGCAAAGTCAAGAGAACTATTTTGAGATCACCACCAAGTGTACTAGGAACAAATTTTAAACATCATCCTACTGTCAAATAAAATAAGAATGAAAGACAGGGTATATGCAGTTATTGTGCACTGCAAACACATCAATGCATAGTCACTGCATACTACAAACATGTACTAATAAATTTTTTTTTTTAATTAAAAGATAATGAGGACGGGTGCAGCAGCAGACACCTGTAATTCTAGCACTTGGGAGGTTGAGGCAGGAGGATCACTAGAAGTTTAAGGCCAGCTTGAATTACATAGCAAGACATGTCTCAAACAAACAAACAAATAAACAAACAAACAAAATGAATTACTGTGAAGTAATAAATGTAAGGGGAGGAAACACAAAGACAGGAAGAGTACTCATCACATTCTAGAATGTACAGGGATGTAGAAGGGTAGACATCAAGCTCTAGGAGAGGAGCCCTGGCTTGGAGTCCAAGGAGACTTGTAACATTCAGGACTGGGGTATCACTACCACTGCCATGAAATTATTTTTCAGTGTAGCTCCCTCTTCTCTAGAATTGTGAGCTATAACTTCCAAATGCCAAAGACTATCTGACTTTATTTTGTATTTTCTCAAATGAGCAAGACCTCCATGCTATTCACCTCGTCATGCCTGGCCACGCTGCTTCCCACTTTGTGCTTCACACAGTTACCCTAGAGCAGTCTAATTCCATATACTCCTCTCCCATTGTTTGTATGACTATGACTGTATCGTTTCTTCTATGTCATAAACCTCACACTGCAATCTTAATTGTTTTTGTTTGTTTGTTTTGCAGTCCTAGAGATCTGAACTCAGGGCCTTCACGCTGGGTTCCAACCCCCTGACCTTTTCCAAATTTTATGTCTACACAAAGTCTTGCTAAGTCACTAAATTGTGCAGGCTGGACTCAAACTTACAGTCCTTCTGCCTCAGTGTCCAAGGGTGTTATCAATACATGCATACATTATGCCTGGAACAATCTTAGTATTTTTCCATTTAACAATCAGATGCCTTTTATGTGAAGCTTTTTAATTTAGCAACTTATTTATCATACTTGATATCCTGTAAACCTAAGAATATAAATGGCATCATTTCCTTTGGTTGAAGACATTCCTTAGCATCCAAAGCCTGCTACAGATTAATTCCCTCATCTTTTCATTTATTGGAAAATGCCTTGCCAGATATGGTTGTGCATGCCTGTAATCTCGGCACTTGGGAGGGTGAGGCAGGAGGATCCCTGCAAGTTTGAGGCCAGTGAGTTCAAGACCAGCCTGAACTACATAGTGAGACCCTATCTTAAACAAAACAAAACAAAAACAACAACAACCCAAACTCTTGGATCTTATCAGGGTCTGGATTTAAGCTGTGAGATAGGTTACAGTAGGTTTTAAGTGTATAAAGATAAGTATAAAGGTGTTAAATGGCTGTCTAGAACTAAAACCACAAGGTCTCCTAGCACTTTATCCTCCATCACTGCTTGATCTCTGTGGCAGAATTCCAGGTTTACATGGATTTCTCCATTTGGTTTGATTTTTTTTTTCTTTTTCTGGTACTAGGAATCAAACTCACAACCTTGCATTTGCCGTGCAGGCACTGTACCACTGAGCTAAATCCCCAGGGGCAAATCTCTCTATTTGGAAAAATTCACATGATCTTGCAGTATATATGTACTGCTCAACCTTTGTGAGGCAACCCCATATGAACACTTTAGACTGTGTCACTACATGATTCCTACCTCTCCAATGCCAGTCCCTGCAGATTCCAGCTAATCAAACTTTGGTCTCTTCTAAACTCTGAAGAAATGCTTCACTCTGCTCGAACTCTAGCTATCTGAAGAAGCATCAGTAACTTTCCCAATTCCAGGCAATTATGAAGTACACCTCAAGAGTTCATTTCTGTCAATGATAACACTTATGCCACTTGTCATTCACTGCTTAAAAACAGATGTCTCTTAGACTTGTTCATATATAACAGGAGGGCTAATTTGGTTTTAATTATTTTTTTTCAACATGACCAAAGGCAAGGGCAATAATCTTTTTCTTTATAAGTTAACTCACTGAAGTTAAGCAAAAGGGGGCATAAAGCCAATAGAGGGCTTTCTGAAAAAAGATTAACTTGTTGAACACTGTCCCTCAGGATTACTACATAATTTGGAAAGAAAAAAAGAAATAAAAGTGAGGATGCAGTTGAATTTTCTTTTCCACGTGAGACTTATTTTCCTTCCTCTTCTGAAAACTTAGAAATATCTCAAGTTCAACAGCAAATAGTTACCAATTAAAGGAGCAGTGAGCAAGGTTATCAAAACATTAATCTCCGAATAATTGAAGCAGATGAAAAGGCTTATGACTTCACAGGCAGGCCCTATTATGAGTATGTGCACACACCTTTATAAAGGAGGTGGAACAGACAGACAAATGGGTGGCTGGATAGATAGATAGTATAAACAGATGGTTTCTAAAATAAAGAAAGGAGGCATACACCAAGGGAAATGCCTGTGGGTCAAATAATTTTGGATTTATCTTTATTTACCGTTCCATCTTCCATCAGCTTCAGACAAGATCCAAAATCTGCTAACCGAATATGTCCATTCATATCCATCAATATATTGTCAGGTTTAATGTCTCTGAAAAAAAATTCAATTGTTAGTTGGGAAAATAAACAATCACTTGCTAAGATAATCTTTTGTTTTCTGCAAATCTCATCTTCTTCTAAATGTAATACTCTAAGAAAATCTACTGAACTACTTTATGAGTTCAATTCCTGGCTGTCATTCTTATTTAAACTTTCTTAAATGCATTAAATTTCAGTATTCTCCTACAGATAAAAAGGACTGTGGTTTCTGGTTAAATCAATCTTATCGTATTTCTTTTAGGTTTTATACAGTTTCCACTGTGGCTATGGTAAACCTACCTTCTGTACACAAAGAAGAATCATAATTACCTAATACCCACAAAAAATAACATTATCTAGCTTCTGATATTGGATAGAAAAAAATGTATTTCTTAGACACCAATCATAACTCCAGATACATAAATTCTTGAGTACTACAGATCATCAAAACACAGAGGAACTGCTTCATAAAGCTGATTCTGCAACTGCTGAAACAAATATGTAACAGATTATACAATTTAAAGCTTTAACTATTTCTCCATGTTAAGTCAATGGTTCGCAAGATACCCAAATCTGAGTAATAAATTATACTGTACCAGCTTTTGTATTTGTTTTTACACCTCAATACAAAATTTGGCAAAATATCACACATAAAATGACTTGTAAAGAATATTCTTGGGGTTGGGCATAGTGGCACAACTATAATCCCAACACTCTGTAAGGATGAGGCAAAGAAAAGGAGAAAAGGAATTTTCTACAAATGGTGTACAGATCTATGTTTTTCAAAAGTTCTCTTGCTATGTGGTAAGTGAGATTGCAGTAGCCACTTTAACCCAAATGATATCATTTTAAATTCTAAGGTGGCTCTGTGGTGCAATGGATAGTGCATCAGACTTATAAAGTCTCTCTGCCTCAGTTTTCCCACCTGTAACAAGAGTACATTATTGGTACTATTTTCATCACTAAACAGTTTCTGTGAGTGTACTGAATAACACTGAATGGCAAGCTGTGGCCCATGGGTCAGTACAGCTTGCTGCCTGGATTGGCACAAGAAAACCTGCAGTGATGAAAACATTCTTGACTGGGATCCACAGTTATATCCAGTACGCTGTCAAAACCCATCACTGTATATTTAACACCCAAACATGTTATCATATATAGCTCAATTTTCAAAATAAGGAGAGTAAAAGGTAAAATCTACCTTTAAAATATGATACTGGCGTCTTGAACTTTTCATTAGCTTTCATTTCTTAAAATATGCTTAGTTTACTCAGATAATTTCTTCTAAAGTAGCTTATATTTTTCTAAACAAATACATGTTATCCATGTTTTAAAATTTATTAGAATACAGTTATTCATAGTGTTTTGGTTTCTAAAATCCATATTTGCAGTTCCTCTTTTCTCCCCAGTACTGGGGATTGAACCTAAGGTGGTTCACATGCTAGGCAAGCACAACACTGTATCACTGAGCCAGATCCTTAACTCTTCCCTGCCACCCCCCTTGTATTTAGTATGCTGAGATAGAATCTTGCCCAGGCTGGGATGGATCTTGGTTTATAGCCCAGGCAGGCCTCTGGGTATATGGTGGGCAGAAATGTCCTACCCTTTCTTTCAATGAAGGCCTTGCCCTAGATATCAGCAGAGAGCTGAATGTCAGTCACTTCACAGTTGCAGTGAACTTCCTCCCCAAAACACCTTCCTTTCATGGCAGAGCCCATATACCATAAATGACTCATGTGGAAAGGCAAATATCAGGTTATACTGACCAACACCAAAAGCCCATCACCTCTCCAGAACTCCCACTGGGGTGTGTTGAGGCTTTGGCCTGCAGTGTAATCTGATTTCTTGCTCCACCCAATCCTGCTTCCTCTGACTCCCTGCCACAGTGTTAATCCATAGTAAACACCCTGCACAACACAGTCTGACTTGAGGCCTGCTTCTGGACGACACAGTGTTTGATAAGTGGAACAATGAGACAACAAATTCCAATTTCTGATATAAGAAGCAAAATAACATCTGGCTTTCAGATCCACTCTGAGTCAGCCACATTTGCAAATAAGGTGGCAGCTGGCCAACCAGATACCAAGCACTGTCAATAAAGGAGTAAAAGGAAGGTTCAGGCAAACACGAGCTCTGACCTCGACAATCTAAGAAAACTAACACATAGAAATGTTTAGAAAAGATAAAACCTCTACCACTATAAACCATTATGTATTCAAATTTCTTCCTAATTTGAATACGAATCAAACCACTTATCGGTAATTTCTCTTGTCTTTAAGCAGACGTAAATACCTTTTGGCTTAAAAAGAACAACAGCATTTTAAAAAACAACAAATCAAAATTCCTATGTAGAACAATACATACTTTTATTTGTAACAGTTAAGAATTTTAAAAAGTATTCTGTAACAATAACTACACTGAAAGGGAGCCCAAAACATGATTATTATAAATATTATCCCTGTAACAGGGAAATGTGAATTTTCTTTTTTTTTTTTGTACTTGGGATTGAACCCAGAGCCTTGAGCTACACACCAGCCCTTTTTTATTGTTAATTTTGGGACAGGGACTAGCTAAATCGCCGTCCCAGCTGGGCTTGAACTTGGGTTCCTCCTGCCTCCACCTCCCAGTGTACTAGTAAAACTCTTTCTTCATCTCCCCACAACCTGCCCTGGGATCACTGTTCACCCTCAACTGTGCTGCCCTACAGCATACAAAAGCTTCTGCAGGTACCAGTTGCATTCAGCAGCTAGGAAGCAGGGAAAGCCATGGGTATTGTGCCTTTAGCCAAAAGCAAGCAGCTGCCTTCCCTCCGGAAGCTTGCTTTGGGATCATTTCTGTTGGACTGTATGTAACCTTGATATGCAGTCAGCGGAGAAGTTTTGCCAAAGAAAGGGAAAAAAACCCACATTAGTAAAATCATGTTACAGATAGCTTTTTATCTGTGAAAAACTAGCCTTTTTTTTTTTTGGCTTTATACCGCTCATCCTCCTCCTTGCTTCAACCTCCTGAATGCTGGGGTTACAAGTATGAACCACCATGTTCAGCAAAAATTAGAAATCTTAATGGAATCAATTTACACCCCACCTTATAATTCAGGATACAGTTATTCACAAGATTTTGCCAAACATTTCTCAACTCCTCTTTTCCACTGCATAGGAAACTTTTAAGAAGTCTATGTAAATAATAAAAAACTAATGATCATACAACCCCAGATATTGTAATAATTGTTGTATAAATAAGTGTTATTGTAAAAAAACAGAGCTAATTCTTCAAAAAGTCATCTGTGAACACTGATAATGTAACTCAAAGAAAGATTACTATGAAATTCAAATGATGCGTAATTATGGGAATAATCTTTGAATACAGTAAACACAACTCTACAGGAAATTGAAAGAAAAGCAAAGAGACCATGAGAAAAAGAAGAGATGAACAGGGAGTCAGGGGACAGTAAAACACAATTAAACCACTACCCACTGCCACACGTGGTTGCACACAACTGTAATTCCAGTTCGAGAGACTAATAAAGGAGGATGGCGGGAAGTTCAAGGCCAGCCTGGGCTACACAGTGAGACAGTCTCAAAAACCAAACCAAACCACCCAAAAAAACCACTATGCACTGTCACCAAATAAGTCTTATTATAACTAGGATAAGATGCAGTAATTGAAGGAAACTGAGTGAAGGATACACAAAACTTTTCTGTACTACCTTTGCAATTTCCTGTGACTCCATAACTATTTCAAAATAAAAAGTGTTCACAAGCCAAAAAATCACTATGAACACAGTTATAGAATTATAGCTCCTTCTTAGCTTGTTACACATTAACATATTTCATGCTTACTGTACTTAATATTTGCATTTAAAGTGTCCCTTAAAAGAAAAACTATTCAAGAATCAATCATTGGAAACTGTAGTGTGCTTTATAAGAAACCTAAAAGACTGAGAGAAATTTCCTTTTACAGATCTTGTCCCTCAAGTGTCCTCTACTACCTCTGACCCAAGATAAATCCACCCCATGGATAAATCCCATCTGGCTAACCAACAGCCAATAAACTGTAAGAGTAATTGCTTTCTTTTCTGAGAACCACTTTTGACAAAATATTTCCCCAGCTGACTTTTCTTGCCAAAGTCTTTAAAAAATGATGTTACAGAGTGGATCAGCATATTTCCTTTTATCTATCCTTACCCTGTACTCTCTCTTAAATGACAGATATATTCGTACTCTGTCATGAATAGAATACTAAATGTAGATGCCCAGACAAATAGGACTATTTTGGTATGAGAGTGTCTTGGCTAAAACCCAGGGTGTGGTCTGTTTAGTGAACAACTAATCTTACCCGAGAGGTCAGCTGTTATCCTTAGCTACTGGGAGGTGATCTCTAGGACCTTGAAATATCATGGTTGTGAGGGTTAAGCTTAATTATCAACTTGATTGGCTTGGGGGCCACCTAGTGGAGTTGGTAAAGCACACCTCTGGGTGTCTGGGTGGGTCATGGAAGTGTGACCCTGGGTCTATATCTGGTCTGTCGTCCCTACCTCTCTGGTGCTGTTCCTTTGCTCTGCTCTCTGGCCGCCATGAACTGAGCACCTTCACTCCACCACATCCTTCCATCATGATGTTTCTGCTTTGGAGCCAATGGATCATGTACTGAAACCACTAGCTACACTGGCCATTTCCTCCTGTCAGTGGTGGGTGTCAAGTATTTGTTCCTAGCAAGGGGAAAGTTGACTAATACACTGACTGATATGAGTGTTGTTGGCTACCAGACAATCTAATAATGTAATTTATAATGAACATAACTTTCATCTGGAAGGGCATGGAGACTAATGTCAGCTCACCTTCTAGGGAAGGCTGGAGACTAAGGACAATCATATAGGCAGTAATTGATTCCCCCTCCCCCCCCCAACCCCCAAAACGCCTCTGGAAATCAAATGCTCAAGTGTTCTTCCCCGGTTGGCAATACTCACTTACATGTTAGGCTATACTACCACTACTAAGAGAAGACAACAGAAGCTCTATCACTGGTACTTTTGAATTCTATCCTATGTACTTCCTCCTTTGGCTGACTTTAATCTTTATGCTGCCCATTTAATAAACCACAACTGTAAGCACAACTATTAGCAGTTTTGTGAGTCTTCCTGCAAAATTATTAATACTGGGAAATTTTTGGAAATGCCTCAAACTTGCAATTGGTGTCAGAAGTGAGGGTGCTTTTTGGGGACTATTCCCTCTAACTTGGCATTATACGAGGTAGAAAAACAAAAGTTATGAAGAAATTATAAATAAGCTAACAGTTGGGGTGCTGAGATAAAGAAAGATTACTTTAAAAATATATTCCAGCTTAAGTATTTATCCAAGCTCATATTTAAAGTATAAAACAAGCCGGGCATGGTGGCACACGCCTATAATTCCAGCACTCTGAGGGATCCCAGACTGAGGCAGGAGGATCACTGTGAGTTCGAGGTCAGCCTAGGCGACACAATGAGCTCAAGGCCAGCCCGCAATACACAGCAAGACCCTGCCTCAAGAAAAAAAGAAAAGTATAAAAAAAGATAGCAAAGAACACATACTTCATTGAGTTTTCCCAAAACCTGTTTAATTTGCCTTAAGAAACATTTTCATCCAGCAAAAGGCTAGTGTGTCTTAGCCTATTCTGAAACTTGGCCATCTTTACATGAAAATTATACCAGGTAAAGAAGGTGAACGAAAAATATGAAAACATTTAACTTGACAACTTCTGTTCACTAGCTACTTTTCCCTGGTGTAGGTTATTTACTTTGAAATATAATCTTTCTTTTTTTGTTGTTTTGGTATTTTTGAGACAGGATCTCACTATGCAGTTCATGCAATTCAGGCTGGCCTTGAACTCACTATCTAGCCCACACTGACTTTGAACTTGCAGTGATCTTCCTGCCTCAGCCTCCTGAGTACTGGGATTACATGTGTGTACCACTATGCCCAGTACTTTTAAATATAGTTTCTATCTTGTGACTCCTTTTTCCTTTTTATACTTTATCACTGACTTATGTTACACATTATTTTAAATTACCTAAGTCCATTATGGAAAAGGAGGGTGGAGGAGAAGAAGGAGCGGTGGGTGGGTAGGGTAAGGAACTAGTTCATTCTGAGCCAAATATTAATGGCTGGCGACCTGGGAATACAGATTTAAGTTACCTGAATGACACGGTCTACTGTGGAAGGAGTTACATGAACATTTATGATCTCAAACTAAAGTCATGAGTCAATGTGTTCACAAAATACATAAATTGGGGCATCAGGTGGTGGACTACAGCAAGATGGGGAAATCTCCCATTATAGAATTTGGACTTTATTGCATCCTTAGCTTTATGGTTAGGGTAGAGGCTCTGTCAGTTAAATTTAAATCCTTAGAAGAATGTTAAGTCAGATAGAAAGGGTAAAAATATTAAATGGCTGTTTTTCTAAAAGCCGAAGACAACTCTGGCTCTTTATCTGCAATATTCAGCCTTTATGGAATCCCATGTCAAGGTCAGATAGTCTGCAGGCTCTTCAAGATAGATGTGGCATCTTCAGAGTACTGTACTTCAGTGTACAGTTGCACTTTTTCAACTCTTTGCATATGGCATAACATTTATATGTGACATTTAATACCATACTATATCTAAAGTTAAAACAATCAAGAAAACAGTAATACTGTCTCAAAAAAATTTTTTTAAATAAGGCTTGTCCCCAACTATGGGAACTACATCCCATAGTTCAGTGCCAGGGCCATGGGTTCAGACCTCAGTGCTGAAAAAAACAGAAAGGGGAGGGAAGGGGAAGGAAGGAGAGGGCAAGGAGGGCAGGAAGGGAAAGAAGGGAAGGAAGCGAAGGAAGAAAGTAAGCAAGTGGTAGGAAGGAAGGGACAAAGGGAAAAGACGAAGGAAATAAGCATCTTAACAAATGAACACTGCCCCCTCCCACATCTGTCAGGCAGAACAGGGACTCTCATGAGGACAACAGACAGGGTGTCTCAGGCTTTAATCCATGACCCCAAGAAGGAGAAGATAATTTTTTTCCCTATTCTCCCTTGCCAATAATGTATGGAATGTGCCCTTCCCTTAACTCCTCACTCTTATCACAAGGACCTGGTCCACTGCAACATGACAGTAGCTCCATGATGTCTCCAAGGACAAAAATAGTCATGAATTCAAACATTACACAAGGAAGCAACTCTTTCAAACACAAGGAAGGGATTTCTAAAAAATTCTATACTCATGACCCAATGGAAAATTACCAAACTTTAGCCTAGCCCAGCAACAAAAACATGATAATTAAGGATATAAAATGATCATCATTTGTAGTTCAATGAAAATCAAGGCCAACATTATTTATTTCAAAAAACATATAAAAGCAAATTCCAAACAAAAGGAAATTCCAAAAACATCTAATGATTTCCAAAAGTTCTATATAAAGATATTCAAAACTATAAAGTGTTCTAAAAGACAAAGCGGCGGCTGTAACACAGGTTTGGAGTTCATTTACCAGGGATTCCTGATTGTCAATGTGAGACAGAGACTTGATTATCAGGAAATAAAATCCACGGACACTCCATGAACTAATGACTAATGTAACCCGTTTTGGAGCTTATACAGAATTCATAGTCTAAATACCAAATGTGAGAGCAAGCGCTCCTCACATAAGATTTGACAATGGAAGTGTGATGTGGCTATAAAGTATTAAGAAACTCTGAACCAGTAAAAAAACTCTTGAAACCACAAGGCTTTCAGTCTAGATGAAGAAGCCCTCCAGAGGGCTTCTAAGGTCCCTCTAAGGAGATGGACACATATGGAACCATATTCACTGATTAGAGTAGAGGGAAAAGTAACAGGCAATACCTCTCTTAGCTTAAAAGCTAATGGAGAAAATACAGTCGACATAAATTGTAAAAAGCTGAAAGGTGCAGAATTCTACTCTAGACCTTAATACAGCAACATGACAACTACTAG
The DNA here is from genome assembly GCF_000276665.1 of Chinchilla lanigera. Taxonomy (NCBI): domain Eukaryota; kingdom Metazoa; phylum Chordata; class Mammalia; order Rodentia; family Chinchillidae; genus Chinchilla; species Chinchilla lanigera. The sequence goes on along the minus strand of NW_004955406.1, from coordinate 10,032,760 downwards.
TTCATCAATTACTGCATGCATTGTTTACACTAGTTCACCTAATTCACTGGTACCATCTTCAGGGATGGGATGTGCACTGGATTGGGTCTATATTTTATTATAGAACTAAGCATTAAATAGTGCCTTTAAATATGGAGATTTGTAACTTTCAGCTCTGTAAGATACTCATTTAACTAAATTTTTTTTGGTAATTCTATTCCCTTCATTTTCTCTATCCCTTTGTTTTGGAACTCCTATTATTCAGATGTCTTAGCTTATGAACGACCCTAAAATTTTCTCCACTGGCCTTTTTAGCATTTCATGTATGATTTTTTACTCTATTTCTTCAGACACTTCCTCAACTTTATTTTCTAATAATTCTGCTAACTTCTCTTTAGATCTATTATTATAATTGTATAATTTCAAAAGCTTTTGTTAATTTTCTTAGGATCAATTTTCTATAGCAAAGTATTTTTAATGTTTCATATATCTTCGATCTCTCGGAGAGTATCAGTAATCATTAAGGGGAGAGATTTCCTTATTGGAAACTGTACACGCAAAGGATCTATGCTGTGTGGCCCTTAGAAGAATCTAATGTTTCATGATCTGAGGTGGAGCTGAGACAGCTACAAATACAGATTAACATCAGCAGAGAGGTTTAACTGCACAGAGACCATAATAAATCATTTGCTTGTAGACTTGTATCAATTCCCTACCAGTGAGAGGCAAGTAACAATTAAGCCACAACTAGCAGGATGGATAGTAGCAAGTGTATTTCGACTGTACAGCCACAGCTGGTGGCAGGCTTTAGATGTTTAGAATCCAACACTTAATTTTAGTCTGTACAGGCCCCACCCATTACTTCATTTACCGCTTCTGTCCACACCTTTTCCCTTGCACTATGCATTTGTCTCAGTCACAGTTTGGTAAGCTCACAAGCTAATTTTTGCCAAAATGCATATAAACCAAATGTCAGTGGAAAGATTCTTTGAAAAGGGGGAAAGATTCAATGGTAAGGGAACACAAGACCCTTAAACTACCAACAAAAGAAAAGCCGCATTTAAAATAAAATACCAAGAGTCCTACTTAAATTACAGGTTCACTGCAACAGGTGATTCACATTCTCCAAACCCACTCTGTATAAGGCAACTGGTTATCCAACAAAGCCATGAAACCTTCAAAAATGTTTTGCCACACAGAGACTAAGCACCCTGCATTTTAAATGATAAACCTATGGAGTTTTTCGAAAGAAAAATAATGCGAACATGACGAACAGAAGCAACTATTGAAGCCAACCACTTCATCAAACGTGTCTCCCCTGAGAACATCATTCCTAGTGGCTAGCTGTGCTGCTAAAGCTAAGGAGTCCTTCGTTATGAGTGAACAGTTGACTTTTACTGCTGCTAAGGACATCTGTCCTTTAGGAAAGCTTGCAGTTCAAAAGGTGGTACATGCTCCCCTTTCAGCTAGCATCATAAATATAGGAATTGACGAAATAACAGAGGACGTTGAAGTACAAGTGTTAGGATTAATAAATCACCATGTTATACAATCCAGGTTGATAAGTCAATTGTTGTTAAGAAGGTAACAATGCTTGTTTATGTGTGATGTATTTTTTCAAGAGGATGTGCATGAGGATATTATGTGCACTTTTGTTGCCAACCAACATCACAGCTGCGGAACTATTCAAGTCTGAATGAAAACTGAATTGGTTATTTTGTGTTGGTATACGCATGGGCGGGGTGGCTTCCTGCCTGGACAGCTTTCTGTTTTCAATACTCAGGTCAAAGTGATTGCTTCTGAATGTGAGTTTATGTTAACCATAAGGAAATGCTAGCTACCCAAAAAATGTCATCTGAGCTTAACAAAGTTTTGCAGGATGTGAGTAAGACCATCAATCACAATACCATACATTCCTGTAACATGCATGTGTTCACACAGCTCTCTAAGGAGATGGACACAGAGCACACGTCTTCTCTTATACGCAGAAAAGAGATGACTTTCTAAAGGCAGAACACTGACCAAAGCTCCTGAGTTATGACAGCCACTTCAGAGATTTCTTTTACAAAAACAGTTGCGTCTGGCAGCACATTTTAGTGACACAGAATAGATCCCAAAATTGCTTATTTGTGTGACATATTCAGCCTACTTAATGAACTCAATTTGTCGCTTCAGGGGAGAATAACAACTATGTTCAATTCTGCAGATAAAGAGGCTGTATTCAACACCAAACTAGAATCACTGGAATGATGAGTGAACATTATAATTTTTGACATGTCAAACATTAGCACAGATTGTGAGGAGACTGAGCCAGGGCCTTCCTCCTCCCAGCTTGTATATTACCGCTTACACCAACCACAAAAGATCCCCTAACAGGGAAGGAATGGATCTGAGACCCGTTTGTGGATAAGCCTGGTGAATCAATTTTATCCATGCTAGAAAAGGATCAACTTTTTAATATCACATCCTCATACACAAATGGTGGCCCTAAAAGTACGTTTGAGACAACTTCACATTTTCATACATTCTAGATTAAATTCAAGGTAAAAGGAATATCTAAGATTTCCATGAAAAGCCTGCTTCCATTTCCAAAGTCCCATTTTTGTGTAACAAGGTTTTCTGCAGTGACAGCAATCAAAATGATATGACAGAGTAGACGGAACAGGAGCAACCCACTTCTGGGGCCACTTCCCCATCCCCGCTAGAAGGGAAAATCTAGGTGTGGGAAAATAAGCTCAGGGCTCCCACTGATTATGCGTTATGGTGAGTTGTTTACTTATTTTATTATATATTACAATATAATAATTATAGAAATAAAGGGCATAATAAATGTAACGTGCTTCAATCATCCCAAAACAATCCCCCACCCCACTTCATCAAAAAATTATCTTTCATGAAACTGGTTATTGGTGCCAAAAAAGTGGGGGATTTATGTGCTAAGTCACATATTTCTACCACTGAGCTATGTCCCCAGTATTCAGTGTTCCACTCATATTTAAGAGTAGGGTGCTAGTAAGGTTATAGGAGACTCTGTATGGATGAGAAAAGTGTTGTAGTTTCTCCCTGGGAGAATATCCCCACTCCTCAATAATGTATCTTTCAATTGCTATGGTTAGAATTCTTCAAAAATGGATCTTCTAATCTTCCTAGGAAGCATAAGCGTGACCATTATCATTCTTGGAGCCACATGGGAGAGTGGGACAGGAAGTTGGTCTAATATTCAAAAATGTCACCTTAGTTCTCCTAAGTTCTTAGTTACATCTAATATAGTAAATTTGCATATAACTGAATCTACAAAACAGTCTACAGACGCTTTTAGTTCATCCTCTTCAGAGAGGACCGTTCAAGTCTTCTAACAAAGCAAAGAGCAGTTGCCCAGCTGCCTACAATAAGGAAGGTGATCTGGGTGTTTAAAGGATAACAAATCAACTAATACTCTTACTCAGATTCACATTCCCTTCCCTTCCAAAAGTGCTCAGTATTAAAAACTTAAAGTCTTTTGAGGAATCTGCAGTGTAGATCTGTTTCCAAATGAATTGGGTTTTAAAAGTATCATCAGGAAGCTGGCCACGGTTCAGGTACACCTGTAATCCCAGAACTCTGCAAAGCTAAGACAGGAAGATACAGAGTTCAAGGACAGCCTAGACTACATAGGGAGACCTTGCCTCCAAAAAGGCATTACAAGCTCACTAACATAAGCACATTAGATGTTTTTCAAATTGTTTCTATTGTTATCTGCATTAAACCTGAAATGTATTCATCCTTGGCCAGTGGCAGTCTTTCCAAATTGATTCCAGTATCCTGATATGATCCTAAAAGTTTCTGAAAGCTTATTTGGTATTTGGCATGACATGATTTACCACATTAGCCTTGTACACTTCTTACCTAGATCTGGAATTAGCTGTTTTTCCAAGCAGCTTGTTCCCACCCGCAACCCTCTGGAGGAAGTAGTATTTAAGGACTGCAATCTCTCAGTAAGGATGCTCACTGCCATGATGTTGGTCATTGTTTCCACTCCTTTTCTCTGCACAGAATGTGTGCATGTGTGTCTGGGGGTATGTGAAGATAAAATGTAAGAAACTCATACGAATTACTTCCAATTCAAGTTCAGGACTATGAGGTCTTTAGTTAACCACTTCTATACTTTATCAGCATCTCTTTCCTTCTACACCAAGAATCCTGATTTGTAAGGACAGATGTGATGACAAAATTAGGATATTCCATTATCAGAAATTTTTTTAAATTTTTTTTTTCTCTTTTTGGCCTCTTTGGGACAGGGTCTCACTATGCAGTTGAGGCTGGCCTTGAGCTCACTTTGTAGTCCAGTCTGGTCTTGAACTCACAACAATCCTCCTGCCTCAGCCTCCCAAGTGCTGGGATTATAGGCATGTGCCATCACGCCCAGCTAATTTGTTTTATTTTGCATTATATACACAACAATTTCAGAATGAAATTTTATCATCACTAATTTGGTGAATAAGAACTTTGAAAAAATTTCCATAAATTCTCTAGTTATCACTAACTACTTATATAGTTGTCTCATATGTTCACTGTCAAGAGTATATAGCCTTTAACACTCTGCTCATTCATTTTAACTTTTTTTTCTGCTTTAGTTCCAAAAGTGACTACTTAATGGGTAATACTAGCCCATATGCTAATGTGGTTCAGGCCATTTGACCAGCAGGTTCCACAGGAAGAATTCATGGAAACATTCTCCAAGTTCCTGTAATTTGATAATATTTGTGTGTACCTTTTATACCTGAAAGGTGGTTTTCCCATTTTCTTTTCTGAGCTATCATAAATATTTAATGCAGTCTTTTCTGCACTGCAAAGTCTAATGACAAAGTATTTTTCTTTCCCATATAAACAACTTATTTTTCGTCCTTATAGAATTTTTCCTTCTTTTTTCTAAAGGTCAATAATTATACTAGAAATTTGTTTATGAACTACCACTGTCCATTATGTTGTGTTTGTTATATACACTATACATATTATTAAGTAACCCGATCAACTTTTTTGCTTTAAGCAGTCATGTATTTTAAAGAATGTAAGAGGGGGAAAAAAATTGGTGTTTAAATTGAGATTTTTATCATTTAATAGTGTCTGTTTTTACTTCCTGAAAATCGAGACCTTCAATTATGATTTCTTTATATTCTGAAGTATATTACTGAACAATTCTTGTAATGAAAACCTGAGGTAATGAATTCTTTTGTGTTTTCTATGTCTGAAAATCCCTCTTTTACCTACTTTATTACCGATGGAAACAGCCAGTTGATATAGAATTCTGGGTTGCTAGTTTATGTCTTGTCTTTTCTACTTTTCTTTCCTTTTTTCTTTTCAATAGTCTTAAAGATGCTATCCCATTGTCTTTTAATCCCTGGGGTTTTGATAAGAAGTCTTAATCATTTCTCCCCACATGTGAAATGATGTTCTCCTCTAGCTGCTGTTTTGTTTTGTTTTGTTTTGAGATGGGGGTCTCACTATGTAATTCAGGCTAGCCTTGAACTGGCTCTGACCCTCCTGCCTCTGCTTTGCGTGCTGAGATGACAAGCACGCACTACCACACCTGGCCTCTACTTGCTTCAAGACTTCTTTATTCTTTGCATCCATGCTTTAACTATGATCTGCTAGGTGTGACTTCCCAGAACCTACATTGTTTGGGGTTTGCTATAATTTTTTACTTTAAAAATTCACCTTATTTCTTTAAAAATGAAAACTTTGGGGCTTTTATTTATTCTTCATGGGGTAATTTCTATTGATCTATGTTGAAATTAACCGATTTATTCCTGTGTAATATCCGACCTGCTCTTGAAACTTGGCAGTGAATTTTTATTCAAAATGCCGTGTTTTTTCAGTTTAAAGTTTTCCCTTTGGTTATTTTATAGTTTCTATTTTATTTCTGAGATTTTCAAGCATTTCACTCACTGATGTGTTTCTTTACTTCTTGGAGCATATTTAAAATAAGTGCTATTGTAAGTCTTTACCCAAAAATTTCTATGTCTAGTTCATCCCAGGATTTCTATCAGTTGACTTTTTTTCTCCTGAGACTGGATTATAATTTCCTGAGAGACTAAGTTTTACTTTATTGTATTCTTTGGAAATACATATCATGCATATTTTGGGTTTTAATAAAACTCTGGAAAATGTTAATGTTTTAGTTTTACCAGAGAGTCAACCTAGTTGAGACTGTTACATTCAAGTGTATCTTACAATATGAACCTTGAGGACATTACATTAAGTAAAAGACATTAGCCATGAAAGACCACATGATATATGTGACTTCATTTATATAAAATGTCCAGAATATTCAAATTTATAAAGCAAAAAGTAGACTGCTGATTACTTAGGGCTGGAGGTGAGGGAATAGACTGATAGGAAGTTCAGAGTAGAGTGTTTCTTTCTGAAGAAAATGCTTTAAAACATTATAGCAATGGTGTACATATCTGTGAATATACTAAAGAGCTCTGTATAGTTTAAGTGGGTGAAGTGTATAGTATATCTCAAAATTATATACATATACAATTTAATCTCACAACAATTTTTAATGAAGTTAAACACAATGGCAAGTTATACAATAAAGTAGGGATCTTTCTGGTAAATGAAAAAAGTTCAGAAAAAAATACTTGTTAAGTAGTAAAATATATACGACTACTATTAACTATTATAACTATTATTAATATTACTGTTAAAGATAATTAAAAGCTAGTAAAGAGAACATCACAACTTTTTTATTTTCTTTTCTTTTCTCCCTCTTCTACCCCTCTTTGGCAGTATTAGGAATTCAATCTAGGGTCATTACACTGAGCAACATACTCATTACTTTTTGTTTTTTTTAATTTTGAGACAAAGTCTTGCTAAGTCACTAAGTTCCCCAGGCTGAACTCAAACTTAGAATCCTTCTTCTTCAGCCTCCTGGAGTTCTGGGATTACAGGCATGCAACACTATACCCAGTTTGACATCATTTTTTTTTAAAACTGCCTTTGACAGGTTGTGTGTCTGTGTATAGTAATAGGGATTGAACTCAGGGTCCCAACATCGAGGTGCTTCCGCAGCCCTTTTTTATTTTGAGACTTGTTATCTTGCCTCTGCCTCCCAGAGTGCAGGGATTGCAGGTGTGTCCCACCATGGTATCTCAGCAGATTATATATGCATGCTCAATTCTCTCAAATCTACCATCTTAAAGCATTATAGTTATTATAACAGGATTATTCTCTGTGACAGAACAATCTAACAACTAGCAATGAACCTTCTCAACCAAAGTGATTTCTTCCCGGTTTTGTCATGTTTTTGAGGTACTAGAGAGTGAACCCAGGATCTTGCACATATTAAGCAAGTGCACTGCCACCGAGTCACATTCCAAGATGTTCTGTTAACGTTGTACAAGGTACATCTTTTCCTATGCTTTCAAATAAAATGCCTTGGATTACCATATTTTACATTGAAGGGTAAATGTACAATATTGTTTAAATAATGATATTGTGGGAAACTGTACAAGAAACAGTTATCAAGACATTAGTCATTGAAGAGTCCACAATTATCAACTGGTAACATTATTGTGGAGGACCACCTATGTGCCTCTCCTTGAAAGGGGAGCAATTGCCTCCATTTTGGCTGAGCCTGACCCTATTTCCATGTATTAATATGTACGGAGCTGGCTAGGACCCTTTCCTTATCCCATCAATTGGCTTTAAGCAATGCGTATCAGTCTAGCAGAAGTGCTGATGGTAGTCTTTGAAGACCACAAGCATGTTTCCCCGGACCGTGTTGTTCCCATGTGTGAGCCAGTGTTCCACGCTGTTGGTTGGGATCAGCCTTGGGACAGGGGCTATGACTTCCCCGGCTTGAAACATTACACACCAGAGCTGAAGCACCAACCCCAAAACATTAGATTCTATCGTAACTGTGTTATGCAGATTACTCTTTCTGCATATCCTTGTCTCTGCATTTGCAGAGGTGATTTCAGGCACCTACCTAGTCCAGCTCCTGGCACTCACCTACTTCTCACGGTTCTCACACTCATCCTCAAGCCACTCCCTTCTTCATGAATGAATAAAACCTGGGTTTGGCCTTGGGTTGAGGCCTTTGTCCCAAATGGCCAACACTGTGAATGGACCTAGGACCCCTTGGCTCCTCATAGCTACAAATATGCCTTAGTGTCTTTATTCTCACCATGGGTTGCACTGGAAGTGGTAGGTTGAATTCAAATAAATTTCCGGGGATTACAGTTATAAACTTCCTGCGCCATGATGAGGACCGGGAAAGGCTCTCCACAATTATGATCTATGTGGTGTTGGTAAATACCACAGAAGTTCTAACCTTTCCATTTTTGTCATCCAAAACTAAAGTATATAACCAAATGCAACACTTTAACCAGATCAAACTTATTTTCCTTTGCTATTCTCCTAGGATTCTATGTCTTTCATCATTAGCATTTTAAAAGTTGTAAATAACAATGTGAACACCAAGTCTATTGCTGAAATTAGTTAACATGGCTAACATGTTTAGAAATAACTTTTTCAACCTACAATTGGACTTACTTTACCATAACCCAACATTTGACTGAAACTTTGATCAAACTAAGACAAACCACAGGACATTAAGTCATTAAAAAATAACCTCTATCCCCAAATTCTTTATTTCAGCAAATAAATGATTGAAGAGAAAAGATACACCCTAAAAGTACAAACTGCCTATTCAGTAAATCAAAAATAGAAATGCTGGCATTCAAACTTTTAAACTGCATCTATGACAAAGTCTAAAACCTAAGCTGACAGATGATTGAAAAAAATTTTATAATTGTGAAAACAGTATTTTAATAAATACAGGGGTGCTGATGGTAGTAAGGCATTTTATTTAAAAGCATAGGAAAAGATGTACATACTTGTATAACATTAGTACTTCGTTGTCTTCTTTCTTCCTGCCTTCCTTCCTTCCTTCCTTCCTTCTTTCTTTGTCTTTTTGAGAAAGGGTCTCACTATGTAGTTCAGGCTCATCTTCAATACACAGAGATCCACCTACCTCAGCCTCCCAAGTGCTGGGATTGTAGGCCTGTGCCACCACACCTGGCCTATATTATATAAATATATTCAAATAATATATTTAACATTCAAACGATGATAAAATATAATTTCTGAGCCTTAATTTTCCTTCCCTGTCATCTTATTTCCTTTGGCTGTCCTTTCTTAGCTAAGCTATTTCAATCTGTTGAAATAACTTCCCATCAAGGATAAGGCTTTTTCCAAGAGACCTTTCTACCTCCTTTTGCACCTACTGTTTTCTATTTAGGACCTCTAAAATACTAAATCTAGTTTGGATTTCTATAGTATTTTGGTATACAGTTTTTATAATCTTTCTTTAAAACCTGCTTCCAATGTCATTTAATGTATCTCTATTACAGTTAATCTTCAAGTGACTCTTCAGAAAGAGGGACTGTTTCCTCCATTTCTATCATGTCTCTCACCCAAGACAATAGCTAGAGTAGTGGGAAAACCACAAAGGTTGAACAAAATTTTCATAATAACTATACAAGTTCAAAATTAAAAATGAGATAAATGTTTGTCCAACTTGGGACAGATGAAGTAGAAATTATTTTCTTGAACTCTAGTGTTTTTGCACCAGATACTGTAGTGGACTGATAACTGGTGGTCAACTTATAACCCCCTGCTGAACTGAGTAAGTGTGGTGCCAGGTGTGGGAGGCCCACCTGGGGACTGTTGCTGGCAGCCTAAGAGGCAGAACTGGAGAAGGAGAATGAGGCTGTTGGGAGCTAAGAGAGGCTGTTAGGAGCTGAGGAAGGCTGTCGGGAACTGGCAGAAGCTGTAAGGAGCTGTTGGTTATTTTGGAAGAGCTCGTCATGCTGGCTTTCCTGATGAACTTGGCTGTTTTCATCCTCTGAGGAGCGCAGGACCTTGTTGGCACTGAGAATGGCTTTGGTTCACTTCGGGAGAGCTCTGGTCCTCACTTTGAGCATCACTTCCTGGCTCTCCAGAGGGGAAGATGGCACACTGCTGGTCTCCTGGAGAAGCCTGCTGCATTGGTTTCCCTGATGGGAACTTGGCCATCTTGATAATCAGAGGAGCTAGAGACTGCACTGTTGCTGAAGATGGCTGTGGTACCTTTCAGGAGAGCTCTGGTTCTTCTGAGAGTCACTTACTGGCTCCAATGCAGATCCCTCAGCCTGCTGGCACAGATCCTTCATCCCACTGGCACAGACTTCCTAGATTCCACCAGTGACCTTTGGGCCTTCCCAGCACAGATCCATGAAGCAGGCCTGCATGAGATACTGGTATGGGCTCTGGGCCTCCAGTTGGATTCATGGGAGGCATTGTTATGAGCTCTAGTTATTCAGCTGGACTCTGTACGACATTTCCGTAGGATCCAGGCCCTCAGCTAGTTTCCTTGGTCTTAGTGTGTGCACAGATTTCCTGCACTCCTTTGTATATCATTCTTTGGGTGACTATTATGAATAATCTTATAAATATGCATCCTATATTATATTGTTCTCCCTTGCACAGTAAGCCCCAAACCAACACAGATACTCAATTAAATGGCATCAGCTAAGACATTACTGTAACTAAATGCAAAGGGGGAAATGACTGACCTTTATCTTTCAAAAGACATCTCTGCTATGTGCTCTTGAGTTTCCACCTTACCTTTCTGAGGTGCCTTTGCTCACTCCTCCCACTTCATTCACTCTAAATACTGGAGGTGCCTCTGGGCTCGGCCTGGACCCTAATTACCTATTCCATGTTTAATTAAGTGGATTCAGCTCATCTCATGATTTACATGCTATCTACACACAAATAACACCTAAGTAAATGGATTACAGATCCTAGCCTTAAGAAAAATTACTTTCTGGCAGGTCATGGGGCCGGAGCAACTCTGACCATCTTGAAGAATTCGCCAAAATATATATGCAAGCAGGTAAAATACAGCACCATGAAGGAAATTTCTCTTTTTCTTTTTCTTTTCTTCTTTCTGGGGGTAGCGGATTTCTTGAGCTTGGTTTCTACACTACAGAAGACCAAGAAACAGAGGTGCTTCTTTTTCTTAAAACCTTTGTTTTATCTTGACATGAAAACTGGAACAGAGGATATTATAAAAATGGAACAATGAATCCCGGGTACCCATCTACCAGAAGAACATTTAACTGTAGCACAATATCAAAGCCAGAGGAGTTGACACTAATATAGCATTGTTAAACAATAGGCCCTATGCCATTCTGCCCTTTTAAAATCTGCATTTGTGTGAGAAGCATAAACATAATACACATGATACAACTGTTCAGTCACCACAAAAGAATTTCCTCATGCTGCCTCTCTGTATTTCTACTCCATCATACCCTCTGCCTATCCCCCTCCCCTGAAAACTATTGAACTGTTCTTTATAGTTTTGTAATTTTAAGAAGACATACAAATAGAATCATTCAGTATGAAATATTTTGTAATTTAATTCTTTTCATGTATCAGTCGTTCATTCCTTCTTATTGCTCAGTAGTATTCCATCATATGGATATATCAGCACCTGTTCAATCATTCACCAGCATGTTCACCAGTCACCTGGACTGCTTCCAATATTTTGCTATTATAAATAAAGCTGCCAGAAACATTGATGTAGAAGTATTTCTGTACAGATGAATTTTGTGTAATAAATGCCCAACAATGTAAGTGCTAGCTCACATAGGAAATGCATGTTCAATAGTTTAAAAATTGTCAAACCGTCTTCCAGAGGAGTTACACCATTTTACATTTCTACCAATGTATAAAAAAACCTACTTTCTCTGACAGCTGCCCTTTCCGACATTCACTGTCACTAAATTTTTTAAATTTTAACTTCTCTAATATGTGAGTAGTGACATTTTAGTTTTAATTGGCATTCTCCTAAGAGCTAACAACAGTAAACATTTCTCATGTGTTTATCTGCCATCTCCTTTGTCTCCTCCGCTTGAGTGAAATGTCTGTTGTCATTTCCTCCATTTTAAAATTGGACTGCTCAGACATGTTAAAATTGGACTATTTTTAAATTATGTTTTGAAAGTTTTTAAAAATATATTCCAGATATATAGCCTGTGATGACTAACCTTGGTTGCCGACTTTACTGGATTGAGAGATGCCTAGATAACTGGTAAAGCACACTTCTGGGTGTCTGTGATGGTGTATCCAGAGACAACTGTATGAGAATCAGTATGAATGTGGGCAGCACCATCCGACAGGCTGGGGGTCTGGGTGGCACAAAAGAGCAAAAGGGGAAAGCTCACATGTGTGAAAGCCCAATTCTCCTTGAGTGGGTTGTTTGTTTTGCTGCTGCCATCACCTAAGGACATCAAAATCCAGATTCATCAGCCTTTGAATATAACCTCACACCAGTGACTCTCCTGGAGCCTCCAGTCCATCAGCCTCAGAATGGCCTCATATCACTGGTCTCTCCTCTGCTGAGGCTTCCAGCATCTTGGATTGAGGAGCTGCTGGTATCCTAGCTCTCAAGCCTGTAGACTGCCACTGTCTGCCATTGGGACTACCTATTCCCTGAATGTGTCAGCCAGCCTCTAAATCTTCTCGTATAATTTTTTATACATTCTACTGCCTCCATTCCTCCAGAGATCCCTAATAGAAGGTCTTTGTCAAATAAGTGGACAAATATTTTCTCCCAATCTGTAGCTTGTCCTTTCAACCTATTTATTTAGTCTTTTTGAGACAGCTTTTCACTATGCATTTCAGGCTGGCCTTGAACTCACTTTGGCTGGCCTCAAACTTAATAGTGATCCTCTTGCTTCAGCCTTTCTACTGGGATTACAGGCGTGTGTGCCACCACATCCAGCTTAATTTTAATAAAGTAAAATTTATTCTTTTTTTTTTAGTGGTCATGTTTTGGTTTTCTGACCTAAGAATTCCTTACCAAGCCCCAGAGCAGTGGTAGCGAACCTATGGTACATGAGCTGCAGTGGGCTGTTTGTTATCTCTGAAAGATCTAAAAGGTTCACTATCACGGCCCTAGAGCCTTATTTTCTCCGATGTCTTCCTCTAAAAATTTCATAATTTTTATACTATACATTTAAAACCCTCATCTGTGTTCAGTTAATTTTTGTATTTGTGTGCGGTTTACGGAAGAACCCAGGGCCTCAAACATGATAGGCAAGAGGCTAAGGCGCTTGCCCAGCACCCACACCCACCTTTCATTCTAGCACCATTTGTTGAAGATTATCTTTCTTCCACTTAATTGCTTTTATTCTTGTCAAAATCATCTGGGAAGCTGGGTGTGGTGGCACACACCTATAATCTCAGCACTATGGGAGGCTGAGGCAAGAGGACTGCAAACTTCAGTGTAGGCTAGGCAGCTCAGCCATGTTCGCAGACCGTCTCGAAATACAAAACAAAAAGGGGCTGGGAACGAAGCTCAATGCAAAGGCCTTGAATTCAATTTCTAGTACTGCAAAACATAAAATAAACTTTAAACTAAAAATAGTAAATCTGGGAAGCTGGGTATGATGCCACAGACCTGCAATTCCAGCTACTTGGGAGACTTAGGAGAAAGGAACACCTGCACCCAGGATCTGAGACCAGACTGGGCAGCATAGCAAGACTTCGTGTCTGAGTTCTCTATTCTCTTTTAGTGATACCTATATACTCCACAATGACCATATTGTTTTGCTTAGTTAGGTTTGCTATAGCAAGGCTTAATATCAGGTAGAGTAATTCCTTCTATTTTACTCACCTTTTAAAAAAAAACTTTTTATTAGTTTGTATGTTTGCAATACATTATATCTATTAAGAGGACTGGGTTCACATATTATATTATACCTTAATTCTTTTTACATCACCTTCCCTTTCCCCTCCATTTCCTGAAATACTTCTAACTATTCTAATTTCATTGCCTTTCCATATAAATTATAGAGTAAGTTTTTCTTTATAAAAACCTTACTGAGATGTTGACAAGAATTGATTTAAACCTACAGATCATCTTGGGGGGACTTATATCTTTAATGTTTAAGGTATTTCAGATCTGTTCACCATTCATTTTTTCTGATTTTTCAAAACAATATTCACCAGCATTCACTACTCTAATAATACTGTTTCTTCTCTCAACCCTACTCTATTCTTCTCCTGCTGTCTTAAAAGGGTTGAGTCTACCAGTAGAAAATAGTAATTGTCCCCTGTGAGCATTTATAATATCACAACATCCTTTTGAGTTCTCAATAAAATAACAGAGAAATGATCTGCATTTTGGCAGCTAGTCAATTAACATTTTCGTAAGTACCTTTGGGAATCTTTTCAGTTTTACAAGAAAGCTGATTTTTCTTCTCCCCAAAGTTCCAAACTGTAATCTCAATGACAAAACATACTGTTTTCAAATCTACATTTTAAAAAACTATGGGGGAGACTTCCAGTTTCCAGTCCAACAAATAAGGGACTGAGAAGTCCCTACTCTGTCCTACCAACAAACTGAACCAACTAGAAAAATCAGAATTCTTCTTAGATAATGTACAAGAAGAAAGTTGAAAGGGCACAGTGCTGCCCCCAAAATTGGACAGACAGACAGGTGGATTCAGAGAATCACAATTTAGCAGAGCAAAAATCCACAAGCAGAAACCTTGCCTGGACCCACTGCCTGGCTAGGAAAAGCTAACCCATAATTGAAAAATTGCTGAAGGCTCACTGTAGACAGGCTGAGAGAATGAAAGCTTCAGGAGGCCCAATTATAAGGAAGATTCACAGGTGTGAGCCTCAGCACCAAGAGCTCAACTGGATCCTCACGATGAATATCAGCGAAAAACACTCCTTTAGAAGGGAGAGGGAGAGGGGGCTGTTCTTCATGGCACCAAAGCATTCTCTCTTTATAAAGGCACGTCCCAAGAGAAACTATTTCACCAGAGCCTAATGTGATGGGGTTTTATCAAACCGTAATCTACATCAATGAAGGGAAATAGCCAACTCCAGCCAACTCTAGCTACTCTGTCCCAAGTTAAGGGAGGATGGGTAGGAAGGAAGGACTAGTGACAAACTGGTGTTCACAGCCAAGTGATGCAGCCTTGCTAAAAAACTGAGATTTAACCATGGGACTATGGAGCATTCTTCCCCTATCAGCAAAAGACTGAGATTTAACCATGGGACTATGGAGCATTCTTCCCCTATCATTCTTCCCCTTCAGAAGGAAGGACTAGTGACAAACTGGTGTTCACAGCCAAGTGATGCAGCCTTGCTAAAAGACTGAGATTTAACCATGGGACTATGGAGCATTCTTCCCCTATCAGCAACACGTGCGCACGCGTGCGCGTACACACACACACACACACACACACACTCTACCAGCACACCACCAAAGGACAACATATTGCAATTCCTTTTACCCAGCACATCATATCCACATTTCAATTAAAAAAAAATTACAAGGCATACTAAAAGGGAAAGAAAAGATTCAAAACTAGAGTCAGATATGGCAGAAATGTTAAGAGTATCACATGAGGAAATTTAAAAACTAGTATTACATTAAGACTGTAATGGAAAAAGCAGACAACATGCAAGAATAGATGGATAATGTAAACAGACAGATGGAAATTCTCATAATACGAAATACCAGAGATTAAAAAGATCAAACAGAAATGAAGAATAACTTTGATGAGCTCATTAGTATCTTAGACACCACGGAGGAAAGAATCTCTGTGACTGAAAATATGAAAAGAGAAACTTCCAAACAAAAGCAAAGAGAAGACTTGAAAACAAATGACAAGACAGAATATTCAAGAATTGTGGGACAACTATAAAAAGGTACACTATTCATGTAATGGAAATACCAGAAAGAAAACACAGCAAGAAAGAGAAGAAATATTTAAAACCACTATGAGTGAGAATTTCCCAAAATAAATGTGAGTCACAACCCACGGATCAAGAAGCTCAGAAAATATCAAGTAGGGTAAATGCAAAAAGAAGAAAAACAACAAAAATATCCTACATCTAGGCATATCATTTTTCAAAAACAGAGAATCCAGACAAAAGAAAAAAAACAAAAGAAGCTGAGGGTAGGAGGAAGGGTTCCTGTAGAGGAAGAAAGAATCACAATTGACTGCTACTTAGAAGCCATGCAAATAATAAAGTAGAGTGAAACACTAATGATTTCTTTTTAAAAATCAACCTAGAATTTTGGATCCTGCAAAGCCATTCTTCAAAAGTGAAGAAGAGGGCTGGGGATTTAGCTCAGCGGCAAAAGCGCCT
>NW_004955406.1:9959122-10016355 GCF_000276665.1 Chinchilla lanigera | reverse complement strand
AAAAAAGTGAAAAAGACTTCCTCAGACAAACAAAAATTAGAGGTATTCATTACCAGTAGAAATTTGTTGTATTACTGGAAATGTTTACCAAAGAATGTTCTTCAAAGAAGGCAAAATTATATAGATTAAAAACTCAGGTTGACATAAAGAAAAGCAGAACAAAAGACAGAGAATAAGTGAAAGTAAAAGAAATTTTGTTTTTCTTGTGAGGCACAAGCACTGTACTGGGGGGACCAAACCATGGCTTTAATACTGAGCTACATCCACACTGCCCTCGCTTCTTTTTTGAGACAAGTTTTACCAAGTGGCTAAGTTGTTCAGACGGCTCCACCTTGAGGTCCTCCTGCCCAGCCACCCTGGTATTACAGGCATGAGTCACTATGTTCAGTCTACTTTTCCTATTTTTAATTGGTCTAATGTAACACTTTGTTCAAAATAATAATAGCAATAATGTATTTGAACATAAGTTCTTATGTACATATGAAATGAATGATAGTAATGATACAAGGGAAGAATTAGAATTTTGTTATATTAAGTAACTTGTACCACATGTGAAATAGAGTGGTATTTTAAAACGGAATTGGAAGCTGGGGATTTAGCTCAGCGGCAAAGCGCCTGCCTGGCAAGCGCAAGGTCAGGAGTTCAGTTCCCAGTACCGGAGAAAAACCAAAAAAAAAAAAAAAAAAAAACAAAACCGGAATTGGACTAGTCATAAATGTATATTGCAAACTCCATGATAATGACTAAATATAAATGATATGCTATAAAAGAGAAAGAAAATCGAATCACATAAAATCAGTGTTATTCATAATTGCCCAGGGGGCTGGGGATTTAGCTCAGCGGCAAAAAGCGCCTGCCTGGCAAGCGCAAGGTCGTGAGTTCGGTTCCCGGTACCGGAGAAAAAACAAACAAACAAACAAACAAACAAACAAAAAATAATAATTGCCCAAATTTCAACAGGTAAACAGATATGTAAATTGTAGTCTATCTAGACAGTAGAATATTATTCACTAAAGAATATTATTCACTTGAGCTGTCAAGCCCCAACAAGAAATGCAAAATCTTAAATAAATATCGCTAAATGAGAGACGCCAATCTAAAGAGGCTACATACCACGTGACCTTAATTTTGACACGCTGGGAACAACAAAGCTATGTGACATTAACAAGATCAGCAGTGTTCAGGGATCTGAAGGGAAGATCCAATGAATGGGAAGAGCATGAATGATTTTTAGTGCAGCGAAACTACCCTGTATGTTGTATAACAGGAGACACATTACTCTATATTGGTCAAAACCCATAGAAGGTACAACATCAAGAGTGAATACTACCACAAACTGTAAGTGGAGGGTGATTAGAGTGTGTCAATTCAGGTTTACCAACTGTAACAAATATGTCACTCTAGTGAAGGATGTCCCTGATGAGAGAGGTTGTACAAATGGGACGTTTGGGGAGTTTCACAGGAACTCCATACTTTTACTCAGCTTTGCTACTTCCCATTGCTCACCTGTATCTTCATAAATCTTTGAGTAAAATTTTACATATTAAAGGTTTTCTACTGTTAGCAGAAGACCAATAATGTATTTTTGTTAAGGCTGAGAATAAATCTATTTACAAAGAACACATAAAAGACACATCCAGTCTCCACTGTTTCTTTTTTGTACTAATTCCCGATACTTGAAATTTGTAAAATAATAAAACATTCTGATGCAACAAGTTTCATAAAACTCTATCATATGCAGTTTACCAAAAACTTAACACACTAAATACTTCACTGCCTAAAATTAATGAAAAATTATTACCTACTTACCAAGACATAACACAAGATCTACTACATGATATTCAACAGTTCCATAAGGAGTATTATCATGCTGCCATCCCCACCCCACTAGTGCAAAAAAAAAAAACGTCGTGTGTTGGGAGGGTGATTTTATCATGAAGGCACTATAGCTACATGCTCTGCTGGGAGATGTACCTGGCAGGAAAAGACAGTCACTGAGGCCTGATCTGGAAGGGTTATATCACTCCACACTTACTCCCTTCTCTCTCTGCTTCCTGGCCACTACGATAATGAGCAGTTTTCCTCCGCCAGACCCTTCTACTGTGCTGCTCCTGCATTACAGCTGACCAACGATGGGCTGAATCCTTTAAAAACCACGAGCCAAAATAAACCTCTTCTCCTTGAAGCTGTAGGTGTCAGGGATTATGTCTCAGCAGTGAGGAAAGTAACCAAAAAAAGACCAAAATCTGTCTTTACAAGTAAGTCTCCTACTAAACTCAGCATAAACTCTCTTCTGTAGCTATTCTACTAACTATTCTGCCACTTCCTTGCCTATGTGCATTTCTCCTACCATCTTCTTGAGAATGCCTTCCTGTTAACAGCCTTCCTATCCTTCAAAACCTCTCCATTAACTTCTTCTCTTAAGAAAAATGTTATACAAGGAGCACAAATTATGGAGACAGGCTGACTTATATCTTAACCTAGGTTATACAACTTACTGACTTGTGTCTCTGAAGCTGGATTTCCTCAAGTCTAAAATGGAGCAACAACCATTTTTAGATGACATCTAACCCACAGAATTATTGTTAGGATATAAGTGATGTCAATGGCACAAAGTAAAAGTTAAATAACCGTTAAGACCAAATGTATTTACTCCTTTCTCTGAACTCCCTATAATTTGTTTATATAAGTGATTTAGTTTATGCACTCATTCCATCTCTTATACTTTTGCCCTAAATTATTATTTTAATCTTTATTTCTATGTTTTTTTGTCTCCAAACAGACCAGAAACTTCTTAGAAAGTCAGGACTAGCTGGGCATGATGGCCTATACCTGTAATATCAGCATTCAGGAGGCTGAGGCAGGAGGACTGTAAGTTCAAGGCCTGGGCTACATAGCAAGTTCTA
This sequence comes from Chinchilla lanigera, assembly GCF_000276665.1. Lineage (NCBI taxonomy): Eukaryota > Metazoa > Chordata > Mammalia > Rodentia > Chinchillidae > Chinchilla > Chinchilla lanigera. The sequence continues at coordinate 10,013,449 of NW_004955406.1, read as the reverse complement.
GACCAGCAGAGACTACATAGTGAGAACCTGTCTCAAAAGAGTGAGGGGGTAGGGGTAGGGGAAAGGAGAAGGAGAGGGGAAGTGGGAGGGAGAGCAGGAGGGAAAGTGGGAGAGGGAGAAGGAGAGGGAGAGGGAGAGATAAAAAGTAAAATCAGGACTATGTTATACCTACTTATGATTCCACATGGTTTAGCACAATGCTATTTATAAAATAGGACTCAAATATTTCCTCAGTAAAACATTTACTGAAAAATGTTTTGAAAAAGGTGGTAACATTTTAAGAACATTAAATGTGCATTAACACACAGAACACTGAAGGGTAAAGGAAAAAGCAAGGAGGATGGGAAAGATATAGGAAGGGACACAGTGTGAAATAAACAGAAAATACATATGAAATTCTGATAACAGAAACTATACATGTTTAGGTGTTTAACCTAAAGAAGGGATGATGTCACAAAGTATAATCGCTACATAAAGATAAGTAACATAAAATTCTATAATGTTAGAATCATCCAACAATAGGATAAACAGGATTCTTTTTACCAGCTAAGTAACTTTTAAAATTACAGGCATAGAAGTCAGTAGTACAACTATGTTAGTTATTCTGTATATATGTACATACATAATTTCCTCTTCTTTCTTTTCTCTTTTCCCTTACCCCAGTTGCACTTTACTTTTGAACATTTTCCTTTCATTTCACAATGTTTGTCATACAAAATCAATCAGTATTTTAAAAGTCACAATTTAAAAAAATAACACTAAAACAAAAACTTTCTTCTCTTTCCACATTCATATTCTGTTTTATTAGTACATATTTGCAGTATATAATGATTACAATTCATTATGAGGAGCTGGTACATGTACAGTAATTTTTAATCACTCTTTCAGGTTCTTACACTAGTGAGACAATATGTTGCTTACAGATGGAGGACTGGTTTATTTCACTTAAGAGTATGGTCTCTAGTTGTGACCATTTACCTGTAAAAGCTTCGAGTTATGGATGTCTGTTTGTTAATATGTTTTTCTTCTTTTATTTTTAAAATAAATTTTAAAAAGTAAAAATAAAATAAATTACAGGCATATAAGCAGAGCTCAGGGTTGAGATGGTTTTCAACCCACTTGACAATATCAGAAAAATAGCTGTTAGGTAGAATGCCATCATGAGAAGAATTATCAGAGTGCAGACAAAGCCAAGAAGAAAGGTGCTGTGGTTAAGAACCTGTCATCAGCATGTAAGGTACCACAAATACTTAATAGTACCCCCAATCTAGAGGATGATTTTCAGAAATAATCATTCTTTGTCAAGAATCTAGATCTAAAACGTGTAGTCTTTCCAAATCTCAGGAGACTAAGACTCTATGTTTAGTAAGTAACATCTTTAAATGTTTCAATTTAATGATATCTTCATGTTTATAAATGACAGTCTTCAGTTAGGAAATTGAGGTTATGATTGAGCAACAAGAAAGCACTATGGTTTCTCATCTAATAATTTACCCTTGAGACCACAATATTACCTTAAAAACTTCAAGTACTTTGTAATTCTCAGATAATTTTCATGTCTTTATTTCCAATAAAATTTGTAACTACCAGGTATCAACAGAGAAATGTGTCTAATAAGCAAGAGCAAAAATGAGATCTGATATAGTTTTTTTGTTTTTTGCTCCTGGGGACTGAACCCAAGGCTTCAATCATGCATGGTGTGCTTGGCAACTGAACTAGATCTACAGCCCAAATACAATTTTTTAATTGAAACCGTCTTCCTTTAATGTCTCAGAACATTATGACTAACAAAATCAATCAGTATTTTAAAAGTCACAATTTAAAAAAAAACACTAAAACAAAAACTTTCTCCTCTTTCCACATTCATATTCTTTTGTTTTATTAGTACATATTTGCAGTATATAATGATTACAATTTATTATGAGGAGTTCGTACATGTACACCATATTTCTTTTTTCTTCCCCATCTCTACCCTCATATTCTCCTTAGAGAATTTAAGATAAATAGTCACTGCTGTCTCAGAACATGGTTCCCAAAGTGAGATCACTAGATCAGCATCACCATCACCACCAGGCAACTGTATCACAGACACAAATCCCCAGCCTCACCCAACCTACCGCATCAGAAATTCTACAGTTAACCCAACAATCATGGTTTTAACAGGCACTCCATACGATTCTGATGAATGCTAACATTTGAAAATAAGTTCTATAAAATGGTGAAGTTTCTTTCTAATATAACAGTAACCCTTGATGTACTTCTCAGCATCTTTCTCACACTTTGCATAATCCTCCAAATTTTTCTCATTTGAATGATGAATTTACCAGTAACTTTATGGTGCTTTCCTTCTAACCCTTTAAAACACCAAATGTGTTTTAAGCTAGGTATAAAGTAATTACAGCTGCTTGGGAGACTGAATAAACAAACTGAGATTTCTAGGCCAGATTGGGCCTAACAATAAAAAATAAAAAGGGCTGGCTGGGAATGTAGCTCAGTGGTAGAGAGTCCCTGGGTTCAATCTCCAGTTGGGGTGGTGAGGCAGATGAGTTCAACAGACAACCCTAAGGAAACTGGCCAAAGCATACTTCTTTTGAAAAGAAAATCATATACAAACTTAACTAATTTAGAGTGCTTTTCAGAAGTGCTCTACAAGAATACTGATGGGAAGTGGGAAGTTTTAGATACTATACATGTATATGTATGTATAAGGCACATCAGTTTGGTAATACAGATAAATAATGACAACAGCAAAGCAAAAGAACCCAAATCATCATGAAAGTATTTTGATTGACAAGAAATGTGCCTAACACCATAATTAATAAATCTGGTAGAACTAGACCTCTGTTTCTAGATGTTACATAGTATTTTGGTTACTTTTCTTTGCTGAGCCAAAATATCTGACGCCCAAAATTAAGGAATGAAAGGTTTACTTAGCTCACACTGTGTGGAGGTTACTTGGCTGCTCCAAGACAGAGTGGCACATGGCAGAGGCAACAGTTCATGGCAGCAGAACACAGCAAAAGGAACAAGAGCACAAGGGGACGAGCAGAGGCAAGCAGCCTCTTTTCCTCCATTACATGCAAACTACCCAGGGCGGGTGTAGCACTCCCACCCATGAGTCAATCACAAACTCTAGAAGCCTGCTCCATGACTGCATGAGTCTTTGGGGAACATTCAGACATAAACCATAACATTTCGCCTTTGGCCCCTCAGGTACATCTCTTTATGCAAAAGATATTTTAGTCCATGTCTAAAAGTTGCCGAAGTCCTAACAGTTTCAGCATTGCTGAAAAGTCCAAGTCCCAAGTCTTCCCCAAGATTTAAGGCAAACTCTCAGCTGTGAGCCCCTGTACAAATGAAAAGTTAAACATTTCCAACATTCAATGGCACAAGATAAACATTATCATTCCAAAAGGTACAAATGGGTATACAAAGCATTGGGACCAAAGCAAGTCCAAAATCCAGCAGGGCTAACATTAAGTCTTGTAGTTCCACGTGGAATATCTGAAGCAATCTGTGGCACACTGTGAGCTCCAAAGGGCTCCACCCCTATAGCACTTACAGCTCCCATGGTATCTCTCTTAGGCCTGCTTTGCCCCCTCCTTGGAACTTTCCTTAGACAATCCATGTTCCTGGCTTTTCTAAACTTCTGCAGTCTCCACTGAACCTTTTGCTTCACACAGCTTCATATATTGCCCTCTCAGGAGCACAAAGCCTGGCCTCCCAGGCCTTCTGAAATCTAGGTGGAAGCCTTCTTAACCTCAGAACTCTTGCATTCTCCATGTGCTTAAAACCAGCGCCATGTGGATGATGCCAAGGTCTGCTGCCAGCTGGAGCAATAGCCAGGCTTTCTTCTCTCTTGGCAATAGGGGTCAAGTGCTTGGACCGCTAATCACTCTGAAATTGCTTCTGAGGAACAAATGCTCTGTGCCACCATTATTCTGGCACAGGGTACAGCCACTGCCATTCTAAAGCATGGTGCTCTGCAGCTTTCTCCTCAAAGTAATTGAGATCTTCTTAGCTCTATCTTTGCAATCCACAGCTTTACTGGAGCTTCCTTTTTGGTCAAACTCACAACCTTTTAAATCATCCTGTTGGGCTCTTTGCTCTTGAATCTGGTTAAAAGTCCCCAACAATCGCCATACCATTGCCTCAACATTCAACTGCCTTGAAATTTATTTTGCTAGATTAATCACTCCATCGCCCTTAATCTTAGTCTAAGGCAAAGTCTCTGGACACAAACAAAATGCAGAAAAACTTTCTGCCAAGCCATAACATACACTGTCTGGACTCCAACAATCAGTGTAGCCCTTCTTCCCTGGTCTTCACCAGGGAAGGTGAACGATTTCTATTAGCCTTCTGGTCTTGTGAACTCTGACCGGAATTTTCCATACAGAACAGCCTAAGGCATTCCAGTGCTTCTCTTTCAGGTGACATCTTTGAACCTTTCCAAACTCTTTCCACAAGCCATTCCCAAAGGCTCTTGAACCACACAATGACCCCTCTCCTGGTTCTCCTTGAACCACACAATGACCCCTCTCTAAATTCTGTTTTGGTTACTTTTCTCTCATTGCTGAGACAAAATACCTGATGCCCAAAATTAAGGAAGGAAAGGTTTATTTAGCTCACATTGTGTGCAAGTTTCAGTACATACTTGGCTGCTCCAAGGCAGAGTGGCACATGGCAGAGGGCAACACTTCATGCTGGCAGAACACAGCAAAAGCAACAACAGCACAAGGGGAGGAGTGGTGGCAAGCAACCTCTTTTCCTCTTTTACATTATATGCAAACTACCTGTCCAGGGCAAATGTAGCACTCACACCCATGAATCAATCATAAACTCTAGAAGCCCGCCCCATGACTGCATGAGGTTTTGGGGGACATTCAGACATAAACAGGAACACATGGTAATTCATAGCTAGATGCAATGAAGGACTGACTTACCTGTGTACATAATGTAGTTGATGAACGGAGTCAATTGCTATCACCATCTCAGCCAAGTAAAATCGAGCCATATCTTCAGGCAATCTATCTTCAAATTTGCTGAGCAGAGTAAGCAAATCTCCACCAACATAATAATCCATAACCAGGTACTGTGAACGACAAAATAATGCACTCAATAAATAGTAAGGGTGAAACAATGTATTTTAATGTATCCCAAGGACTATAAAAGATGATCATCAGTAGTCATTATAAGATTTCTAAATTTCATACAATAGTAAATTTTTTTAAATTAAGGTAGAAGATAATATAAGATTCCATTTTTGTTGTGGCTCTATTTTACAAAGTAGCATCATCATCTTTACCAACAATGGACCATCACTGCCAACATTTCACAAAACACTGAACATTTTAATTCTCCAAAATATAAAAGAGAAAATACATGCACAATATGTCATTTGATAAAAATAATATTTATCTGCATTACTAATTTTTTTTATTTCACCTCAGATTCTTTTTTTTTTTTTCTGGTTTTTTTTTGTTTGTTTGTTTTTCTCCGGTACCGGGAACCGAACTCAGGACGTTGCGCTTGCCAGGCAGGCGCTTTGCCACTGAGCTAAATCCCCAGCCCTCACCTCAGATTCTTAAGGTTCCTAAAACTCGTGCCAGTCTATGGATCAGCATTTGTAAGCCACTATTATATAAGCCACCGTATGTTTCTCTTCCCATTTCTAATAGAGTACAAATTTTAAAAAGGATTTTTCTCAGGTATATGTAAACAGAAGCCAACACAGATATGGACCTTTACAGATATGTGTATGTGCTGCATGTACACATGTGCATGTATGTGCATGTGTGTGTTTGTGTGTATATACACACCAAAAAAGAAAAGGAGTATACACCAAAATATCCACCAGATAATTCGAGTTGTTAGATTATGGTGCTACAGCTTTTTGTTATGCTCTACATTATTTTCTAAACATGTGTTAATATATAATGTATGCATGCATCTATAGCACTTCTCATGAAGTCTAGAAAATAGACAATATGTAGACACCAATTATAATTCCTTGGTGTTACAGTGATTTTATTGCAGAATGCAAATATTTCAAAGATATGACTGAGTTGATATTATAATTTAGAATCTTGAGAAAATTTAAATTATTTTTATTACTACACAAGAAAATTATAAGCATAGAAAATGTATACTGGAAAAAAAAAGCCATGATTTTGGGTGTTTCTAACCTCAAAAAAATGTATATTGAAGCAAAAATGTAATTTCATGTACTTGAAGCCTTGAAAATTATGAAAACCATATATAAAATCTTGGTTAATGGCTTACTTGCAATCTTTACTAGGCCTAATCTTTAACAAACTCTATCCTGAGATTAGAGTAAGTGAATGAAACATATCAAAATTATATTAACAAAAATGTGGCAGGAAATGGGAATGGATATAAACAAATCTATACCTCTTATAAAATACTATGAGAACAGTAGCAAGCAAGGGACTTTTTCAAGAAAAATTTAAAAAAACAAGTTTACTATTAAAATGCAATGTAATATTTACGTGTAGTGTCATAAAACCTAACTCATCCCTTTACTAAACATTTACTGAGTGCCAATCATAATACTTTTTGTAAGAAAGAGAAGAAACACCCAAGGAATAAAGAGAAGAGAGAGAAGAAAGGTCTCTACATCAAAGGCTTTTTCTCTTGAAAGGTGTAATGGTTGACTGACTGTGTCAACTTCAGTTTAGAAACTTAACCAAACGGGCTCTCCTACCGGACCTGCCCTAAGGCAGCTGTCTGCACCCTAGGGTGTAGAGGACCCACCCCAGGATAGCTCTTCACCTGGACTCAAGGAAAGGGAAATAAGGAAGGACAGACTGGCTTCTGTTCTTTAAAGGAGCTCCAGTCTTTGCCTTCAGCTTGGAGGTCATCTCCTGGCTTCTAGTGCACACTCTTTGGCTTCTGCCTTGGATCCTTCATCTTCTGGTATAGACTTTCCTACTTTCTGTTGCAGACCCATTGGCCTCCTGATAGGACTTGCAGTGCGACCTTGCAGTGAACTCCAGACCTTCAGCCTCCTGTGTGCAGACACCCTTTGTACTCTTCCTCATCCCACTCTGTGGCTAACCATCGTAAGCCAGTATTATGATTTCTTATACATTTCTATATCTTGTGTTATATCTATTTCTTTAGTATAACACTGACTGATAGAAAAGGGTACTGCATTTCTTGCCACATTAGAATTTTAGGAGATCTGAGCACATCATTCACCACTCAAAAATAATTATCTCTTAACATTTTTGCTGCCCATGGTCATCACTCAAAACTTAGGCTTCTTAAGTCATTTCATCTTCTACCTTCACCAACATACCACTTTGTGTTTTCTCTTAGTAAACTCCAAACCCCAAGGACCTCTTCCCTTCTAAACTTTCAATGTGCCTTAGTGAAACTCTTCTGCGGTAAACTTCCCTAAAATAGAACTAAAACTGATGAACAGAAAAGTATTCTGGCTTTCCTTGCCTGTTTAACTGGGTTCTGGCTTTGCCAACTCATATTCTTCTACCACTTTGCCCTCAGAAATAAATTAATTGTCATTAAGATAGAATTCAGTAAGTTAGGGAAAGAAGAAAAAATTCTCAAGAAAAAAAGAGTTCAAAATGAAATTTTTGATGTCAGAGACACAAGATGCATCAAAGAGGCAGAGAATCAATAAATAACATCACATATAAATAATATTCCTTTCCTGTCATAAAATATCTCCGAACCTAACCAAGATCTCGAAGTCATTCTTTTATGTTTGCGCCTTGATTTGCCACATTAAATTCAATTATCAAGGTCTTGTTGTCTACTGAATCTCTATGGATTCCACCTACTTCTATTCCTACCCAATACACAATAATCTTAATGCATGCTCCTATCCTCTCTACACTATTTATTGCTAGAAGTTTAAGGGCAAAGTGAGTAGCTGTCCACAATGTCTTTTATTATGTTAATAATTTTCTTGGCAACAGAAAATAAAATACAGAACAGAGGAACAAGTAAATTCACTCATAAACTCAACAGGTATTTACAAGGGTACCTACAATACTATGTAGTGATGTCACACTTATTGAATGGGAACACAACCATAAATGAGATATACTTCCTGTCTTCAGGAAATTTATAATCTAATAGAGGGGAAAACACAAAAGTGTGCAATTTTGATGTACCAGAAATACCTTGATAAAAACAAACATGAGAGGCTGTTACTGGCTTTAAAAAAAAAAAACAAAACAGCCAGGCATGGTGGCGCAAGACTGTAATCCCAGCACTCAGGAGGCTGAGGAAGAAGGATTACTGTGAGTTCAAGGCCAGCCTAAGGCTACAAAGTGAGTTTAAGGCCAGTCTCAACTGCAGAGCAAGATCCTGTCTCAAAAACCAAACCAAACCAAACCAAACCAGAAGAAAAAAATCCAACTTCTGCATCATATTCATTTGTCTGAAATTTACTGTTGCTCAAAGTGTAAACGTTATTTTCTTAGATAGAGTTCCTATTAACTAAAATAATTAAATAACCCATATTTAACTCCAATTCAACTGAGATACTCCCTCATACTGTAAGATCCCAAATGCACTCATATCTACTCCTGGGCACTCTGTTCTGTTATGGGTGCCTATTTCTGTATCAAAATCATATTGTCCTGTTTGGATAATTTCATAGAAAAATTTAACATCTGGTAGGACAGGTTCCCAATCACAAACTAGCTTTAAAAGGTCATCCAATCTGGCTAAGGTAGCTTTGAGCAAGTTTCTAAAAACCTCATTCTCTAAGAAGTAATATTTCAAAAATATGTCAAGGATAATCCTAAAATAGGGCTTCTCCTACCAATTGTTAAGAAGAGGACAAACCAGTAAAACTAGGCTGTTCAAAATGAAATTTATATACCAGGAAACACAGTTATCCAATTAAAGCATGCATAACATTAACAGTAGTCAAGTAAATAAAAACTAAAGCAGCAACTGAGATACTTTATTTCACAAATCAGATCAGCAAGCACACAGCTTTGAGGAAAGTAACAAGAAACACTGCTTTTGTAGGATGACAGATCACAACCTTTCAGGAAATTTCACAGTATCATTTAAATTTGACTGCCCTTTGCTCTCTAACATTGTCACTCCTGGGAATGCAGTCAATTAAAACAAAAACTCCAACCTGGGTACAGTAGTGCCTGACCATAACCTAGGCATTTGAAAGGCTAAGGCAAAAGGATCACAAGTTTGAGGCCAGCATGGGTCACAAAGTGGGTCAGAGGCCAGCCTCAGACAAGTGAGATTCTATCTCAAGGGAAAAAAAAAGGACTCCAATACACAAGAAATATGGGCAAGTATATTTACTGCAGAGAATTGTGGATAACTGTGAAAAATCAGAAGAAAAATATGAAAATGAAAAAGCAAATAGCTAAATTAACTAGGGCATATCTGTTCTATGAAATATTATACAGTTGCCAAAAGAATTTTATTTATTGTTTTTGAGATATTTAAGGAAAATATGAGATATTCAAGGAAAAGCAAGCTGCAGAAAGCAAACTACATAGTAATATATATTTTATTATTCCATTTTTATATAAAAAGAAAATATGTATATGTACACAGACATACAATTACATAAAGTATAAAAAATATCAAAGGATACACAGAAAACTTAATAGTTACCTCAGAAGAATGAAATGGAAAAATGAAGATAAGGATTATTTTTTGGTACTGGGAATGGAATCGGGTCCTCGTGCTTGCCCAGCAGGTGCTTGTGCCACTGAGCTATATCCCCTACCCAAAGGTAAGGATTTTTAACTCTTTATGTATATCTCTATATGGCAGAAGGAAAACAATCTAGTCAAACTGACGTGAATCAATGGACTCAAGTCCTACAAAAGGTAGAAGGTTATGGAATCAGTAACCTTAAACAGAAAGATAGATCTCACCTACATGTGAAAAAAGCAATTCAAATATGGATGAATTTGCATAAAGAGAAAGGATGAGAGTGGAACTTTAAAAAGTTTATGTGTAAGAAATGTCTTATTAGATAGCTCTCATTTTCTCCATGAAGGGGATACAGTTCAGCAGCACAAGTGCCTGCCTGATAAGAACAAAATGCTGAGTTTGATTCTTGATATGAAAAAAGATACAAACGAACAAAAACACCTTCCATTTTCTCCATGAAAAAATAGGAACCATAGAATGCAAGTGCCAGGATATTTATACAGTGTCCGTATGTTGAAGGTTGGGATCTTAACTGTTATTCCTGCTCTTTAGCAGAGAAACACAGGCAAAACAATCAAACAATTTGACAAACATTAGAGAAAGGAAGAACCAGAATCCAGGGTACTAACCTTATACTACTGCCTTTTTTACTCAAATAAGGTTAGGGTAGTACTGGACAGTGAATCCAGGGGTGCTCTACCAGAGCTATACCCATAGTCCTCTTTTTTCTTTCTCTTTTCTTTTCTCCCTCCCTCTCTCCTTCCATCTCTTTCTTCTTTCCTTCCTTCCTCCCTTCCAAATTTTGAGACAGGATCTCACTTAATTGCCCAGACTGGCCTCAAATTATTATTTACTGCTTCAATTTTCCAAGTACCTGGGATTACAGGCTTGTCTCACCATGTGCAACTAAGTTTGTCCTCTTTATAAGCTACGTTCCAAGGAAACAATGCTAAAACATCTGAAAACATACAACAAATAAGTTAGGTGGCCAAGAAAACATTTCATAGGACAGATACACTTTTAGAGGCCTTCTTAGGGATAACAGGAGTGAAACCCATCTTGTTGTCAGAGAGATTAACAGTCAATTTTTAGATTCCTACCTGGTATTTATTTATCATAAAAGTAATCATTTCTGTTTCTAAACACTGAATTCTGATAAAGAAGTTAGAGTTCATATATAGTACTTCAAATTAATAATCAAATATCTTTTACCTTTTAAACAATTTATAATTGCTTAAAAGTAAAATGTTTGCTTTAAATATTTTCATTTTTTCTCAAGCATAAAGTAAATAGAAAACTATGAATCAAAAATATGAAGAGAGATTTCACCTATTCATAATATTCTACAAGATACTAACTTTATCAATGTTGATATAATTTAGCATATAACATGACTGTTGTTTGTTTTTTCAGACAGACTCTCACTAAATTGCTGAGACTGAACTTGAACGCACCAACTCCCTGCCTTAGCGTCCTGCATTACCTACCATGTCCGGCTTATTTTGTAATATTTTTGAAGTGTTCAAAAAACAGCCATGGTGATCATCAAACCTTCTGATTTTTTTGGCGGCGGCGGTGGGGGGCGGGTACTGGGTCTCTAACCCAGGGGCACTACACTACTGAGCTGTACATCCCTAGCCTGTTTGTTATGTTTTGTTTTGTTTCTGAGATAGAATCCTGTTATACTAAGTTGCCTGGGATAGCCTCCAATTTGTGATCCTATTACCTCAACCTCCCGGATAATCCAAAATTGACCTTTAAAGACTAATGGATGACAAAGTCTCCCTTAGGGGGAGAAAGAAAAATGGGCAGATAACACAAGATTTGACTACTGGAGTACTTCAGTGCTCCTCCAAATATTTTATAACCTTTATTATAATATAACTTACTCTAATATATTAATTTATCATTTAAAGTAAAATTATAAAATAATTTTAATATGATATAATAATAGTCCATACATGGACTATTTCTTTGGGAGAACTGTCTCTAAAAATGAAATGGTAAGCCAAATGTCAACTGCAAAGCATGCAGATCAGATTAAAATCAAAGGAGACAGAATTATAAATCACAGGTTAAGCTTTTTTCCTCAAGTTTTGCCAAATTGTGCTATATAAAATTTGGTTTTCCGGCACTTTATTTCTATATCTACAAGTTTTTACAGTTATGTCTATTCTTAAAATGTAGATTTAAGGAATGCATAAACCTACAGTGTTCTGGCTATCTATTATGGGTTATACTATAATGGGGAATGCTATTTTTCTTTTATCTGAAAACTTAAAAATTATCATAAATACTATAATTTTACCAAGCAAATACTTACTATGTATTTAATTTACTCATGGATTTTGCTGATAAATCTATGCAGATTATATCTGCACAATATAGTCATCCCTTAATTTCACATTCACTTTATTTATATTTTTTCGTTTTGTTTTTTTCTCTTTTTTTAATTTTAAAAAATAAAAGAAGGAAAACATATTAACAGACAGACATCCATTTACAAAATAGCAAAAGAACAATACAAACAAAACAGTTACAGGCAAAGTTGTAGGAAATTAACCATGGTTGTTGCATTGCTTATTGATATCTTCAAAGTGGTTTCTCAGGAAAACAGAGACATACAAGATTGATCATACAAGTAATCATTAACTGTTCCTTTCTGTAGGGCAACAGATGACAGTGGTACAACTATGTTAGCTATCCTGTATATACATACTTACATAATTTCCCCTTCTTTCCCTTCTCTTTTCCCATATCCCAGTTGGCTTTACTTTTAAGCATTTTCCTTTCATTTCACAATGTCTATCATACCTCCTAGTTTTTATTCACTCTTTCAGGTCCTACACTAATGAGACAATATGATGCTTACACATGCAGGTCTGATTTATTTCACTTATGAGTATGGTCTTTAATTGTGACCATTAACCTATAAAAACCTCGAGTTTATCTTTCTTTATAGCTGAGTAATATTCTATTATATAAAAGTACCACAATTTTTTATCCAATCCTCGGTGGATGGATGTTTGGGTTGTTTCCACAATTTAGCAATTACAAATTGTGCTGCTATGAACATAGGTGCACATATATCACTGTGATATGACATTTTCAGATTTTCTGGGAAAATGCCCAGAAGAGGAATAGGTGGGTTGAATGGGACCTCTAGTTCTAGTTTTGTGAGGAATCTCCAAACTGATTTCCACAGTGGTTTCACCAGTCTGCATTCCCACCAGCAGTGGAGAAGAGTTCCTATTTCTCCACAGCCTCACCAGCATTTGTTATTGGTTGATTTCTCAATGCTAGCCATTCTTACTGGGGTGAGATGAAATCTCAATGTTGTTTTAATTTGCATTTCTCAGATAACTAATGATGTTGAACATTTTCTCATGTATTTATTTGCCATTTGTATTTCCTTATCCGAGAAGTGTGTATTCATCTCAGTTGCCCATTTTTGGGTTGGGTCTTTGAATTTGGGGGTGTTGATGTTTTTTAATTCTTTATATGTTCTAGATAAAAGGCCTCTGTCCGAGGGACAGTCAGCCAAAATTTTTTCCCAATTTGTGGGTTTTCTTTTTACTCTGCTGGTGATTTCCTTAGATGTGCAGAAACTTTTCAGTAGGATGAGACCTCAGTTGTTGATTCTTTGAAGTATTTCACGTGTGGTTTTGTTTTTGTTCATGAACTCTCTGCCTACTCCTATGTCTTTAAGATTTTTACCTACTTTTTCTTCCAATAGATTTAGTGTTTCTGTTTTAATATTGAGGTCTGTGATCAATTTTGACTTTAGTTGGGTGCATGGTGATAGACTTGGGTCTATTTTCAGTCCTTGGCAGATGGCAAGCCAATTTTTCCAGCACCATTTATTAAAGAGGCTATTGTTCTTCCAGTGAGTTTGTTTGGCCCCTTTATCAAAGATTAGGTGGCTGAGTGTGTTTGTGGTTGTGGCTAAGTCTTCCAGTCTAATAACTGAGCAACTAATACATACAAAGCGCTGCTGCTTTTAAACAATTCAAATACAATTCACAATAATAAATATAATTTATATGATCATTCAGTATACTATACATGTTATAAAACAATATTTACTCTTACTAATTGCTATGAACACCATCATTTTCTTACCTATTTAATATCTTAAATGCTGCTTGTAACCCACTGACTTGGTTTTATAACCCACTAATGGGTCACAACCTGCAATGTGTAAAACATTATAATACTCTATAAGCATGTATGGGATATAAAGAAAAAGGATTGTAAAAATATTGTTCAATTACCTGGATCTGGCCTATAATCAGATAAACCTCACAGCTATTTATATGTGTGCGTGTGCATGTGTGTGCATGTGTGTGTGTTAATGTGGAGCTTTTTGGCAGTGCTGGGAATGGAACCCAGGGTCTCATTCATACTGCTGTGTTCTACCACTAACCACTCCAGCTCCTTTCCCATGACTATTACAGACTTATATAAACCTTGAATTTTATTTTAGCTAAAGATAGTAAGACTCATCATTTATTTAATTCTTTCTATAGTATTACCACAGAATTAGAGATATTGTTTATATTTTAGTAGTGCAACAGCAGTACAGTTACTTTGTAAAGCCAGGCACAACGGCTCGTGCCTGTAATCCCAGCACTGTGGGTGGCAAGTTCAAACCTCACATGGGTAATTTAGTGGTTTAGCCAGACCCTATCTCAAGACAAAACAAAACAATATTTTTAAAGCTCATCACAAAGGCCTTATGTTCAAGCCCCAATATCATCAATCTCCCCCCCAAAAAGAGGAGGAGGACAAGCTAAAATGAGATGCGACAGTTTAATTCCAACTGGAAATGCTGAAAAAGATTATTTTTAATGATAGAAAATTTGAGCAAAATTTTACAATATTAGCTGCACTTCAATAGAAGTAAGGGAAGAGGAATGGCCCAGTTATTAAATGTAAACTACAGAGGAGTAGGGAGAATGTTCAAAGAATGGAGGATATTCCACTGAGGCTTAAGTGTAAGATTTGTGGGAAAGCAAAATATCTTCAGTCTTTTTTTAAATTAACCCAATACTATATTTAACACTACTGACCATGTCCTCTACCTATGGATGTATGTGTGTGTATGCGTGTGTTTGTGTGTGTGTTGTTGGCAATTAGGCATGCTAGGAAGCGCCTTCCATCCCTTTCTCTTTTATTTAGTTTCCATGATGCAGTATTGCACTATTCAGTTACATATGTTCACACTTTATATTCACTATTACCTGCAATAGAAGCTGGCCAACTTTTACTATAAAAACCCAGATAGTAAATACTACATAGGCCTGATAGGTCAAGAGGTAAAATCAAGGATACTATGTAGGTACTTATGTAAGAAAAAATATAAACTTCCTAATTACTCCTACTTTTAAAATTGAAACAATGTCACTCCCGAAGTCCTCATTCTTTGAGCAACTGTTCTTGACAAATGGCTGAGTCTTAGACACGTTTATTTTCCCAGAATACATTTTCCACTGTTGCAATCAAGCATGATTTAGTTAACATTGATAAATGGCTTTCCTTGCCCAGCTAGCATATCAGCTATTCAGGAATATGGCAGATTCATTCACATTTTTTTGCTTTTGAAAAGAAATTATGCTGTGATAAGAAATTCTGTTTTCAATTTTCTAATTTTCCTGATCACTTCTTTTCCATGAATTGAGCATGTGGTGATGAGTGTCTATTCAGGCCATGTAAACTGTACAATACTGTATTCTAGCAGTATAGCTGCGGTCTGGTTGCATAAGAAACACAGTGCTTTGCCACTTAATTTAAAAAAATCTACTCTCCTATGCACTAAGCATATCTGAAGATTACTCTTTTTTACTTATGTTAATGAGTATCCACTCAATAAAAATAATAAAATGGCACTGTAGAACAATATGTACAGTGATCAAAATGCTACTAGGCAAAACTGTGTCACTGTAGTTTACAGGAAATATATATAAATCAGTAAGTGTAGCTATGTTCCAATACAACTTTAAGCAGACTGAAGTTTAAAATTTAATATTCATGTATCATGAAATATTCTTTTGATTTTAAACTATTTAAAAATGTAAAGACTATTCGTAGCTTGCAAACTGTACACAAACAGGAGGTGGAACAGATCAGAGCTAAGAACTCTGTAGTGCTATTTACCCTTTAAAAGCACCAAAATTATATATCCAACCCAGTGAGTGGATCACATGACAATCCAAACTTAACATATTCCAAGTTAAGTAATCATGTTCCCATACACCCTAAATTTTCTCTTCTTTCTACATTCTTCAATTCATCACCAACTAACGGATAAATCCCACAAGGGAGACCATGTACAAAATGGAATAACGGAAGCCTCTCTCACCCACTGACCTTAACTCAAATGTTCAAACTGCCAAAATGTTACTCAGAGTGCACCTCATAGAAAAAAAAGACCCTCTCTTACAAAGAAGCAGCAAACAAAGGACAAAACTTTCTTTTCAATGAACAAAAGAAACTAGAAATATAAACAAAACAAGTGAGTAACATTTTGGCCATTCTTTTAAGATCATGATACAAAGTATGTTAACCACTGATATTCTCTATTTTGCTATGCAATTCTGTTTTTTTTTCCACAGAAGAGTATTTTTATATCTTCTTTATTAATATCTACTTGTATTACATTAAAATTTTAAAGTTCTAATTATTTATTTCTAAACCATACCCTCTTTTTCATCTCGACTTGGATATTATCACCTTTATTCAAATCCTTATCATGTAGCAAGTGAATATTGTAAAAGTCTTCTTTGCTTCTATGTTTTTGCCTGAAATATATACACAAAACTGCTGCCTGCATGTTCTGTGTAAAATGAAAAACTATCGCTCTTCCTTGAAATTAGAATAAATCTGACCCCTCAGTATGACATACTCTATAACTGTAATGATTTACTTTTACTGTATAAGTCTCTTGCCCTATTTGCTATACTCTAACCATACTAGCCTTCCTCTCATGCCTCAAGACAACCCAATTCCTTTCCTTCCACAAATCCTTCTACAGTAACACTAGAACAGTTCTCAGATTTGTTCCATGAGGACCCCTGAGTAACCCTGAAGGAGGGCAGAAGAACGCAGAAGAGATCAGTAAGGGCAGTTCCATTACTATTATCCTTTACTGTCTAGACATTTAGATATGTCATTAAAAACCACATACACTAGAGTCCTGGGACCAAAAAGAAAAAAATATATAAATTAAAAACATGGTTTTGAAAGCCTTATTTACTTAGCAAAACATATAAGTGACAATATGACATGACCCTCTCATCCCTCCAACCTCTTCATCCATGTTCCATTCTGAATAGAATAAGTTGTTTCCAATCTCTATGCTTTTCATTGCTAAGTCCTCTCTGCCTCTTTTCCTTTCTCAATTTAGCTAATTTATATTTATTTTAGAAGAATCTTCATTTATTTCATGCCTCTAAATAAATGTAATATTACAATTGTCTGAAATATGAAAACATTATTTACTTGCCTTTAGACTTACTATCTGGTTCCTCTCATGGGAATGTAAGAGCACTGAAAGGTTCTTTGTCTGTCTTACTGCTATGTCTCCAGAATCAAGAGAACAGTACTTAACACACAGCACACATTCTAACAAATATTTGTGAAAATGTGTCCCAGTAAATTTTATATCCCAGGTTTTATCAACATATATATGCTAAATATACTCTCCCTCTCCCTCTCAGGGTGATACTGAGGATTTAACCTAGGGCCTTGCTCATGGTAAGCAGATGCTCTACCACTGAGTTACAACCCCAGCCCTTTATATCTTGGAACAGAGATATAAGTTGGTCTTAAAACTGTGTCCCTCTTGTTTCAGCCTCCTGAGTACCTGGGAGTAGTAAGTGTGCACTAACTATCTCAACTGGCTCGTTTCTCTCCTCATCCTTATTTATTCTCAATTAGTAGAGTTTCTAGTATTTTTACTTTCCTTCAAGATCTCACTCAGTTTTTTGTGAAATGGTTCCTGATGTCAATATAAATGTGGCTCTACTTAATGTAGCACATGATCTCCATGAAAAATAAGTAAAAATCTAAACAGGAACAGAATACTATGAAGAAAATAAAATGAGAAAATTACGAAAAGGAAAAATTCTGAATACCTTCTGGTAAAATATAAATGATAGAAATTAAATCAGGTTGGATTGAGTTTTGACTCATATTTCAATAGAAACTGAATCAGAGTAAAAAATGTTCACGTCACATATTTAACTTACACTCTATAAAATGCAGTGCTTTTCCTATTTAGAAGCATTTAAATAATGTTTAAAAAATAATGCTAAATTCTGCCACCAAAAATTACTAGGATAGAAAAACATGTGAAGATGATTCTTACTAAGTTATTGTCATCCTGGAAAGCATAGTGCAAAGTTGTAATCCACTTATTGTCTCCGTTCACCAACACGTCCCTTTCTTCACGAAAACATGCTGTCTGAAAAGAAAAGGAAAACTTTTCGAAAACACTTCACATGAAAGTAGGAAATATGCAAATAGTTGCTACATTACTACTCTGGAAAAGGAATACATTCAATATTATGACTTTTCAACAACTCAAGTTTCAAATCAGAAACCTAACTCCTGGAATAGTACACTTAACAAAATGTTTTATAAGAGAAAAATACTGTTATATGGTTCAAAATAATAAGAATGCAAAGAATAATTTAACCAACAAACATATACCAAACCACCACAAAGATAATACAAATATTCACATTTTGCATAATTCCTTCTGATCTTTTTATTTTTAAAACTGTAAGTCTTCCTACTACCCAATCTCTTCCTTTCGTTCCCTGCATAATAAATAATTTGAAGACATTACAGTGTATCAGTATACTTGGACCACACATACATATATATGTCCAAAATAAGAGAAATTAATTGTACTTTGAAAATTTATAATAATGTTGTAATTTTACCTATCCTTTAGATACTTGACTACGTTTTTACTCAATAATGACTGTTTCTCATTTAATTGTTATGGTATTCCATTGTTTGAGTGTACTAGAACTTACCAATGTAACCCCAATCATGGAAATGTAAGTTATTTCCAGTTTGTATTATTATAATGAAAATACCTGTACATGTGTACAAGAGCTCCTTTACAGTACATATGTAAAAGCAGAAATTCCAGATATAAGCAAATTTCAACTTTACCAATGATAGCAATTTTCTCTTCGTAACTAACTGCCACCTCACCACAGTATACAAAGCCCCTCTTGTCCCATTTTTAACCACATTTGGCATTATTAGACTTTTAAATAGCCGCCAATATGACGGATATGAAACTATATCTTATTGTTCTTTCAATTAATATATTCACAATTACACTTGCACATGAAAAGATTCATATGTACTTATTGGATACATGAATTTTCTGTATGGACGTTCAATTCACTTCCTTCGCCCATTTTCTCTAATAAATTGGTTTTTTTTACTGATTTGTTAAAGTTTTAATTTAGCTCCACCATTATAAAAGTACAGCCGGGAGAATCATAGAAACAATAAAAAAATTTTTATATAATTCTATAATAGATAATCTTTAATTTTTAATTAAAAATGCAAACTCTATACCAAAAACTTAGGAACTGAAAGGAAATACAGAAAGTAAAGGCCTTCCTAAGCCCACAATTTTATTGTCCAACTGTTGTGTTCAAAAGTTATCAATTTCAACACATGTTCAGTACACTCTCAGAAAGTTCAGAGTATACATAACATACGTACACTATATATCACATGGTGTCCCACTTCTTTCTTTTTTTTTTCTTTACACAAATGAGATCATAGTGCTCTATAAGGAGTTTCTCTGTTTGCCCAAGTAACAATATATTGGAACATTTTTCCATCTTAGAACATAGAACCCTACCTAATGTTTCTTAATGGATATACCATATTATCATACAGTATTCTATATAGCGCAGGTGCTTTGTTATTACTTCTCACAAGGTAAATTAAATAGTCATGAAACACAAAACAACAGTGTTATACAATCAGCTTTAACAATTCCCACATACATCTATAATCTTTATTTGAGCACAAAGAATTCCCAAAACCAGACATTAAATGGCAACATCAGAGAAAACATTAAAACAAAGTTTAATTAAACCAATTTAAATGGGCAGTTTTACCTGCTTCAGTTCATTTAAGGAGAAAACAAAATCATGTGACCTACTTACCATCAAGTCCAATTTTATAACTGAACTGAAATGAAGTTACAGTTAACTGCTAACACTTTAGAGATGCTATCATGGCTCTCAAAGCCTAGGAGACTCCTGTCTCCAGGCTTTATCTTACTATTACAACTACCTGAAATTGTTAGAAATCCAAGCTAGACTCATCATTCCATCCGATTGATGACTTCAAACTAACTGAAACTCCAAAGACTTTAGTCAAAAGAATGAGTTCTAATCTGTGCTAGAAGTTTTTAAATGAAATATAAATTAATTTTATATTATTTTTTCAATTTATTTTAAAAATAAAAGAAGGAAAACTTAACAAACAGACATCCATTTACAAAACAGCATAAGAACAACACAAACAGTACAGAGTTACAGACAAAGTGGTAGGAAATTAACAATGGTTGTTCTTTACATATTGATATCTACAAAGTGGTTTCTCAGGAAAACAAATAGAGACATGCAATATTGATCAAACAAATAATCATTAACTGTTCCTTTCAGTAAAGCAATAGAAGACAGTGGTACAACTATGTTAGCTATCCTGTATATTCATAATTACATAATTTCCCCTTCTTTCCCTTCTCTTTTCCCACACCCCAGTTGTCCTTTACTTTTGAGCATTTTCCTTTCGTTTCACAATATCTATCATACCTCCTAGTTTTTATTCACTAATGAAGTATAATATAAAATTTCAAACATATACAAAGTAGAGAGACTAATACAACAACCTCTTCCTCCCAAAGTACTATCATGCAATTTCAATTATTTTATTGGTCAACCTTGTTTCATTAGAACTTCAACCACTTAACCACCAGCTCCACAAGCGCACATACACATACTATTTAAAGCAATTCCTACAATCATATGATTTCACTCATAAATACTTAGCTATTAAGCTATTCTTATTAGTATGCAGACACTAAGTCTAGATGTAAAGCACAAAATGTCTATAAACAGTCTACTTTTTTGCATCATTGTCACACTGTCTTCAGCTGGTTATAACAACTACAGAGGGGAAATACTGGCATCTAATGAGTAGAGGCCAGGGATGCTACTAAACCTGGAATGCATAGACAGCATCCACAACAAAAAAATATCCAGCCGCAAAGGTCAGCAGTGCCTACCAAGAAGCCCTGTTCTAGATCAATATTAACCAAACCATGATACATGTACACCCTGGGGTTCATAAGGTGTTTAGGGAGATTCAAATGGCTAAAGGATATAATAATGTCTACTTCAATTACATTTTTTTAAAAAGATGTCTTGAAACTTCTCTCCTTGAAAAGCAGGACATTTGAGTCTAAGAATGCAACAAACATTTGAGAGGATATTGGAAATTATACAGCATCTTCAGATTCACTCACTCACTTTCTCAAATGTTTAGCCAAACACTCTGCTTACCATCGTGATGTGGCTGCTATACACATTATACTTTTTTATATTTGATAATACATTATTTAAATGTCATCTTTAATAGACTAGTAGGATAAAGAACAGAAGGAATATTTACATTAAAACATGAATTAATAAGGACCATATACAAAAATGATAGTAATTCTGCAACAATGCCACATGATATTCTTCAGAACACTCAGAAAATGCCTTCATCAAATTAATGATCTCATGTAGCACAACAAAACTGCATACATACTTGGAAATCATGTGTCACAATGAGAAAATCTGCAGATGATTACATCCACTCTGGCTTCTTATTTACTAAGAATAAAGTCTTCTCTCTCCCTCTCTCCTTCAGTAAAGTATTATCACAGAAAAATATTTTCAAATAATAACTGAGTATTTCTCTCTGATATAATATCTGATGACAGCAAAGCCAAAATTTTCATGGTTAAAAAATAAACAAATGGTATTTTAAGTTGAAAAATTCAAAAATTCCAAAAATTAGGCCTGCATACGGCATATCATCACTTTCCTTTTAAGTCTCCATTTTACATATTTGGTGGCCAAACCAAACATGAGAAATATCAGTGTTTTTAGCTTGTCAGTAAAAAATATTTTTGATATAAAGAAAAAGAAATCATTTGATAACACTCGTAATTTGTGAGTGTGGGTAAACAGGTACATTTTGAACCTCAAAATCTACTGGTCCAACTTTTCTGAAGATAATTTATTCATAGCAATAGCTATCAGGGTTTAAATGTACTATATTCCCCAGCTCTAGCCCGAAAGTTTCAATAGCAAAGATATTAAATTTGAGAAATGGGTAAGTACTCTACTAGAGTCAGCACAACATAAAAATTCCTTAATATAAAAATTATCTTTAAAATCATTTCAACCGCAGTACACACAAACTGGAGTACCTCAGGGCAGCCCACAGCAGTATCTCTGACCGAGAGTACTTCATAGCTCCCCCTTTCAAACTTTACATTGGATACCTATCTTGGGTGGCAAGACTACTTTTAATGTTCTATTTTCTCTCATTTTGAAATACAGATTTGGTGAAACAAATTTATTAACAGTTTAATTATATCTTCTAGGAACTAATATGGCTAAACTCACAAAAACGCTCCAATATATATGTAATTATAAAAAATATTTTCCTATAGTAAAATTACAGAAACAACCTAAATGCCCATCAATGTTTTTAAAATATATAAGACTCTTACCTCAGCTCTTTTCAGCATTTCCCATTTATTCAAAATTTTCATGGCAAATACTTTATCTGCATTTTTTAGTTTTACTACAGCAACCTAGAAAAGATAAAGGAAATATAACTTTTAAAATACAACAAAATACTTCTTTCAATCATCCATTTTTCCATTTTCTCTCTGTAAAAAAAAATGCCAATTATCAATGATTTCAATGCAGCTCAAATTCTAAGGTCCTAAATTAAATAATGCCAGGTTAAAAGGAGTTACATTAGTGAACATATGTCAAATCAGTAACTGCAGGTGTGAACACCATCAGCTGCTTACATTATATCCAAGTTTTCTGCTCTGGAATTTAAACTCAACATCTACTATTACTAAGAAATTGACCAAAATGTACAACATGCAGAAAGTCGATCTTAGGAAATAATGCATGCCAAATTCCAACATAACGCTATAGGGAACGCCAGCTGCCAAAACAAATATGTTCTGCGGGGACCAACTGATATGAAATAAACTGAAAATGACCTAACTTTCATTCTTTTTCTACACACTATCCCATGACTCCCAACCCCCCAACAATTAAGCAATTAGAGCAATTAAGATCAACTATTTTACAAATTGCAGACTTTACACAACCCTTACAACAACAATACCAAAAAAGGAACAGGTATTTCTGCATTTCACATTTCAGTGATGGATCATGAAAGTGTCAAATACAATACAGAAAATCCCATTCTCTCTCAACAAACTGATTTCATTTCTTTTTGTATCTCTGTTTCAGTTCAACTAGATAAGTGGTAAGGGCTTTCCAGCTTGTTGGATTTGCTATAGAATTGAGGCTAGACAACAGAAGTGCAAGACAATAGTGACAATATTTCCAGTTATTAAGAAGCTGGGATGGAGAAGACATCTGAGATGGAGAAGACATACTATTTACTATAATTTGGATCTTAAATGTCCCTCAAGGGTACGCATGGTAAAGCCTTAGTTCCCAATGTGATGCTCTTGAGAGGTAGAGAACCTTTAAGAAGGGGATACCTTGGTGATCTTTTGATTGTTGGTGAGTGCCTTTAAAAAGGTTTGTGAGACTCCAGTCTCTTTTTTTCCTCTTTTCATGTCCTGGCCACTAGGTGAATGGCTTACTCCACCATGCACCCCCACCATATGATCAAAATAGTTGATCTTAATTGCTCACCAACAGTCCTAAAAGCAATAGGGCTAATTGCTCATAGACTAAAGCCTCCAAAACTGTGAGCTAAAATACCTCCTTTCTAATTTCATTTTCTCTAGTATTCTGACACAACAATTGGAAGCTAACATCCCACACTAGTAAGCATAAGGACAAAACAAAGTATATACAGATCTTTAAACAATTCAGTATTTCCAATGATACAGAATATGTTTAAATTCAAGTGCAAACATCTTTTTAAAAAATGAATCTCAATAGCAAATCAGCATATCAAGTGTGTTTAATAAATTTATCAGGCTGCAATAAAAGTACTATGCCCATATATATTAAATTCAGTGTATGGTACTGAACATTTCTTGCTAATTGTCAAATACTTAGTTATAATGACTTTGATTACAGTTTATGGTGGGTAAAAAGTACAGTACTTCAAACTTAATCAATGCACAGACTTTAGTCTTATTGGTCATATTTGCAGAAATGATGTTTAAGAAAAGAGGACTATAAAACAAGCAGGGAAAATCTTTTTTTAGTGTATGCTAATTAGCTTGAATTAATCATCCCACATTGTATACATATGCCATAATATCACATTGTATCCCATAAATGAATATAATTATAACTAATCAATTAACCATTTAAAATTTATAAAAGAGAAAAGATACTTTTAAATCTCTTTATTCATACTGTCAGTTTGTTCTCCTGACAGGTGGTACCTACTTGATTCACTCCATACTCTTCTCAGAATTTTGCTCATTTTTTTAAAAAATGTATTTAATATATGTTTGCAGTATAAAATGGTCATATTCATTATTAAGAGTTGGTACACGTAAATAACACATCTCAATTCTTTTTCCTTTTCCTTTTCCTCCCTCCATTTCTCAGTCCCCTTCACATTTGCAAAAGATTTGTTTCCTATTATCTATCTTTTGTTTTGATCTTTAAATTATTTACAGTTTGGGTTTCTCATATAAGAGAAACAATGTGATATTTAAGCTTGTATGTTTGATTTATTTTACGTAACATTATTGTCTCAAGTCACATCTACCTTCCTACAAATGACTCAAAATTTATCCTAACTTATAATAGAAGAGTATTTCTTTCTACATAAATACCACATTTTCTTTGTCCATTCATCTGTTGATGGCTATACGCTACTTGCAAGATTTAGTTATTGTGAGCTGTGCTGCTATAGAAAAGGGAATGTAATATGATGTCTTTAATTCTTTTAGGAAGAGACCCAGAAAGGGGATAGCTGGGTTGAATGGAATTTCTATTTTTGTTCTTTGAGGAATCTCCACACCAATTTCCATAATGGTTATACTCATTTGCATTCCCACCAACAATGTAGGAAGGTTCATTTTTCTCTACAGTTTTGCCAGCAACTCTTATTTGATTTCTGGATGATACATAGTCTCTCTGAGGTAAAATGGACCTCAATGTTGTTTTAATTTGCATTTCTCTAATGGCCAGAAATGCTGAACATTTTTTCATGTACTTATTATTGCCCAACTGCCTTCTACTTCTGAGAGGGATCTATTAATTTCAGCTGCCCATTCGTTTACTGGATCTTTTATTTTGGGGAGGTTTAATTTTTTCAGTTCTTTATATAGTTTAGATAATAGTCCTATGCCCAAGAAGTGAGTGGCAAAGGTTTTTTCCTATTCTGTAGGTTTTCTCTTCACTCTGTTGGATGTTACCTTTCCTGTGCATAAGTTAATTTGATATAATTACATTTGTTGATTCAGAGAGCCCTTGCCTATGCCTATGTCTTCAAGTTTTAGTTATTTTATCTTCCAGCGGATTGTTTTGTTTTAATATTTAGATCTTTGATCCATTTGGTTTTATTTTAGTTCACAGTGAGAAACAGAGATGCAGATTCGATCTTCTGCTGTGTATTGCAAGTATTACCAGCACCATTTGCAAAAGAGGTTATCTTTCTTCCAGTGTACATGCCGAATGGGAACAGGACAATCTTCAACACTGTCTTACTAAGAGCTGTAAAAGGGTGAAAACACAAGATGAACAACTCTATACACTGTATAACTGGGACTATACATGGACACAAGGACAGGACCGTTAAACTCGATAAGCCTACATTTGGAATGGAGAAAGGACACAGAAGGATATTACATAGGGTCCTCCATTATCCTGATGTAGGGAAGAAAGATGAAAAAGACAGTAAAACATAGATACCTTCCCCTCCTCAGATCATGATGTGAAAAAGTAGCCCTAATTTTATATGATTCACTAACTTTCTAAATGTATGAGTATATAAGTACCTGAAAATGATCACCAATAATAGCACTGTTAGTGGTGATACCCACCAACTTACACTGGGTGCTTCAACTGCCAGGCATTACACTAACAGTTTTATACAAGTCTACAAGGCCCTTAACCACAATTCTGAAAAGCAAAAAGATTTTCATAATTCATTTGGAGAACATGCTGGCATTTGGCTATTTCTTTTTAATTTCATGTAAAGGCAAACATATTTCATAGCAGACACATGAATGCATTTGCCAATAGGACATTAAATAAAATACAGTATATGCATTGTATTTCCAAAATCCAAATATATTGGAACCAAAATAACTTCTAGCTTATACAGCTATACAGCAGGAATACTGATGGTATTGAGCATTTATTGAAAAGTCAAACACTTGACTTGTACATTACGCATGTTTAAAGGCTATGGTGACAGCATGAATTCTAAAGCTACACTACTTGGCTTTAAATTCTGATTTCATCATTAGCTAACACTGGACAAAAAAATACAGAAACTATCATTTTTTCAACTTCCAACCTTGTAACTTTATACTTGCTACATATACATAGACAGAAATACAGACAGAAATTCCCTAAATTGAAAATATCTACATACATATAAAAACTAGGCCATAATATTCACTACAGTACAGTTTTTAATAGTGAAATGTTGGAAATACACATATATATACATATAAAATACACACACACACACACACACACACATATATAACCCCCTACCTCCGAGACAGAGTCTTGCTATGCAGTTCAGGCTAGCCTTGAACTCTCTATGTAGCCCAGGCTGGCCTAGAACTCACAGGGATCCTCCTGCCTCAGCCTCGTGAGCGCTGGGGTTACAGTACTATATCGCCACACCCATCTTGGAACTTAATAATCTAAAGATAAAACTAAATATCACAGAAGATAGAGAATTTTTCATATGCTTGAAGAAATTGTTTAAGAATATTATTTGATAGGGAAATGGTCACAATATAATGTTAAATGCAACAAAAAATTTATTAGAACTTTATTTTTCTCTATATATGCAAAATATACTCAATTTCTATGCCATATGTATAGTATACTGATAATAAGCACCAATGTATTAAGAGATGAATAATTTCTAGGAGATGACTCCTATTTGCCTTCCTATATTTTCTGATGAAACACATCAAATGTGAAGCATGGAATGGGACAGTGTGCAATATACTATGGAGTTACTCTAGTGCGACTGATAAGGACCCAGATGAGACCTACTCCACACACCTGTGTGGTGACTGTGGCGATCACGAATGCCATGCTGCTGCACAGTGAAAGACATTCTTCAAACTATTTTGTAACAGTTTCATAAACTGCCTAAAAACTTTTCTAGAAGAAGGTGGGGTGTGGAGAAATGAGTCAATTTACAAAATATTCACAAATTATTAAGTCAGTCACACATTAAGAAGAGATTATGAAGCATACAAGGTGAAAAATAAAATTGATCTTTTTTTCTCCTTTAACTCTACAAATCATATTGATATTCATATTCATGTTAGTTAAAAAAAAAATAACAAGGAAAAGAGGATTCTCTTAGTACTCAAACTTCAGATCCTAAGTGCCATGCATGGCATGATTAAAGATACAGTGAATATATAATTTTTAAAATTTATTACAGTAAAAGAGATTACCATTAGTCCCCCTCAAAGTATTTTCCCTCACTTCAAACACATTCATCCCACTGTTCTTGCCACTTTCTGAAGCAGTTCTGGAAGTCCTCTTTCGTGAGTGACTGTAGTTGCGCTGCTGTAATTGTCTCGATGTCCTCAATCAATTCAAAACAATTATCTTTCCTGGTCATTTAGACTCTGGGAAGAGCCAGGATCACAGGGTGCCTGACCTGGTGAATAAAATGATGACACACCATAATGATTTTATAAGTTGCTTTTCCATTAGATGGCAGTTGGCAGTAGCATTCATATTTTTTTTAATCAAACCTCATAAAGACACTCACAAAATGGGACTTGCAGAACTGCCTCAGAAAGATGCAAAAATATGGATTAAGTGTGTTCCAAGTGAGGGGGAGTTTTCTGAGGGGGATTAACGTTTCTTTTACTGTAATAAATATTTTTTAATTTAAACATTCACTGTACATTTTGATCATATCCTGCATTAGGCAGTAGTATGTTAAAATACCCTTTCTTATGGTCAAGAAATAGTTCAGTGATAGTACACACACAGTTCTGGTTTCAATCTCTAGTATGGCCAAAAAAAAAAGAAAAGAAAGACCTGTCTTTTCTAATTTTATCAAAATAAAAAATTATGGAATAAAGGATTACAAAGCTAATACAGAATAAAAATGTATTTTTAAAAACATTAAATAGACATGTCTCCAAACACTCCACAGTAAAGCATTCCAATGTTAGAAACACTGCACACACCACAGAAATAATCAGTATATGAAAAAGTATAGAAATCAGTTGTTAAACATAATTTAGACACTGTTTGTAGCTATAACCTACAACATAAAATGATCACACTATACTAAATAGAAATTCAGTATCCAGAAAATGGTTGCCATGGAGTTCCACACCCCTATTCTATCTTCTTATGTCTAGAATTTACCCTGCCTCATTGTTCTGTCCCATCATTTTTCCAACCTCCCTTCATATCTTGTCTGGACTGTCCTACCTGACCTCGACTTTTGCCCTAACCTCTTACAAACTAATTTCAATACAATCCAGTCAGACTGATCCTGCTGAAATATAGGGGAGATCACAATACTTTTCAACTCAAAAAGTTCCAGTAGTTTCCTATCTCCCTCTAAGTAAAAGTCAAAGTCCTTAAGACCTATAAGGCCAACATGCCCTGGCCTTTGAGCTTGCTGACCTCACGCTCCTGACCCCCTTGTTCACTCTGCTCCAGTCATAACGGTCACCTTGCTCAATCTCACCTCCAAGCCCCGTGCATTTGTTTTTCTCCCTGGACCTGGAATATTCTACCTTCACAGAGTCACATGCTCTTCTCTTGCACTGAAATGTCACTCTGCTCCTTGACACTTTCTATCCCATTTCTTTCCCCCTTTTCCCCTTACTTTTACTTATTATTTAATAACTATATATTCTATTTACATAGTTTCTATTGTTTGCCTCACTCATTAGTATAAACTCTCCAAGTGCAGAGATATTTATCTAATTTTTCACTCGTACTTGTCTAGTGCTTGAGAATCAACAGATACTCAACAAACATTTGCTGAGTAACAGATGTGATCTATTTGGATATATACACATGCAAAGTTATAAGGCACCAATATTCTCAGTGGAAGTATATTCTACTGCAGTAATACTGAAACTCAAAAATAAGGCATTATGAAAAAAAGATATATCCTTGCATTTTATGATTTAAGAAGTGTGTATCAGATTATCCAGCTCATGCTGCTCTCTGAACAGGCTTTCAAGCCTCAACTTTACAATTTAGGCTTTAATCTCTTTTGTTACTGCTATTATTTTATATCTTTGTCTCCTTTTAATCTCTCCTGTATACATCTACCATCATCTTTATTAATAATAATAAAATAACACAAATAACCTTAATTTTTAAAAATTTACTCTGTGTATAGACAGGGTCAAGCATATTATACAATGTTACTTCATTTAATCCTTATACCAACCTAAAGTAGAGTCTACAATCCTCACTTAACAAATTAAAAAACTAAGGTCTAGAGGACTTTACTCACTTATAATCACATAATTGGTAATAGGACCAGGGTAAGAACCCTGGCTATCTGATTACAGAGGTGGCATTCTTAACCACCATACGTCCAGAACAGCTCTTCCCATTCATCAAGCCTATAATTTTGATACCTAGTAACATATAAATAGGGATTGCAGTATTTATGAAAATCATTTTGTATTTTTAGTATATGTGCTGTCGAAGCAAGTACATCATTTCGTATTTTTAAAAACTCTGAGTGATCAACCTGTGTTTAAAATATTTGCTAAAAATGAAAAAAATTACACCTCTATAACAAGTAAACAAAAACACTACAGAGTTTACTAAATAGCCAGAGTTATCCTCTTTATGGAGACACACCTTATATATTGAGCAAAATATTTAAAAGTTGGTACAGCATGGGCATCAAACTATCAAACCAGACACTGACTATAAAACCATAATATGCCCACATGTATGTGCCCGTTAAGGACTTAGGACCAGCACCATCAAAGATGAATCATGCACTATTCAAACTTCTTTGATTTTCCCATGATTCCCAGGAAAGCCAGAGTAAAGGAGTTTTCAAAGAACAAATGTCTAAAGGTAATTCTCCTTTCAGACCCCTAGGACTAGACTGTGGAGACACATCAGGGCCTAGTTATAGTACTTAGAGGAAGCAAGCTAATTAAAAGCTTTTGACACCTGAAGCAGGGGTAGCAGGCCAAAGCAGCAAGCTTTCACAACAAGCTCTGAAGCCCAGAAGCCTTGAAGCTGCCGGAGCAAGGCTGGAGCAGGCAGAAGCGGTGAGCCACCAGGAAACTGTGGACAGGTAACACCCAGGGCGTAAGTTAAAGGTTTTCCTGAAAGCAAAAAGGAAAACCCAGCGTTAAGTTAAGCAGTAACTGACAACTGAGTTGTAGAGAGAAGGTTCTTAACTCCTAGAGCTGCTGAATTTCAATTATATCTTGCTCCTTATTGTTTCCCATGATTTATGCGTTTCTTGCAGGAGTTCCATAAATTATGCTTTTATTTTAATGGCTTAAGAAAAAGCATAATTGATAGAAATGTTCCTATTGATACCCTTAGCAAAGATAAGCTTATCCAATGGGCCTATATACCTATTTACAAATTCCTGGTAGAGAACAAGATACCTTGGAGAAAATCATTATCTGTTTAGGGGTTTTGCATTTCTAAACCTATCAGTTGACAAACACCAGAGAGTATGTAAGCCCAGCAGAGCTGTTTCCATCAGGAATGAATAAACAATAAAGTTTATAATTTAGTGAACACTATTTTTATACACAAAACAGTGTTAAAATAACAGAGGAAATTATCAGCAATCTTACTTTTTTTTAACATAGTTTAATCAACATATTATAGAGTAAGAACAAAGCAAAAAGGGAAAAAGACACCTTCTTACACTAAACATCAAATATTAGCAATCATTTATTAAACACTCTGACCTGATTCCGGAGGTCTAAATAGCACTGGTCTTTTGTCAGCCAGGACTTTTTCCTAGTCAGCTCACTGCTGAACTGCCTATTTCTACTAACTCCCCAGTTCTGCACCCCATTCTTATTTTGGTTTTTGGTGGTACTGGGGGACTGAACTCCAGGTCTCACATGTGCTAGGAAAGCACTCTACCCCTGAGCTACATCACCAGCCCTCTGCACCCCATTCTTTAGTTCTTCCAAGTATCAAGAATGCAGAGCAAATGTGGCTGAGCCTAACTAACCATTTGCCTCATTTATCCTAGAGGCAAATAATCCAATGTCCTGTCCTGTCTTCACTCCCTTCTATGATATGTATGTACATTCTTTACATATTTTTTATTATTACTCTACTTCCTTTTTTCCAAGGTCGATCACAGCTGGGCCCTCAAATCTACCTGTACTCCCACCATTAATCGTGATTCTCAACAAACTTACATCAATTTAAAATGCCCTGGGCCACCCTGAAACCACACCTGTCCTCACTCTTCACGCCACAATTAATGACCAGGTGGCCCATTTCACAGCTAATAGATCCTTCAAATCCCTCAGCCATCTTTAAAGCTTATCCATACGTCTTTTCCTTTTAAACCACAAGAAGAATTGTCTCTACCACCTTCAAGGCTAGTATTATCATCTGAGATCTTCCTGGACCACTGACGGTGAACCTTTTAGAGTTTTCAATAACAAACAGCCTGTGGCAGCACATGTGCCATAAATTCGCCACCACTGTCTTAGATCCTCCACTTCCTTCCCTTTTTGTCCTTGTTCCATCAAAGATTTCTTTTATACCTTCAATCCCCCTTTCTCCTACTTCCTGAATATCAATTGAAAAACTTCCAAGACCCTCCTCCCTCCAGCAATAACAACAAAAACTATTACCACTCTACCTTCCCCTGGAGAAATGATATATCCCTTTTTCATAAGTTATCGCCAGCAAGCATACTTTTACTTTTCTTTTGAAGTACTGGGGTTTGAACCCAGGGGTGATTTACCATTGAGCTACATCTCTAGCCCTATTGTTTTTGAGACAAGGTCTCACTAAGTTGCCCAAACTGCCCTCAAACTTGCAATTCTCCTGCCTCAGCCTCTTTGGTGGCAGGTGTGCACCACCGCAGGTGGCTCATACAGCACTTTGTAAAGAGCAGTGGATACTTCTTCCACTTGGTCACATTTCCTTAATCTCTTTCAATTGCCTTTTTCAGTCTAGTTTCTACTTCACCTCACTGGGATGAAATTATTCTTTTAAATATCATTAATGACTCCAACTTCCAAATGAAAGATAGTATTGTCAATTCTCATCTTCTTCAATCCCTCTTAATTACTGGACACTGCTGACAGTCAAAATATTTCCTTAGTTTTTCTTTTTCGGTAGCATGTTAAATACTGTTCTTTCAGGATCCCTGCTCCAGTTTTGTTTACATTGCTTCTCTGTACTGACTTGTTCTATTCCAAAAGCCTCAGAAAGTACCTATAGGCTGCTGACTCCTGAATCCTTACCTATAGCCCTACATTTCTTGTTACCTACTAGTAATCTCTCTAAAATATTCAGTAAATGTCTCAAATTTCACAAGACAAAAACCTATATACTGAACTCATTTATTTAAGCTACAAATCTCTATCATTTATGACTTCTACCTTTAACTCACCCAAGACATACATTTAGGGAACAGAGGAAAAATTTCAAGAAATACTTTAGGATATAAAAGTTGGTGAATGATTAGATAATGGGGGAGAGAGACTTACCTGTCTCTGTTTTCTTTCCTCAACGCTATCACCAATTTTATTTTTCTAAGAATTCTAATTCTATCCCTTCTCTGTCTATTAACATCTGATAGGACTCCAACTCCTATAACATAAAGCTCCTTAGCATGGCATACCAACTCATTCACTGCTTTGTCCAAGGTATCTTTCAGTCCTTGTCTTTTACCAACAACAAAAACCTTATCTGAAATCACAAGATCACTCTCCGCTCTCTGAACAAAAAGAAATGCACTTAATAAGAAAAAAAAAAACCCTCTTGATTCAAATAAAATATATTATAGAAAATTTATAAAATTAAAGTATAAAGAAAAATAGTCACAGCTAACACTATTTCAGTCTAGAAGACTAATCTGAAATAATAAACCTTTTCTATGTACTTTTCAGTACATGAAAAATTTTTGCTGAAAATTTTTTGTTAGAAAATCATTTGAAATGCAGTAAATGCATTATAAATAAAAACACTTTGGAGAGCATTAGTGATATAAAAAAGAGAGCAGCCTAATACTTTGTTCATTTTACAAACATACTAAATAGCTACAATGTACTAGACACTGTCGTAGGTACAGGGAAACTGCAGTATGCTGACAGAGAAAAAAAATCCTTACATTCATAAAGCATATATTCTTATTTAATAATAAGGAAATGGTTAAGTAAATTATGGAGCACCCATATAATGGACTTTTATAGAGCTATGAGAAATCATGTTTAGAAAGAAATACTTCAGTACTTGGGAAAAAGACAAAATATCCTGTAAGAAAACTTCATTACATATGTTTATGAACCTATCTTAACTTGATTACCTATAAACAGAAAAAAATTGGGAAAAAAGTTCCCCCAAATTATAAAAATGTATACAAATGCTATGTATCTATTTTGCTGACTAGTCTGTGATCCTAATCAAGACTATGGAACATAATTAGATTAAAATTCATGACTGTTAAGTATCATTTCCATTACCCAAATGATAGCATGAAAGAAAAAGAACTTCGTTTTCCAGTATTTTTCACCTCATAAGAAAAAGCACTATGCTAAGTACTACATATAAAATAACTTGGAGATATTTACTCCTAGAGCTATGTACTCCCCTACAGCTTATATTATTAATGAAGACAAGCATTAAGTACATAAACAAGGAATCTAGAAGTTACAAATATAAATGCTAAGAAGAAGTTGTTTAGATACTCTCATCTTCCCTAATAGAAAAATAATGGGCTGGGGATTTAGCTCAGCGGCACAGCGCCTGCCTGGCAAGCGCGAGGTAGTGAGTTCAATTCCCGGTACAGGGAAAAAAAAAAAAAAGAAAGAAAGAAATCTTTTGGGCTGAGGATGTAGCTCAGTGGCATAATGCCTGCCTGGCAAGCACAAGGTCATGAGTTCAATCCCTGGTTCTGCAAAAAAAAAAAAAATCACTCATTTGGGGCTGGGGATTTAGCTCAGCGGCAAAGCGCCTGCCTGGCAAGCGTAAGGTCATGAGTTCAATTCCCGGTACAGAAAAAAAAAAAAAAGAAAGAAAGAAATCTTTTGGGCTGAGGATGTAGCTCAGTGGCATAATGCCTGCCTGGCAAGCACAAGGTCATGAGTTCAATCCCTGGTTCTGCAAAAAAAAAAAAAATCACTCATTTGGGGCTGGGGATTTAGCTCAGCAGCAAAGCGCCTGCCTGGCAAGCGCAAGGTCATGAGTTCGGTTCCCTGTACCAGAGAAAAACCAAAAAAAGAAAAGAAAAATAAATACCTTAACTCCCATTTTTATAAATTCATTCACCCTGGATTTCATTCTTTTAGTGTTTAGCTTTTTCAAAGATTCACTGACTTCTTCCTGCCATCAATTCTTTCACTGATTTCCAAACATAGAATCATTTTTAAAGCAATACATGATGACAAATACATTTTGTCAAGCAGGGAGGAACTCTGATTTCCCTGAAAACACAAAGTCTATTATACTGGTCTTTAATATAACACATTAGTCACTTCAGAGTATCTAAAGAAATTGTATCAAAAGAGGTGAGTGTTTGGGCAAAGTCACTCTGCTCTACTTCCTTTCTCTTTAACATTTACACTGCAACCATTTTCTGCCTAGAGTTCAAGGAAGTTAAAAAAAAAAAACAAAAACAAAAAAAAAACTGTCTCAAAATCAAGAGACTCCACTCTCTAAGATTCAAGAGGCAAGTGTTGAAAAAGAAAGGTGAGGAAGTCCCTTTCACTTCTGTCCATCATAAATTCATACACATTAGGAATCAAGATTTGTCTTCTCTAACAACTGACCTAAAAGCCTGTATTTCAATATCACTCTGGTCCACTACCGAGTGACTGTATAAAGTTGGCTGAAACCTGAATTCTGCCATTTGGAAACCACACATTTTGAGTTTACTTTAAGATCCACAGTTAGGAACAAAGGTTTGCATTTTAGGAAAAGTAACTTTAAGTCTCTAGTGTGGTCCCAAATTCAAGTCTTGATCCCTTTTATCAGAGGATCCTGATAACTCTGAACTTGATCTGACTCCAACATATAATAATAAAACCCAGTAACAAAGGGAATACACTTATTTGATCCTTGCCTCCTCACATAGATCAAATAGACTTCCTGTAATCCAAAGTATCAGAAATACCCAGGATCTAGGGCACAAGGTCTAAAGACATTCTTGATATGTGCTCAAAACCAGGACTTGAGGTTCTGAAAGGATGGAGACAAACAGTAGGAGGAACCTCAGCTGTGAAGGCCAGCCAACGAATATTCAATTGCTGAATAATAAGATCAGGAACACTGACTTTTGTTGATTTTTTAAAGCTAGTATTTAGAGATTGTTTTGAGATGGCAAATTAGAAACATTCATTTACTTTCCTCTCTCCCTCTCAGTCTCAAGAAATGACAGAAAATAAAGGTTGTTTAAAGGAAGAGATCATAATAGCAATGAAAAATATGAAAACTAACATCTGCCAGTGAGATACAGCATTTTAAAGAATTATTAAAATCTAGGATGAATAAAATACAATTAGAAGGAGAGAAAAGAATGAAGAAACCACAGCACAAATTACACTGCAATATAAAACTAATGCACAGGTAAGTGCAGTTACCTAGAATTAAAGCTTAAAAACAATAAACTAAGTAAAGAGAATTCAGTGTATAGACTCCAAATTTTATCACTTTTGGTAGAAGATATATACCAGAAAAAATATAAAATAATGAAAAGGAAACTGTCAAAAGCAAGGTAATACAACATAAATTGTTATAGACTAGAGTTACCCCACGTGTTACACAGCATTACAACTAATGCGTCCTATAACTGTCTTTTAGTATCCATTATTTAATCTAACATCTCATCTCTCTACCACCTCTCCCTCCCAGTCTCTAGTGACCACCATTCTATTCTCTACTTCTGAGATCCAGAAAGTTTTCAGCTTCTACATACGACAGAGAACAAGTGATACATATTTGTTTCATTTAACATGACATATTTCAGTCCCACCCATGTTGCCATAATGACAGGATTTCATTTTTTTATGGTTTATTCTATTCTAGCGGGCCTGGGGGCAGGGGAGGAATAGAGGAACGGAAAGTGGGATAAGACCCTTTTCTATCCATTCATCCATCAATTTTCACTTTAATTAATTCCATATCTTGAGTATTATGAAAACTGCTGCAATCAACATCAGAGTACAGGTTATCTCTTTCATAAACGAATGTCATTTCTTTTGGATATCTATCCAAGAATAGGATAGCTGTATCATATGGTATTCTATTTTTAGTTCTTTGAAGAACCTTCATACTGTCTTCTATGATGGCTATACTAATTTACATTCCCTCCAACAGCACATAAGCGTTCTTCTTTCTTTACAGCCTTATGAGCATTTGTAATTATTTGTCATTTTGAAAATACCTAGGGGTAAGATGATATCTCATTGTGGTTTTTTTTTTTCCTTTTGTATTCCCTTGATGATCAATAATACTAAACATTTCTTCATTATACTTAGCACGGAGAAGACTTTTTTTAACTCCTTTGAATGGCTGGGCACCATTGTCAAAAATCATCCATGCATGTATAGATTTATTCCTGGACTTTTACTTCCATTTCACTGACCTATATGTGCTCCTTCTGTTAGTACCACATAACCTTGATTACAGTTGTTTTGTAGTAAGCTTTCAAATTATAAAGTGTGAGTCTTCAAATTTTGTTCTTTTTCAAGGTTGTTTTGACTACTCCAAGTCTCTCAAATGTCCACATAAATTTTAGAAATCAGCTTATCACTTTCTACTAAAAAGATATCTTCAATTTTGACGGGGATTGTACTGCATTATAAATAGGTCAATCTGAGAGATAGTGCCATCTTAATACTGTGTCTTCCAATCCATTAACATACAGTGTTCTTCCATTTGCCTAAGTCTCCTTTTAATTTCTTTCAAAAATATCTTACAGTTTTTTTCTTCATTTACAAATATTTCAGCTGGAGATAGAATCTTCATAGGTTTTCCTATTT
This sequence comes from Chinchilla lanigera, assembly GCF_000276665.1. Taxonomy (NCBI): domain Eukaryota; kingdom Metazoa; phylum Chordata; class Mammalia; order Rodentia; family Chinchillidae; genus Chinchilla; species Chinchilla lanigera. The sequence continues at coordinate 9,976,071 of NW_004955406.1, read as the reverse complement.
CAGCTTTTTTGGAAGGGAACTGTTCATACGCTGGCAGTTGAACCCAAGTTCTCATGTGTATAACCACATGCTCTACCACTGAGCTACACACTCAGCCCCACTTACAGCAGTTTTAAGAAGTTTTGCTAGTGCCTGAATGTAATTTTCATATTTATCCTGTCACAGAGAAATAGAACCTCATAAATCTATGTATGAATTTGTCTCTAATTGTCTTTGAAAACTTCTCAGTCATTATCCCTTCAAATACTATTTCTGTAACATTCTCCTTTCATCTCTCTTCTAGAACTATAAATACTTTCGTGTTAATTTTTCGTTATGCCTAATGTTAGTGAATTTATTTAATTTTTCCATTCTTTTTCTCATCCATCCAGCTTTAGCCTAGATATTTTCTATTCATCTATTTTCCAGTCCACTAATCCTCTCTAGCTTACTATAGCTAAGAAAGCTGTCACATTTTAATTTAAATCACTGTAATTTTCATTTCTAGGGAAATCACCTTAATCCAATCTGAAATTGATCTGATTAGAACTGAGTTTTAGTCTTGTGAGGACTGGCCCATTTCCATTTGCCATTACGCACACAGAACAAAAATAGCCCTGCAAGGGTCCCAAATGAATACCTCAGATATTTAACACAGCCTTCCTCTTTACTGAATCCTGAATTCCAATTTTTGTTTTTCTGCCTATAAAACCTTCGGAACATTCTCTTTAGCTTCTCTGCCGCTGCCTAGGTAATGGCAAATGCCTCCAAGAGAAAGGGAGAGCTGAACATTGGGGTTCAGCTCTTTAAACACTGGGATTCAGCTCTCAACAGACTTAATTCTGCAACTCTTAGCTCTTTGAGTCTTTAGTGATTTCATAACTCTTATGAATATCTTTGAACAGATGAATTTATATTTTAATCAAGCTCTTCCAGCTGTTTTCAGCAGATCTAATGAGATATAAACAAGCATGTCAGAAATTCCATGAAAATTATTCAGTGTGTCAGATTTCAGAAAATCCAGGTCCCAAGGGTGACCCTGAACACTGTTTCTGCTGATGGTGCTGACTAATACTCCAACCAGACCCTACCCGCACCCTTGCAGATAAACTGTTCAGCCTCTACAACACCAACATAAGCTATGTGAATGAGCTGTCTGAGACTTTGGTAGACAGATCCAAAGTGTCTCAGAGAGGTAGTTGCCTAAAAGACAAATTGGTATCTTGAGAACCAAAGCCAAAATGTCTTATCCAACAAGATATCATCAATGAATGCTCTTCCTGAGCATTTTGGGGTCATGAAAACCATAACTGAACAAATTTGCATTTACCAATGGGAATACCAACATAGAGATGTCTGTTGAAGACCTGCTTAGCTATTGTATAGTGTGGAGATAGTTGTATGACGGCTTTCCCTCTGGAACCTAAAATTTCTGGACAAAGAAAGGCCTGTGATTCGGTGGCCTCTATGATTTCCATTTGGCTGAAGACCCTACTCTAACCCCCCATTGTGTGGTTTGGACATGGGTTTCAGTGTGTCCACCAAGGGTGATTCTCAGTACAGTGATCTTAAATAGTTGTAAAGCCTTTAAAACATAGGGCCTAGTGAGAGGTCGTCAGGTGATTAAGGGTACCACCCTTGGAAAGGATTAATGCTGGCTTCATAGAGTTTGTTAGTTCTCTCAAGAGTGGGGCTGACCATAAAAAAAATTTGGAATTATTGAAAAATCAGTATGTCATCTGACCATAAAAAAAGAGATCAAAAACAAAAACAGCTCAAATTTTTTTAAAAAGTAAATTACAAATCTAATAACTCATGAATCAGAAAATTAAAATGCTTTTGTTTATTTTGCAGTACTGGACATTAAACCCAGGACCCTGTACATGCTAGGCAAGTTTTATATCACTGAGCTACAATCCAGCCTTTTAAATTTTATTTTGAGAGAAGGAAGGGCTGAATTCATTGCCCACACTGACCTCAAACTTGTACCCTCTCTGTCTCTCAGCCTCCCGAATAGCTAGGATTATAAGCATTTGTCACTTCATCTGTGGAAATTAAACAGCATTGTGACTCAATGATAATAAAAACACCACACAGCAAAATCTTTGGGATATTCTAAACACTGCTCAGAGGGAAACTTAGAGCTTTTATGCTTATAATTAAATGGAAATGAATCAAAGTCTAAGTTACTACCTTGAACAGCTAAAAAACAAATGAGCAAATTAAATCCAAAGAATGTACGAGGAAAGAAAGATGCAAACAGAAATTGAAGAAGATAAAAACAAAAATTGAAAAAGAAAGACACAAAAATATATAAACCAAAAGTAGCTTTGTTTGATAATAACACCAAAAAACTTCCAACTTGATTTCCAACAAAGGAAATAAAAAATACACTATGAATAACAGCAACAACACCTCTTCAAGTTCTAGATATCAAAAGAATAAAAAAGCATGTTATGAAGAGCTTTACATCTTATAAACTCAAATTAAATGTAACAAGTTCCATGAAAAACAAAATCTGAATAGCTCTATAACCATCAAAAGATCAAATTATGAGGATTAAATGCCCCATGAAGATATACTGAAGTCCAGATAGTTTCACTGCTAAATTCTATCAAACATTTAAGAGGAAAAAAAAGCCAACACTCCCTAATTCATTACTTTAAGTACATCACAGCCCTAATATCACAACTTCACAAACATATAAACAAAATTACAGGCCAACATTCCCATGAATAATGTAAAATTGATTAGCGATAATATTAATAAATTGAATGGAACAAAACTTGGAAGGATGGTGAACCACAATCAAATGGAGTTTTGTCCCAAAAATTTGATTTAATATTTGAAAAATCAATACAGCACCACCAAAAGCACAACCCATGAAAGAAGTAATTAATACGCTAGACTTCACCCAAATTAAAAAATCTCAAAAAAAAAAAAGCTAATTAAAAACCTCTACTCTGTGAATGCCATTCTTAAGAAAATGAGAAACTGTCTGATTAAGAACTGTTGTATAAGATGTACAAAGAACTGCTAAAACTCAAAAAGAAAACTTAAAACCTGGTTTTAAAGTGGGGGAAAAATTTGGACAGACTTCTCACCAAAGATATACAAATAGCAAATAAGTATATGAAACAATTCTCTATATCACAATTAAGGAATTGCAAATTAACAAAGTATTGCTACATACCTATTTGAATAGCCAAAAGCCAAAACATTAACAAGATCAAATGCAAATAAGGATGTGGAGCTATAGAATTCTTATTTGTTGCTGGCAGAAATGCAAAATGATACAGACACTTTGGCATTTTCTTATAAAACTTAAATACACAATCTAGCAATCATGCTCCTTGTATTTATTCAAATAAACTGAAAACGTATCTACATAGAAACCTGCACATGGATGCTGATAGAAGCATTATGCATAACTGTCAAAATCTGAGAAACAAGATATACGTCACTAAACAACCTTCTGTTCGATTTTGCTGTTAGCCTAAAACTGCGCTGAAATACAAAATCTTCTTTAAAAGCCAAAGTAATCCATCATGTTAAGTGAATAAGGGAGAAAATCTATATATGATTATTTTAGTAGATGCAGAAAAACTATGACAAAATTTAGCATTAATTAATGATTAAAATTTAAAACTCTCAATGAACTAGTAATAGAACATAATTTCTTCAATCAGATAAAGGACATCTATCAAATATCTGTAATTAGTGTCATGCTTAACAGTGAAATTCTGAATCTGTAAATTCGGGAGTAAGGTGAGCATATCTACCCTTTTAACATTTATTCAACATTATATTAGAGAACAAGCTTGACAAAAAAAATGAAAGGTATGAAGGCAAGAAAGTGAAACTATCTTTTCTCAAATAATATAAATGTTACATGATCTTTTGTTTTGCTATCATTTTTACTGTAAAATGTAAATATTTTAAGGGATATTTTGATTCTAAATGTGATAAAATAATTTCTCATCTAAAAAAATAATGTTTACACAAAAAGTATGCACAACCAAAACTATTTCAAAACAATTAAAAATAATAAACTATAAGAACCTCAAGAAATAAATTCAGATACAAAAAAATCAATTATATCTACATATTGGCAAGAAACTACTTGAATATAAAAATGTTTAATGTCATTTAACACCATGTCAAAAACTCACATACTTAGAAATAATGTTAACAAAATATGAAAAAAACCTACACACTGAAACTAAGACATTGAGTAAAATTAAATGATACCTTAAAAAACAAAGAGAAATACCTTGTTCATGGATATCAAGTAGACTCAACATCATTAAGATGTCAGCATTCCCAAAATTTATCTATAAATTCAATGCAAACTCAATTATAGTATAATGCCAAGAGGCTCTTGTAGAAATTAACAATCTCATTCTAAAAAGCAAAAGCTATTTAATAAACCTTTTAAAAACTATGGGAGGACATAAACTTCATTCATTGCATAATTTCAATATAGTAAAAACTACAGCAATCAAGACAATGTAGTACCGGGCTAAAGACACAAAAATATAGAGTAGGCAGCACACCAAGTAGATCCACATTGCTAGAGACAACTGATACTTTTTGCCAAAGTGCTTGCTAACATAATTCAATAACGGAAAATATCCTTTCTGACAAAGGGTGCTGAAACAAAGGACATCCACATGGCAAAGATACTACAAAAGAGTATGGAGCTTCTCCTCTCTCCCCAAGACACAATCCTCCAGTCCCTTCCTGTGTACAACTATCTGGAAGTTCTCCAAGCTCTCTCCTTTTGGGCTTTCAAGGAAACTGCATTAGGTAAGCAGGACTGATTAAATCACTGGCCACTGATGATCAGTTTAATCTTCTGACCCTCTCCCTTCCATTGAGCTTGAGAGGTGAGACTGAAATTCCCAGCCCTCTAATCCTGAATCCTGCCCTGGTCTGTCTAGTGACTAACACCTTCCAGCACATACATTTAAGGGTTGCCAACCATCAGTTAGTTTTTAACATACAAATGCCTGTCTGGGTATGGAGCTCAGTGCTTTGTGACCACTATGCCAGCACTCTGCCACTGAGGTACATCACCAGCCCCGAAGAGAGCTTTTAAGTGAAAAGGAAAATGATCCCAAAGTAAAGCATATGAGTGTAAAAAAGCATGTGAATATAACAAGCAAGAGGAAATACACAGATAAATCTAAATGAACAGGTATAGTATAATCATATCTTTGGGGGCTTCAAACATACATTGAATTAAAGACACATCACAATAATGACCCCAACAAAATGTACAATTGAATAAGTGGGAATTGGCAACACTCAAATTTACCAAGAATACATGCAGCGATCTCTGGGGACCAAAGTAAACAAAGTAAAACTAATAAATCTCTGGGGACCAAAGTAAGCAAAGTAAAACTAATAAATCTTGGGTGTTAAAATACTGTATTACTCCAAGAAAAAGAAAATGAGAGAAAAATAATATAGAATGGGCAAGATAAATGTCAACTGACTAAATACATGCCAATTAAAAGATAATCAGATTTTCAAAATGGATTGAAAATCAAAACCTAACTATTGCACTTAACAGTAGACATACCATAAGGTTATCAAAAGTTTAAGCTAAAGCAATGGAGTAAGATATTTAGTGCAAATATTAATAAAAAGTGAGAATAGCTCTATGAATGTCAAATTAAGGAAAATTTAGGTCAAAGTATTACACAGATTGGCATTCCATAACAAGAAAATAATCACCAGGAAGATATAATACATAAAGTCTGCATTTTTTATCAGCAAAACTGAAAGAAATAAAAGGAAACAAACTCTCTCTCAGGAAATGACAAGTCAAGAAAACATAAAGAAAGTGGAAAAATTAAGGAAGATTAATGAACTTGGCCTAACTGATATTTATAGTACACAGCAAATTTCAAGGGAATGCAATCACCCAGTGTACAACCTCGGACTACTTTGATATTGTAAGTCAATGACAGAAATATAACTAGGAAGTCCTCCAAATGTTTACAATCTCACCTACGGGGGACCAAAGCAGTAAGATTCCAAGTTTGAGGGCATTTTAGGTAACTTAGTAAGGACCTATCTCAAATTAAAATAAAATAAAATAAAATAAAATAAAATAAAATAAAATAGAATAAAATAAAATAAAATGCCAAGGATACTCATACCAGGGTACGAGAGGGTTTGAGAAACTTCTAAACTCATAGACCCAAAACAAATCACATTGAAAATATAACGCCAGATAAGAAATCACACAACATATTGAGCAAAACAGTAATGAAAATATGAGGTATCAGAATGTGTCAGCTGTAATCAAAGCTCCTTAAAGGAAAGATAAAATTTAAAGCTTTAAATAAACTTTTTCTGGGGGGTACTAGGGATTGAACCAGGGCCTTTCAATGGAGCTGCATCCCATCTATCTATCTATCTATCTATCTATCTATCTATCTATCATCTATCCATCCATCCATCCATCCATCCACCCACCCACCCATCCATCCATCTGTATTTTGATATAGTATCTTGCAAAACTGCCCAAGCTGGGCTAGAACTTGCAATCCTCCTGCCTCAGCCTTCCAGAATACTGTGCAGACCTGTACCACTATGCCTGGCTTTTAATGCATTTCTTAAAAGAAAAGCTAGAGCTGAAGATAAAGCTCAGTGGCATAAGCGCCTGCCTGGCAAGCCCAAGATCCTGAGTTCAATTCCCAGTACCAAAAAATAAAAAAATAAAAAGAAAGGCTAGAAATGAATGTTTTAAGTATTTATTTGAATAAATTAAAAAGAATAGCAAGTTAAAACCCAAGAGAAAAGAAAATATTTAAAAGCAGAAATTAATGAAACAGAAAACTAATCTGTAATGGCAAAACCCAAAAGGCTGAAAGTTAATTCACTGAAATAAAAATAAAACTGATAAATCTCTAGCAAGACAAGTAAAAAAAATGAGACATCAGTGAATGGTCACTTGAATCAACAAATAATCAATATAGTAGTAAGTCTTAAAAATTAGATGATATGGACAAACATAACAAAACTAATACATAAATAGAAAATCAAAGTGATCTTATTTTTCTTAAAAAAATAAATATATTATTTAAGACTTTCTCACTAGAATCCTCCAGCCCAAGAAAGCTTCACCAGTGAAATCTTATAGGCATGTAAGGAATCATTAACAATCTTCACAAACTTCTAAAACACAGTTAAAAAGGAAACAGTCCCCTCATTTCTTATGAGACCAGTATAACTAAGATACTGAAACCTGATTCTACTTCTGTAGGAACATTACAGGCCAATTTCTCTCAAGAAATATCCTTTACGAAAAAAAGATCCTTTAAGGAAGGAAGGAAAAAAAAAAGATAACTAGCACACCAAACTCAGTGATACATAAAAAAGGAGAATACACGATAACCATACTGGGATTATTTTAGGACTGCAAAGTTAAACATTTGAAAAGAAATCAGTATAATTCAACACATTTAACCAAGAATCTTTAAAAATGCATATAAAACCATTTATTAAAATTCAACACAGTTCATGATTTTAAAACTATAAGTAACCTGACCACTAGGTATGAAGTCAACAAATAAAATTCAATTAATTATAATTATGCTTTCAATAATTAGAAAATAAATTCAATAAACCATTCTAATTATACTAACATCAAGAATATCACATATCTAGGAGCAAATCTTCTGAAAGATATGGAAATCCTCATATTGAATGAAAACTATAAAACTTTAAGATAAACATTAAAAGTCGAAGAATATACTGTGTCCATGGATTAGCTGCCTCAATATTAAGATTTCAATGATCTGCAAATTGATCTTTAATTTCAATACAATCTTAATCCAAATTTCAGCGGAGGTTGTATGTGTGTGTGTGTGTGTGTGTGTGTATGTGTTTAGAACCTGAAAAACTGATTCTAAAATGTGATGGGAGAAGTCAGGCGTGGACTGGAGTCACAGTTTATACACTACAAGACATCAAGATTTCTTATCAACTAGAGTAATTTAAGATAGTTGGCACACAGACAGAAGGAACAAAAGAAAGTCCTGAAAATTACTTATATTTATATTAGCATTTGAAGTACACATTAAAATATGAACATTTTAGAAAACAGTGCCATACAGATAGGATTTCATACAAAACTAGGATATTTTCTGATCAACCATATCAATTAAAACCACAAATAAATACTTTTGTTAAATTCTCTCACAACTATGATATGTTAAACACCTTACAAAACAGTTAGTAAACATCCATAAAATCTTAATCTCTTACCTCCCCAAATGCACCTCGACCAATCACCTTTAATATTTCAAAGTCTTCTCTATGTAATCGCATTTGTTTCACTTTCGAAGTAAATGGTTTAGCTGAAACAGAAGAGCAACATCAATTACTTTCTTAATGAAATGTGATATTAGTCAGATATGCAACAGATATGGAACATTATTCTTAATTCTAATTTGAATTTTTATTAAGAACTAAGTCAAAGTATTCTAAAATCTCATCAAACTGCATGAGAATAAACTGACTTAATTTCCCTAAAAACAATACAGTTCTCTTATTTCTCATGAATGAATTACATTTTTAGTGAGAAACATTTTCAAACACCAAATAAAGTAAAAATAATGCAAAGCAGCAAGTACTGTATGTAGAAATGATACCAGTTTACTCTCATATTAAAAATTCTATGTATTCTATCAAACTAGACCACAAAAGTCCAAAAAGTTAGAAAGCATATTTCATGGCACCAGAGAGACTTTCAACATTTTCTGCCCAGTAAATTAATATTTCTTTCAAGCTCATTCCGTAAATTTATTTACTTATCTATTAAGAGACCTATGTAAGAGTCTGCACTATACAAAGCATGATGACAATTACTGAGTTTAAAAACCAGAAAGATGATTACAATACAGTACCTCCCTTCAATAATCTCTGTCTTAAAGATAAACCAGTAGGTATGAGCACCCACACAATCTAATAATTTGACAAGATTTCTAACAGAGGTAATATAAAGTGCTTCAGGACCAAACAGAAACTAACTCCTTAGAAAGAAGATTAACAAATGAATACTACCTTGAGAACTGAGTACAATTTTGCTCTGCTGTCTGGGTTTGACACTATAGACATTCTGGGCACAGGCAGTAACATAAGCAAATGGAGAGAAGCAAAAAAGAATTTGGTGTGAAACTGCTGTGAAGGATATTATGGAGACACTGGTTAAAGTTCAATATTAAAATGGTAATTGTACTGTGGAGATATCTAAGATGTTTTTATTCTTAGGAAGTAGTCACTGAAATATGTACAGTTATAAGATCATGATACTCCACTGTTATAAAATTTCAAGAAAAAAAAAGAGATCAAAAAGGCCTTAAATGTCAGGCAAGGAACTCAGTTGCAATCCAATTAATATATTTAAAAATTGATATTTTAATGAATAAGTCAACACTGCCTATAAGAGAAGTTTGAAACTTTCCTCTACTCATGTCCTTCTATATTCTGAACAAAAAGGAGCTGATATAATTCAAAGGTTACTACATGTGAGGAAAGCTCTCTTTTCTTCCTTCCATGAAGCCAGAGTGTGACATACACCTAAGCATTAGGAGAGTGAAATACACAGCAGGCCTTAAGTTTGTTTTGGTCTGAATATATTTAGCCCTAAATAACTTAGAAAACAGGTGTTCTACATTCTTTAGCCCAGTCCACTACAGAGTTCTGGATTTTTGTTTTAGACTGTAAGGAAAGGAAAGAGACTGGATCTCTATCTACAATTCATACACTAATCAAAGAGATCAAGTTTGAGGGTAAGAAAGATCTCACACTGTGAAAAAGGAGTATATGAAGTAGTCAGGAACTGAGCATTTTTAATAAAATGACCAAAGCATCATAGGTATAAATCAAATGAATGCAAAAAACACAGTAGAATGTGGCTACTGTGTAATAGAGTCCCAGGAGGAAACAAATTACACTGGTTTAAGAAAAGTTTATGAAAAAAAAGTGGGTAAGATACATGAAAACCCACAAGAAATAGTACAGTAATATGGAAATACTGTCCCTCCATTCCCCAGATTCTATACCACCATCAAAAACATGACTTTCTGACCCTAGTTATTTGCAATCCAGTTCAGTTCTTAAAGTTTAATTGTTGATATACCTTCATCTGAGTAACATCCCATTTAATCTGTAAGGTCAGAAATCTAGATATTTCAATTCTCTGAAGCACCATTGCAAAACAGCAAAGAAACTATTATTTTAACCACAGTAACTAAAATTTAATTTATATTATTATTTGATATACTTCATATCATCCTTTTACATGGCTGCACATACCCCAAAAACATAACCAAATGAGTATTATAAAATCATTTGTAATTAGGATTAAACAGTTTGCCAGCTGTATAACTTTGTGAGAGCATATATTAGTAACAAAAATAATAACCCTGTCTATTCTTCCCCCTAGAAACTTGTACAATAAAAATTCTTTCTTTTAACTCTTGTTCTTTGACATGGTAAAACTATTTTACTTTCAGACATTCAAAAATGAGTTCCTTACATTATGAATTTCTTCAGAAGTTTTACAGTCTTGTTTGCTTGTCTTCAAGTAAACAAATGACGCTTGATACTGCATTTAAAACTTACATTGTAACTGAACGTAAACTGCTAGCAAACAAACAATGTTGCTCACATTACAAGAAATCACAGAAATGCACATTAACTTTACAGGAGTTTTCATTACTTACCGGTCAAATGTGCCAAAATTTAAAAATGTAAAATCATCAAACATTGGCAAGAATGTGAATAATAGGTATTGCACTGTATAACTGGTAGGACTATTAACTAACTATAATCTCTATGGAGACTTGGTTTTTCATTCTCTTAACATGGAATATTACTTCAGCAGACACTAGAAATTGAACTTTTTATATCTTGAGACAAACTTTATTTGGTGGTAATGCGGGTATTTTTTGTTGTTGTTGAATACACAGCTGAAACTGCATTGCTTTGGTTTTTGTTGTCTTGATCCTCCCCTTCTCCCTTCTCTTCTTTCCTCTTCTTCTTTTGAACCCAGGACCTTATAAATGTTGGCAAGTGCTCTACCACTGAAATATAATCCCAGCCCCTTTAAACTTAAAGTTCTCATCTCTAACTTGTGATCCTCCTGCCTCAGCCTCCCACACACTAGCACAAGCCTATCATCCTAGCTACTAGGGAGGATGAAGCAGGAAGATCACTTGAGCCCAGGCATACAAGACCAGCCTGAGCCACACACACACACACACACACACACACACACACACACACACAAAGGTACACCATAATACACATATTGAAGGCTCTGAAGCAGTAACATACAAGTATCTCCAGCAATAATGAGAACATATAGCATCTAGATATTGATTTCTAATCACCATTCTTCACCAAAAACACCAAGATTGCCAAAAGAAATGGCTACTATGACAAGCACATCACAGTAATGAACAAAATAACATTATATGCTTCCAGGTGTGATATGCTGAGAATGAACAAAGCATCACTATTATTATGGACAGCTAAGTTAGGTAGAAATATTATAGGCAGTCAGACAGGGCTAGGCCTTGGGGGAGTCAATGTGGAGAATGAAAACACACTACAACTGTGGCCAGAGGCACATCCGTTAAGAGACCAGGCCTCAAGATGGAATGATCAGGCCTATGTACCTCCCCAGGGGTAAGAAAAATGATATTACTTGGTCTAATAAAGTCTAAATAGACATCAGTCACCTTGGTAGGTAACCAAGACCCTCTGATCCATTCTTTCCTAAAAAAGTCTTTGTTCTTTCCATGTTCACTTGCTATATGACCTGCTTCCCCATTAGATCAATATTACCTACGCAGCTACACTTCTAATCTTATTGGTTGATCACAGTTTTGACTCACATTGTACCTACATTTGACTACACTGTACCTTGTGAGTTTGCTCTATAAAATTTCCTAAGAGAAGTGAGCTTGTTGTCAAGTCTCTTTTGGGTTGTCCCACCCCCTTTCTGTCAGGAGCTCTCTCTCTCAATAAAGTTTTCCTACTCTTAACCTGTTTTTCCTTAGAATTCATTCTTTGATTTTGGGGAACACAAACTTGGAGTATCTGACATCTGGCAGGTTGAGAGTTACATTTATTTCCCCTATATCATTCGGAGGTCCCACTGAGATAATTAGAAGGAAATGTTTGCTTAACCTGTTTGACTTGTTTTGACTGTTGAGATTTGTTGTCTTATCTTAGACAACAGCACTAGGGAAAAGTAATGTAAATTATAAAATGCTAAAAAATGGGTCTTTTTATAAAATCTAGTTTATACTTAGGAAATATACATGCCTGTGGTGGACTGACAACTGGTAGTCAATTTGTAACACCCAGCTAAACTGAATCAGCATGGTGCTGGGTATGGAAGACCCACCTGAGGATTGTTGCCAACAACATAAAAAGAGAACTGGAGAGCAAGAGGTGGTGCTGTTGATTCTCCTGGAGAGCTTGTCATGCTAGCTTTCCTGATATGAACTTAGATGTTCTCAGCATCAGAGGAGTGAAGGACCTCGCTGTCACTGAGGATGGCCGTGGTTCACTTTAGGGGAGCGCTAGTCCTTACTCTGAGCATTGCTTCCTGGCTCCAGTACAGATTCCTCAGCCTGCTGGCACAGATCCTTCATCTCACTGGTGCAGTCCTTCTAGCTTCCACCACTGACCTTGAGGCCTTCCCAGTACAGATCCTTGGTACAGACTTGCATAGTCATGGGCTCCTGGATTTGTTGGGGGCATTGCCATGGGCTCTAGGCCTTCAGCTGGACTCATGCAGGACATGGCCATGGGATCTAGGCCCTCAGCTGGATTCTTCAGGTCTCTAGTATGTGGACAGATCTCCTGTATTTCTTCACATCTGACTCTTTGGGTGATTATTATAAAATAATTCTATGAATTATGTGTCCTCTATTAAGTCCTTGTAAATCCTGACTACAACAATGCCTATTAATAAATCATGGCACTTCAACTGCCAGTTAAAAGGCTATAGACCATCAACAGTTCTTATGATGTGGAGAACATGTTTCACTGGGACTGTCTGGCCTCATCCTTCTCTTACACTCTAGAGGAAAATGTTGAGCCTGTTCTGCCTCAGTTTCCTTTTAGGTATGATCTTCTGCTGGTGAGGAGCCAATCTTAGATCTTGAGATTCCCCACTGACCTTTCTAGGCTGAAGGTGACAACTCATGAGCAAACTGTCTCCATAACGCACCATGAGTGCAAGAAGAAAAGACTCCCTTTTTCTCGTCTCATTTCTGATCTTTTCCTGTCACTTTGCATTTTTCTTTTTTAGAGGTATACTTTTTCTATATATTATGAAGGGAGGAACCCTGAACTGTCTTACTCTTTCCCTCCTATCCAACAACTAAGAACACTTTAAAGTGAGCCCATAGAAAATAAGTATTTGCTAATGCTGAAGACAGAGAAGTCATCTTAGATGAGGAACACATATCCTGCCTCTGGGTCAGATGACACATTAGAATTTTGCATGTCCAAAACACACATGAAAACTATGTCCCTCCTTAAGTGTTCTGGGCAACAGACTCCCGGGCATGGGAAACTGAACCTGACACCCCATGGAAAGAACTTACTTCTAGATCAGACCAAAAGGAGCTATTTCCTAAGCACAATATTTAAGGAACCAAAACACATTCATTGCCAACCTCCTGGATGTCTCTCTTCCCTCTTAGGCCTAGTTCTCATCACTTCTACATGTAGAAAAGGGAAGTACTTTTGCTAATGTGGAGGTTGTGGTTGCTGAACATCGGGTATAGGTTTTAACCTGTGAGCTTCATAAGTGTATTGCTAAAGAAGATTGCTTAGGTGATTAGGAAGCCAGCACAAATGTCTTAGGGACTTCTCTGCTCTGCGGCCCAGGACTTTTTTCTGAGCCAGGACTCTTACTTGCCTCTATTTACCTCTGGAGGTGATCTCTTTTACAGGTTAGGAAATGCTCAACCCACTTCCAATTTGCCCTTTGATTTTTCTTTCCATTTGCTTTCAAAGAATTGGAAAGTGATTGTTCACGTCTCTTGATTACTGGTTTAATTTTCCTAGCTATGCTTCCTTCTTTAAACATGACTGTTATAGCTAGAATCAATTGTAGATTGTGCTTTTATAAACACATGCTGGAGTCAGGAGTGTGAGTTTCCAAAGAATGTAGGGTCACAAGCTGGTAAGGGCGGCCAGTCCACCCCAGCCTATCATCTAGTCATAGTCCAGACAGCAGCCACATGCTCTGGGGCAAGTCACCTCAGGAGAGGCCTTGGGGGCACACAGAAACCAAGTCAGGATTAAAAGGAACACATATTTTTCCGCATGTTCAAAATATAAATATAAACCATAGGAAAACCAGACACCTCTGGCCCTCAAGGCACAACTGAATGCATCTACTGTCACTGAGGCTGAAGTTCCCCCTCCTTTGCTCTTTGGACCCTGAGCGTGAGTTTTCTGAGGCAACCTTAATCTAAGCCTCATCCACTATCACTAAGCCTGAGCTTCCCCTCCTTCCCCTCCAGACTCTATGGCAAGGCTTTCAAGCCAAACTTAATTAAAGCCTCTACTGGGCTATATCAATCCCTATTTGATTTTGTTCAAGCTCCTCAAGGACAGTATCCTTTATAAGAGGGGAGGTGAAGAATTTGGCCCTACCCATATCAATGTATCTTTCTCTCTTAGTGACCTCAAACAGATCAAACAAGATCTGGGAAAGTTTGCAGGCAACCCTCATAAGTACACTGAGGTCTTTAGGGGACTTACGCAGACCTATGAAGTAGACTACAAAGATGTAATGTTACTCTTAAATCAAACATTGACTTCTCATGATACAAGCAGCACTATAAGCTGCTATTACATTTGGAGATGAATATCATATTGTTAATTTTAGAAGTCCAGAAGACAGGCAGCCAGGGGAATAGCTGGTTCCTACTGCAGCCCAAAATCCCTACTGGCCTACCAACCAGACGGGAAGGTTAGAATAAAAGGCATTTTCAGACATGTATTCTTAAAGGTCTAAGAAGGACAAAAACTAAAACCTTCAAATCAGGAGAAAGATGAAAATCCCTCTGTCTCCTTAGAACATTTACAAGAGGCATTGATAAAACATACATCCCTGGCTCCTAATTTGGTAAAAGGACAGATTATTCTTAAAGACAAGTTTATTACCCAGTCAGCTTCAGATATTAAAAAAAAAGCTTTAAAAGATGACTTTTGCTCCAGATAGCTTACACGATACTTCAGTGAGAATTGCTTCCTCAGTATTTTATATTCAAAACCAGGAAGAGGCCAGGGGGAGTAAACAAAGAGACCGAGAGAAAGGGTTAGGCCTTAAAAGGAATAGACTAAATCTAATTCCCAGGACTCCAAGAAGAACTGAACAACTAATCTCACTTGCTACCACTGCAGAAAGCCAGGCCACCTTAGGAGGGACTGTGATAAGAACCATCATGACAAGAGGCCTCCTGAGGTATGCCCCAACTGCAAAGTGACCCATGGAAATCTAACTGCCCCTAAAAGGAGGTCTCAGGGATCAGACCCAACTTACCAGCTGGCCTAGCAAGACTAAGGGCCCTGGTGTACTCCCTGCCTTCTCCCTCTGGCCGGACAGTCGTTTTCATGGAGGAGACCCAGGTAATCATGACTACAGAGGAAAAGAAAACCCAGCCTATTGCTGGACATTGGCGCATCTCTCTTGCTCTCTCTTTTCAAAGCTGGCCTTCCTTCCAGCTATCATGTCAGTGAAAGGCGTCACTAAAGAGGAGATAACTCACTATTTCTCACAACCCTTAGCCTGTAACTGGGATGGCTTTCCCTTCTCCCATTTCTTTTTGATTATGCCTGAAAGTACAGTTCCCTTGCTAAAGAGAGAAGTCTTATCTTACTTGAATACTGTAACATATATGTACCTAGGTCACGTACATTACCTCCCCACCATGGAGACAGAAATAAATCCTGATGTATAGGCAACTAAAGGTAGAATAAAAACAGCAATAAGAGCTGCATCAGTGCAAATACATCTCACAGATCTTTCTATTCTTCCTCACCAGAGACAATACCCTCCATGGCCTGAAGTTTAAAAACGTACTATTGCCTATAACTGACAATTTAAGGGTGCAAGGTTACTTATACCCTGTAACAGCCTGGGAATTACTCTAATCTTGGGAGGTCAAAAACCCAACAGAGAGTGGAGATTGGTACAAGACCTTAGACTGGTAAATGAGGCAACAGTGACAATCCACCTGGCAGTATCTCTACCATAAACCTCTCCTTTCTCTGATTTGGAAGATGCTCGTTCTTTTCGTACACATTCGCAGTTTCTTCTTGCCTTTAAAAATTCTCATGACCAGGCCTTTCAACTGACTTTGGACCGTGCTTCCTCAAGGGTTCAGAGACAGTTCTCATCCTTTTGGGCAAATGCTTTCTGACAACTTGGCATGTTTTAAATTTTTCCAAGTCACAGTCCTACAATATACAGAAAATATATTGTTATGTGCCCACTCAGAAGAGCTCTCTAGCCAAGGCACCCATGCTCTGCTATTTTTTCTAGTAGACAGACGTTATAAGGTCTCTGGGTCTAAGGTACTACTTTAAAAAAGTTCAGTGGCTCATAGTTTATCCTACCATTACAAGGTAACTGAGTGGCCTAAAAACTCCACCCATCATGATCTTGGACATAATCATATTTTTTCTAAGAATGTCACTAAAGCCTCTCTACTGACTGTAGTAGAACCCCCATTAAGAGTAAGGGTCCTATCACAAGAGCCAACAATCACAGATTAAAAGATGGCCAGATATAAAATGATTATATGTGATTAAGTCCAACTATAGGACAACTTGGTAAAAAGTTGTCTCCTTATGTTGGAAACAAAGAAACCACTCCTATTTTCATTGGCCTAACTCTACTAAGCACTTGAGAT
>NW_004955406.1:9944691-9957654 GCF_000276665.1 Chinchilla lanigera | reverse complement strand
TGCAGGATCAGAGTTATATTTATTTCCCCTATATCACTGTCACTGCTCACCTCCCACAGATGCAAAGAT
This sequence comes from Chinchilla lanigera, assembly GCF_000276665.1. NCBI lineage: Eukaryota > Metazoa > Chordata > Mammalia > Rodentia > Chinchillidae > Chinchilla > Chinchilla lanigera. The sequence goes on along the minus strand of NW_004955406.1, from coordinate 9,957,585 downwards.
AATTCAACTAGTATAAAATAATCAGACAAACTTTAATTGAGGAACTGTGTACCACCCTCCACACACACAAAAAAAGACCTGTGGCACAACAAGTTTCAAGATACATTAGTAACATGGAAGATAAAGCCTGCATCTCCTGATTAAGTGAGACTAATGAGACATTACAGCTAAATGCAGCACACAATTATGGATTGGACTCTATCAAAACAAATGAAAATTGCTGTGAAAGATCTTATTGGGACACTGGTTAAAATTCTATATTAAAATGATAATTGTACTGTGGAGATATCTAAGACAAGTTTTCATTCTTGGGAAGTAAACATGGAAATATATACAGTTAGAATATCATGATATCTACAATTTTTTCTTACATGGTTCAGCAAAAAAGTATGTGTGCATTTGTGTTCACGAAAACGAGAGCAATACAAATTTGCAAAATGTTAAAAAATAGGCAAACCCAGAAACATATATGAAACATTATTAAACTGTTGTTCTAATTTCTAATGTTATAATTTTCAAAATAAAAAGTTTTATATCAATATAACATGTAAAAAGGTAAAAACATCGACCATTAACAAATCAATCAAAATAAAGAAAATGTAAGGAATAAAATGTAAGAAAAATGTGTTAGAGCCTGTAATATTTAAGTTCAAACTTACTACTCATTTACTTTCAGAACTGTCACTGTCAATGAGGAAAATTTTCCCCCCAAAACCAGGAACAAGATAAGGATGCCCACTTTAGTCACTGCTTTTTGTTTTGAGGGATTTTGTTTTGTTTTGTTTTGTTTTTGTTTTTTTGTACTGGGGATTCAATCCAGGGCTTTTGCACTTAGCTACACTCGCAGCCCTTTTTTTATTTTTAGACAGGGTCTTCTTAAATTACCCAAGTTGGGCTCAAACAAAATCCTCTTGCCTCAGCCTCCCAGAGTGCTGAGATTACAGGCATGTGCCACCATGCCTGGCCCTACCTTAGCCACTTCTAATCAACATGATTGATATTAGAAGTTCTAACCAGAGCTAATGTGGGGGGAGGGACTCCAAATTACAGAGAAAATAAAATTGTTTGCATGTGACATGATTTTTTTAAGAAAAAATGAAACAAAATTTCATAATCAATAATCTTTAAATGTAGAAAATCCTACACAATATATAAAGTATTTCAGAGTAAGTGAACAAATTCAGCAAAACTGCACGATATAAATCATTACATGATGTATTTTATATTTTTCTAAATGACCTCATTTACATCAAATAAGCAAATCTATAGAGATAGAAAATAGGTTACTTGTTGCCTTGGGGTAAAGGAGAGGAATTATGTGGTGTGACTACTAATGGGTATGGAATTTCCTTGAGGTATGATAAAAATGTTCTAAAACTGAGTTGTGGTGATGGTGGCATAACTGTGACTATGCTGAAACATTAAATTGTACACTTTAAATAGGTGAATTACATGGGATGGTAATTATATCTCAGTAAGGCAGCTTTTAAAATTACTTCAGAATTATTTCTGTATACTTCAAACGAACAACTGAAATGAATAGTTTTTAAATATTCCATCTGCAATAGCAACCAAAATAATTAAGTATTTGAGAATATATTTATCAAAGGAGGTAAAAGACTTCCATATTGAAAATAACAAAATTTTGCTTTAAAAGTTAAAGACCTAAATAAAGGAAAGACATCTCATATTCTGGATTGGAAGATTTTATATTGTTCAGATGACAGTGCTACCTAAAATCAATCTACAGATTCAACAATATCATTGCAATGGCATTTTTAACAGAAATAGAAAAACTCAGCCAAAATTCATATGGAATTTCAACATATTCTGAATAGCCAAAACAATCTTAAAGAACAAAGGTCTCACGTTCATGATTTTACAACTTACTATAACACTATAACCATCAAACCTGTATATTAGCATAAAGAAATGTACACCAATGGAATAAATCAGAATCAAGAAATACACTCATATATGAGATCAACTGGTGTCAAAAAGGGTGCTGAGAACAGTAAGGAAAGGACAATGAACAAATGGTTCTGGGAAAACTAGGTATCTACATGTATAAGAATGAACTTGGATCTTTATACCATATAAAAATTAATTTGAAATGGGTCAAAGACTTAAAACTATCAAACTTAGAGTAAACAGGGGGAAATCTGTATAACAATGGACATGACAATGACTTCTTGGAGATGACACATAGGCACAGGAAGAAACTAAAATAAAAATAAACTGGACCACAAAAAAAAAGAAGAATCAAGATATATTACGTACAGGTACTAATTCCCTATGATGAATGTGATCATTATGTATATCAAGAGTACCAAAAAAATTAATTTTAAAGATAAGATCAACTGGACTTCATACAAATTAAAAATGTTAAAAGAGGGAAAGCTCAAAGAATGTGAAAAATATTTGTAAATCTTTTACTGAATAAGGGATTAATATGAGCACACATAAAGGTACATTCAACAACAAAAACACCCAATTCAAAAGTAGGCAAAGGTTTAAATAAATAGTTCTTCAACCTACATATACCAATGGTCAATAAACAAATGAAAAGTTGCTCAACATCACTAATCATTAGAGAAATGCAAACCAAAATCACAAGGAAATACCAGACCCTCTAAGATTGCTGTATTTTTTAATTTAATAAAAGAAAGTAAGAACAAAAAGTAACAATTGTTGGCGAGGACATGGAGAAGTTAGAACCTCTGTACAATGCTGGTATGAATGCAAATTGATACAGCTGCTTTGCAAAATGGTTTGGCAGTTCCTCAAAAAGCTAAACACAAATTTACCGTATGACCTATCAAGTACACTCCTGTGTATTCAAACACTAATCGTTGTTCATCAATACTCATTACAGTATTATTCACAATAGCCAAAAGGTACAAACAACCCAAATGTCCATCAACAGATGAATGGATAAACAAAAAGTGGTATACACATATAATAGTATATTATGAACCTTCAAATGAAATTAAAGTCTGATACATAAGAAAGAATAGTTAAAATATGCCAATATAAGCTAGATAAAAAAACATATTATTTAACTTAGATGAGATACCTAGATTTACAGGGAAAGTAATATAAACAGAAAATAGGTTAAAGGTTACCAGGGTTGAGAGGCAGGAGAAATAATAAATTATTGTTGAACAGTTATAAAATTTCTCTTTGTTATTATAACAAAGTTTAAGAAATAGTGATAGTGACTGTATAGTATGAAGTAATTTAATGACACTGAATTGTGCACTTACGATGGTTAAAATGACAAATTTTATTGTATATAATTTTAAAAATTCTTATCAAAACCATTGAATTGTACATTTCAAATGGGTGGACTGTTTAATATGTAAACCAAATACTAATAAAGCTGCTCTGAGAGACAAAAAGAACAAGTATTTGGAAAAACTGCACACAACTTTGACAAAGAGAACTGATGCACAGGCCATTAGATCTGAAAATGGGAGCCTAATAACTAAAACTCGAAATAATTATAACATCAATCTCTTAAACTTAAAATGAACTTTAATCTCTGCTATTTCACACCATCACAAAACAAAGGTACCATTAACCCATAATTTAGTTCCTACCCGGGCTAAATCAGAGGTCCAAATAAAAAAGTGCCAAAGAATGGGCACTTTAAGCAAATTGTATGTACTGATTATTTCAATTTTGTGATAAAAATGAAGAGCTATTAAATGTCTATGGGGGGGCATGTAGCTATTCTGTCATAAAACGCTACACTAAACAGTATAAAGAAAATAAACCAAAACAAAGTTAAGAGTTATAAAATTACTGAGCACTCTTTTCATAATGCCTAGGACAAAAGTATTATTATAGTTCAGAAGTTCAGTAACAGAAGCAGAAGATTCACATATTGATCACTTCAATATTTCCTATTTCTCCACTGCATCTGAAAAAACTGTACATCCAAACTTCCAAAAGTTCATCAGCAATATTTAAGAAAAATGCTTTCTAAAAAATTTGTTCTTGACAATTATGAATTATCCACCAAAAGCTCATTTGGAGACACTCTGGGATTAAAATAATTTTGAATACCAAAGACAAATTTAAAAAAGACACATTATGTTCCTTACATAAAACGAAGGAAGATTTCATAATCACTTTACTACTGCCTTTGACAAAAATCAAGGCAATATAGGGGGCCAGCTGGGTCTGCTATACTTTTAGATAAATGACATGCTATTCTGAATAGGTACTATTTTAGTGCTGATTCACAAAGCACTATACCATCTAATAATACTTTGACTTTCTTCAGTGCTGTGCAGTTATGTACTTTTACTTGTGACACATATTCTTCTGAGGTCCATGCCACTTTCCACTCCTTTCAGATGGTTATAAGAACAAACTCAGTAAGTCATAGAGTTAGCACTCTACCACAAGGTTAAAGCAAAAAGAAAAACAGTTATGCAGAAAGGAGAAAAACAAAGCGGATGCATGGAAAGCAGCAGAATCTAGGACAACAGGAGTATTACCTATGTTCTCTTGCTCCAGTTTGATCAGCACCCTTGGAAAAGAAGCTCCTTCTTCCCTCATGCAGGGATTGGCTATACTGTCTGAATCTTTGAAAAAGAAAGCTCCTTTCTCAAGGTAAAAGGAGTGGTGGGAATTTCCGAGGGCCTTATCATTACTGGCAAACTATTTGATGTCAAAGACTTGAGTCCATAATCTACATCTGCCCTAACACTGTTATCTGGAATAAAGACAGCCAGTTCTACATCTGCCATGGTACAGGAATTATACTCTGAACTTCCAGTAAGTGTATCCAGAAAGCTTCATCCTGACCTTGAGCCAAGTGCGATCCCAGATGTAAAACCTGGAACCTTAAACTCTCTTGTAAGCCAGAGTAGAGCATTGCTCTTGGAGCTGCAGAAGACCCATGCGGAAAGTTGTGAAGAACCTTCTGAGACCTTGGATAATAGGGCTGAGCCTGTGTGCTCTGGGCTAGTGGACCCCGCTGCAGGAGGTTCTATGGCTTCTAAGATCTTGAACAGGAAAGAGAAAAACAAGAGCATAAAGTTAAAAGTTTTCAGAGATCAAGGTGACCAGGTGGAAGTAAACAAAGACACCTGTGTAGGAGCAAAGCTAGACCCATATCTGCTAAAGAAAATATCAGCCCAAGTCAAGGGACTTTCTGATAAAGTCTAGCAAAGGACTGCTACGTGTGAACCTCCCTGAAAATTTTCTAAAGAACAAAGCTTCTTGGTAGCCTAGACAGATAAGGATGCATTTATCCCAGTTTATCACCCTGCTTCCTGCTGTGGCAAATTTTCTCTAAGACTCAAAGGTTGACCATCCAGTATGGATTAAAGGGTTGTCTTAGTCACTTTCTTTGGCACTGTGACAAAATACCCAACACTTGTAATTTAAAGGAGGAAAGGTTTATTTTGGCTCATGTTTACAGTCCATGGTCAGCTGGCTCCAAGGCAAGACAGCATGGCAGATAGTCATGGCAAAGGAAAAGCTCCTCACACAATGGCAGCTGGGAAACAGAGAGTCAAGGGAGTAGCCCTGAAGGAAGAAGTAACCTTCTGGGTCACACCCACAGTGACCCGCTTCTTCCAACCCAGGCCCTACCTTCTAACAGCAAGCCAGTTACAAAGCCCCTGTAATCTAATCACCTTCCAAAGGCCCCACCTACAAATGTATGAGATTTTAAGGGAACATCAAGATATGAACCTGTCTTGGTTACTTTTCTCTCGTTGCTGGGACAAAGTACTTGACACCCAAAATTAAGGAAGGAAAGGTTTATTTTGCTTACAGTTTGTGGAGTTTTCAGTCCATACTTGGCAGGTTACAAGGCAGAGTGGCACACAGCAGAGGGCTACAGCTCATGGCGGCAGAACACAGCAGAAACAACAAAAACTAAAAAGGGAGGAATGGGCTCAAGCAGCCTCTTCCTCCCCCTTACATATGCAAACTATCCACCCGAGGGCGGGTGTACCTCTCACACCCATAATCAATCAAACTCTAAAAGCCTGCCCCATGACCGCATGAGGCTTTGGGGGGACACACAGACACAAACCATAACAGAACCATAAAAAAGACATTGCTCTGAAAAGAGAAATACTGTTTTGTACATAAGTCAACATGTGCTTAGGGATATCTTACTAGGGATGCAGTTTAGTACCCCACCCAAGCATTTTTCAGTGGGGTTTCCAGCATTACTACATTCAACCTTGGGTATTTTTCTCACCCACATCTTACTACAAAAATTTACTGTGTTTGTGTTAAACTACACTTTCATTTAACGACTGAATTGGCCTTTTAAACAGGAGAACCTGAGTTGTTTTCTACTTGGGAATATACCCTTTCAAATTTTCCGGGCTGCTGCCCACAAGCTGTACCGGCTGGACATAGATACGTTCTTCCAGAAAGTATCCTCAGATAAACTACTCTGTGGAACTTTTCTTCCTGTTCTAATACCATTCTTCTTTAATAACTTAAACTGCAGGTAATTATTTGATTCCTTCCCTGAAAGCCATATGTAAGGTTCTCAGTTTGATATGAAGGAGCTTGAAATCAGCAACTCTACCATAATTTTAAGCAGCAGTAACTTAGTACCTAACTATAATACATTCACTCCGTTTCCCAAGAACCTTCTTTCAAGGAATTACCATATTACACACAAGCAAGCCAGTCCATCTGCCCTGAGTACATCCAGTCACAGCAAGGCAGAACAGAAGGTTCTATAATGCAGGTTTATGAAGGTATCAAACCCTCACAATGTCAGTAGTACAAGGCACCACCATGTATTTGATGTAAATATATATATGTACTTTTCAGTGGTGTGGTCAGCATTCAGCTTGCTTTGCCAAGATTGAGGTCAGGCATCTTTTCCTTATGATTTACTACACAGTCAAAAACTAAATGATGCTTCTTGCAAATCTACTCTTATCTCTGGGGTCCCCAGATGCCAAAATTTTCATTCTACCCAGATTGTAGCACCAAGTTTTGAGCATATAGTGGTACCTTGGTATCAAAAATGATGAGCATAAAACAGACTGTTTTGACTGTAAAGGATATTGAGTCAGGAAGCCATTGACACAAAAGGTGCTTACACCCTAATTACAGTACCAAACAAAAAACAAGTACCAGGGCAAAATTTTCCCTTCAAAATGTGTCAAGTACCAAATTCCACGAGTTTCAAAGCAGTCAAGTACCAAGGTATAATACTACTAGACTTTTTTCTTTTCTGTTTTTCTTTTCCCTTCCCTCTCCTTCTCTTCTCTTTCCTCCCTTCCCCCTGCCCCTTTCCCCTATATTTCCATTTTTTGGTGCACACACTTTACCACTGAGCTATGCCTCCAGCCCAATTTATTATCTTGATGAAAATCTAATATACTTCCCTACCTGAAATGTTAGTACTGTTGAGCACTGTGCAAATTAAATTTTGAGAAGGAGGGAAGAGAGAGGGGTATGGAAGGTAACATAAAAAAGAATTAAGATGTACTATGTACCAACTTCCCATGACAAATGTAACCATTATGTACTGGAAACATGTACCTACTAAAAATTAAAATATGAAAGAAAAGAAAGTAACTGCTTAGCTGGATCACTACATGCAATCAATGGGTCACTGAAGAAATCAGGGATTTAAAATTCCTAGAATCAAATCAAAATATACCAGAATCTCTGGGATACAGCGAAGACAGGTCTAAGAAGGAAGTTTATAACTATGAGTACTTACTGCATATCAAAAAACCAGAAAGTGAGGTCTCCAGGTCTTAGAAAAAACAGAACAAACCAAAACCAACAGAAGAAAAGAAATAAGATGAGAGCTGAAATTAATGAGATAGAAACTAAAATAATATATAAGATCAATGAAACAGTTGGTTCCTTGAAAATATAAACATGAGTCATAAACCCTTAGTCAAAGGAACCAAAATAAGTGCAATAACCCAAATCATACAATTAGAGAATAAAAAGGGGATGCTACAACAAAAATCACTGAAATTCAGAGCATTAGTAGGGACCACTTTGAAAACCTATATTCTAATAAATTGGAGAATCAGAAAAAAAATGGCTAATTTTCTAGACACACACTACCTACCAAAACTGAACCTAAAAGACCATATGTATGTGTGTGTGTGTGTGTGTGTGTGTGTATGTATACCCTAAACAGATCGATAATATGCAGTGAAACTGAAGTGGAATCAAACATCAACAAACAAAAAAAACCCCCAGACCACACGGGTTCACTGCTGATTCTTACCAGACCTTTGAAGAAGAACTGACACCAATATTCCTTAAACTATTCCCTAAAACATGAAAGAAACGCTTCCAAACTCATTCTGAGTCCAACAACACCCTGATACCAAAACCACACAATGACATAATAATAATAACAACAAGAACTATAGACTAATATCCTTGATAAATATAGATACAAGAATCCTTATGAGATCCAAGCTACATTCAACAGCATATGAAAAAGATCACACCCCATGATCAGGTTGGTTTCATTCCAGGGATGCAATCATGGTTCAACATTTGCAAATCAATAAACATAATTAACCACATAAGAGAATCAAGGATAAAAAAATACGTGATCATTTCAGTTGATACAGAAACAGCGCTCTACAAACTTCAACATCTTTTCATGATAAAATCCCTGAAGAAATTTAAGTATTAAAGAATCAATTCCATTCACAATAGCTGCAAAAAATAAAATGCCTATAGAATATAACTGAAGAAGATATGGAAAGATAGAAAGACCTCACACATTCATGGACCCGTAGAATAAATATTGTTAAAATGGCTGTATTACCAAAAGCAATCTACAGATTCAATGCAATCCATCAAGTTATCAATGACATTCTTCAACAAGAAAAAACAATGCTAAAATTCATGTGGAAACACAAAAGCCCCCAAATAGCCAAAGCATCCTTAAGCAAAAAGGCCAAGACTAGAGGCATCATAATACCCAATTTCTAGCTGTACTACAAGGCCATACTAAAAAAAATAAACAAACAATAAAACACAGTGGCACACAGATCAATGGGACAGGATAGAGAACACAGAAACAAACCTATGCAGTACAGCTATCTGATTATGAACGAAGGAGCCAAAAATATACTTTAGAGAAAAGACAGCCTCTTTAACAAATGGCACAGAGAAACTGGATATCCATTTTGTAGAAGAATTAAACTAGATCCTTATCTCTCAGCCTGTAGGAAAGTCAATTCAAAATGGATCAAAGACCTAGGTATAGACCTGAAACTTTGAAACTGCTAAAAGAAATCATAGAGGATACATTTAAAACCATCAGCCCTGGCAAAGAGTTCCTAAATATGACTCCAATAGCACAAGAAGTAATAGCAAGAATCATCAGATGGGACTAAATCAAGTTAAAAAGTTTCTCCACAGCAAGGGAAACAACTAACAGTAAGGAGACAGCCTACAGAATGGAAAAGATCTTTGCCAACTACCCTATGGTACAGGATTAATGTACAGAATATTTAAAGGGAAATGCAATCAAAACTACATTGGGGATTCCATCTCACCCAAGTCAGAATGTTATCATCGAGAATATAAAACAAAACAAAAACAAAACAATAAATGTTGGCAAGGATGTGGGGGAAAAGGAACCCTTTTACATTACTTGTGGTAATGTAAATTAGTACAGCCATTATGGAAATTAGTATGAGGGTTCCTGAAAAAACTAAAAGTAGAGCTACCATTTGATCCACTTCTTTGTACATACCAAACAGAGTTAAAGTCAGTATACTATAGGGATATCTATACACACCTATGTTTATTGTGGCACAATTCGCAGTAACTAAGATATGCAACCAATCTAGGTATTTATCAACAGATAGTAAAGGAAATGTGGTATTTGTACACAATAGGTTATTATTCAGCTATAAAGAAGAAAGAAACTTTGCCATTTGCAGGAAAATGAATGGATCTGGTGATCATCATGTTGAACGAAATAAGGCCGACTCATTAAGAATATATCATATGTTCTCCCTAATATGTGAAATCTAAAAAACGTAACATAAAAGTAAAAGACTATTATTACACAAGAGGAATGGAACAAGGGGGAGGAGTATAAGGAAGGGTAATAAGTGGTTTGAAGCTGCTGGGAAGACATAATAAAAGAAGTACAACTTAACATATCCAAAAAATATAAAATTAGAAAAGTTAGTCAAGCTAATATATCAGATAAAGTTTGTTTGCTCCCACTAAGAAAGTTTTGCATTTTCGTAACAAAAATGTTTATATAACCTCTTTTAGATAAAAATTCACAGTTAGTTAGATAAAAATTCACAAAAATAATTCATGAATAATATTCCTACCGATACCCAATTGAGTTCCTGTAACTCATGCAGATATAACAGAATATCCAATTCTAAAAAATGAAGTCACTTTGAGCCCTAATAGTCTCTTATAACTTAGATGAGATAATCTATTACAAGGCCTGTGAAGAAAAAAACTAGCATGTTAGTAAGGTATTTTAATGTCTTACAATGTTTTATGGCCCTTTAGTCATTTTAGAAAGGTAAAACTTAATCTATATTATCCATTATATATGTAATTCAACAAGATACCGTCAAAGGAAACATAACTGTTAATGAATTCCTATACTTAGCTAATAGTTCTCCCAGCAAAAGATGTGACATAAAGAATCTTGCTTGAGCCATTCATACAAGTAATATTTACTGAACATGTATTATGTGCCAAGGACTGTGGTTAAAACTGAATACATATTTTTACACTGCAGAATTATAGATTATAGATAAAATCTACTAAAAATCTTTGAAAAGTCATGTATTTTAAAAACTTTGCCTTCAAAGAAACTCCAGTGATATCAGAAGTTAACAGTTCTCTCTGAAGTTGAAGTACAAGAGAACATGGGGATGGATTTTTTTTTTTTTTGCCTCTTCAGATCAAGTAAAAATTTTAATTGACAGATCATAATTTTATAAATTTATGTGGTACAAAAAAAACATTTCAATACACTGTATAATGATCAAATATGGATAATTAGTAATATTCACCCCTTTAGACATTTACTTCTATAAGTTTGAACACCACAATACATTACAGGCTGAAGTCAGCTTGCTGTGCAACAGAATCCTAAAACTTATTCCTCCATCTATCTAACTGTAACTTTATAACTACTAAGCAATCTCTCCCTAAGCCTCCTTTCCCTATCCTCTCCAGCCTCTAGCTGCTCACCTTACTGTGCTACAGAACATGGACATTATTCTTTTTAACTGTACCTGACACCTTTATCCAATCTCTGTCTATCCTCTTTTCCCCTTATTCTTCCTAAGCACTAGTAACCAATGTTCTACTCTCTACTTCTATGAGGTCAACTTTTTTAGCTTCACCTATAAGAATATGGAGTATTCATCATTCTGTGTTGGGTTATTTCACTTAATATACTGTCTTCTACTTCCAACCATGTTACCACAAATTACATGATCTCATTTTTTTGTGGCTGGATAATAGGCCAACATGTATACATATGACATTTTCTGTGTCCGTTTATCCACCAACAAACAGATTCCATCCATATCTTAAATATTATAAATAATGTTGCAGTATACACTGGAGTGTATGTCTCTCTCTTTGACATACTGATCTCAACTTCTTTGAATATGTACTCAGTAGGGGGATTGCTGGATCATATGGCAATCTTAATTTTTACTTTTTTGAGGAATTGCCATACTACTTTCCATAGTGGTTGTAGAAATTTACATTTCTACCAACAAGATAAAAAAAGTTTCTTTTTCTCTTGGCTATCATTTAGACTTTTTTGTCTTTTTACTAATAGCCATTATAACTAGTATAAGATGATTTGATTATGATTATGATTTTTAATATATTTCATTTCTCTGATGACTAGTGATGTGTTGTTTCAAGTACTTGACCACTTAAATGTCTTAAGAAATGTCTATTCAGATCAGTTATCCAATTTTTAATCACATTATTTGAGGATGTTTTAGCTGTCTGAGTTCCTAGCAGACCTAGGAAATTAATTCATTTTCAGATAAATAGCTTCCAAGCATTTTCTCCAAAGCTGCTATTAGTTGGCTGTTCTTGTGTGGAGAAGCCTCTTAGCTTGATATAGCAATCCCATTTGTCTATTATTACTTTTGTTGTCTGTGCTTTTGAGATTTTATTCAAAAATCTTTTCCAATGCCATAGCTTCAAAAATCTCCCTTTTCTTCTAGTAGCTGTACAATTTCAGGTCTTATATTAAGTCTTTCATCCATTTTGAGTTGATTTTTACATATAATAATAGGAGCCTAATTTAATTATTTTGCATATGGACATTCAGTTTTCCCAGCATGATCTATTGAAAAGACTGTCCTTTCAACTGGCCACTTTGGGGAAGATGGAGTGGTGAACAGAAGAGAAACAACCTCTCCAAGATTTGGTGGCCAGACTCTGGAATATAGCAATAACAAAGGGGGAAGTAGGTTCTAGGAAGCCAGTAGGATCTGAAGCGAGAATTGAAGCTCTCAGGGAAAACGAGAAAGACCTCAACACAAAAGGAGGTGGCAAAGGGTGCTATCTCCCTGTGTCATGATTGCTGTGTGGAAGGGGCAGGTGAAACCTGCAAACACATGGTGAATACTAGCAACACCAAAGGCCTCCACAGAGAAACACACCCATGGAATGGAGCAGTAGACACTGCAGACTGCAGCAATTGGTGAGTTATTCTGATTCAGCTGTCACTCAGGAGCTGGTCACTGGCCAGCTGCCATCTTGAAGAGGAGCTAACTGAGCTCTGAACTCACTCAGAGTAGCTGCCAGTTGGCTTCACCTAGTTGCTCCCAGTATCAGAGTGAGGCAGAACCAAGTTCAAGTCCTCCAGAGATCAAGCAGCCAAGTTCAAATCACCAG
>NW_004955406.1:9941634-9943009 GCF_000276665.1 Chinchilla lanigera | reverse complement strand
TCCAGATTGATGCATCCCACAGAACTTTCTTTCAAAATTGATGGAGAAATAAGATACTTGACACCTGAAAAAATTCATAAGATACTTAACACCTGAGAAAATTCATAAGATTCTTAACACCTGAGAAAATTTCATCACCGCCAAAACAGTACTACAAAATGGGAACAAGATGCACCATGTACAGTTATAAATTTCCTATTACTACTACATATATCTGAAATGTACCAATAAATTTTTTTTTAAAATTAACTGTAAAAATCAATTGGCTGTAAATATGTAGATTTCTGGGTTCTGTGCTGTGTTCCATTAGTCCATGTGTCTATATTTTTTATGCCAGAATTATGCAATTTTGGTTACTAAACTGTTTTAAAGTCAAGTATTGTGATGCCTCCAGCTTTGCTCTTTTTGCTCAGGATTAGTTCAGCAATTCAAAATCTTTTTTTTTTTTTTTTTTCCGGTACCAGGAATCAAACTCACGACCTTGAGTTTGCCAGGCAGGTGCTGTGCCGCTGAGCTAAATCCCCAGCCCAACAATTCAAAATCTTTTACACTACCTTAAGAACTTCAGAACTGATTTTTTTTTCTGTTTGTGAAGAATGTTATTTCATGAGAACTGTACTGAACCTGTAGGTTGCTTTGGATCATATGGATATTTTAAGACATTAATTCTTCTTATCTAGGAGAATGCGATGCCTTTTGGTGTGTGTGTGTTTGATTTCTTTCAACAGTGTTTTTATAATTTATACTGTATACAACTTTCACTTCCTTTGATAAATTTCATAGATATTATGTTGTATTACATTGTTTTTTTACAGCTATTGTATTCATTGTATTTATTCATTACTGATATATAAAAATACTAACTTTTGTATGTTTATTTTGTATACTCCAGCTTGGCTGAATTCACTGATCAGTTCTGTTTTTGATGGAATCTTTAAATTTTTGTATATATAAAATCATCTCACCTGCAAATAGGGATACTTTCACTTCTTCCTTCCTATTTTGGATTTCTTTTACTTCTTTTGTTTGCCTGATTAATTTGGCTAAGACTTCCAATGCTATGTTGAATAAAAGTTGTAAAAATGGACATCTTTCCAAATCTCAGAGGAGATTTTGAACTTTCAACTTTTTCCCATTCAATAAGATGTTACCTGTGGGTTGTCAGACATATTTATCCTGTTAAGATATATTCTAATTTGTTCAAAGTTTTTATCATGTAAGGATTCTGCATTTTATCAAATGCTATTTTTCTATGTCCACTGAGATGGTCATATAGTTTTCGTCCATTCTGCTGATGTGACTTATTATGTTAAATGATTTGCAAGTATTGAACCATATCTTCACAGGGCTGGGATAAATCCAGCTTGATCAGTAT
>NW_004955406.1:9939296-9940564 GCF_000276665.1 Chinchilla lanigera | reverse complement strand
AATTTTGATTCTTTTTTTAATATTTGAGACATATTTTATGGCTGGACATATGTTATATCCTGGAGATTGTTCCTTGTCTGATGTAAAGAATGTATATTCTATCACTGCTGGATGAAATGTTCTGCAAATGTCTGTTAGGTCCATTTGGTCCATAGCAGTGATGATGAACCTTTTAGAGCTTCCAATGATACAAACAGCCCACTGTGGCACACATGCCATAGATTCACCACCACTGAGCTACAGTAAAGTTTAACATCAGTGTCTCCTGGTTGGTTTTTATGCAGATGAAGTTGTTTTCAAAAATGAATAGGGATATGAATCTATATAAAAACAAATAAGTTATATTAAATCAGAGAGCATGGTATTGGAAAAGAGACATACCAACACAGCGACAGGCAAGTTTTTTCTAGAAATATGACAGAAAAAATATGTTAGGCTTTGTGAGCTGTCCTATATCTGTACCAACTAGTCCATCCAACCACTGTATCATGAAAACAAACAAAAACAGTAAACAATGAGTAAGCTGTGTTCCAATATGTCTTTATAAAAACATGAAGTGAGGCACACTTGTTCTATATGTCATAGTTTGCTAACTCTGAACAAAACAATGAAACAAAAATAAATGCAAAACTAGGTCCACTGATACATGAAATTTATTGTAATGTCAATATTTAAAATCAGTGGGGAAAAGACAGCCCACTTAAAGGAAATTCTAAATCCAAAATTCACACAACTCAAAAAGGAATATCATAATTGAACAGACAAATGTTTTCCAAAACCTGTAGCACTCCTGGGAGAAAATGACAAACCATACTAAAGTAAAGACAGTTTTACTAGTAGCAATATGGCCAGAAGCCATAAAAGAAAAACAGATTTACCTACATAAAAATTAAACTTTTTTGTAAGGTAAAAGATAACATGGACAAAGTTAAGAAAAACAGAACAACAAAGGAAAATATATTTGCAATAAATATTTACATAACAAAAGTTAATGCTTAGAACATACACTTCTATAAATTAGTAAGAAAAGGACTACTAATGGAAAAGTAGATTTTCAAATGAAAAGAAAAGCCATATTTTAAACTGTCTAGCCCATGGAAGAAGATCAGTGGTTTTATATACTCAAGTAACAAGTACCAATTATTGACAATGGAATGGGCAAAAAAGACCGATAATGTCCTGTTCCTGGGAAACACAAACTTTTACATACTACTTTTGGAAGTTCAAATTGGTATCCATTTTGGGGGAAAATTGCAGTAACTTTGTTC
>NW_004955406.1:9936996-9938165 GCF_000276665.1 Chinchilla lanigera | reverse complement strand
TATGGGTCTAACAGACCCACATTTATTCTTTAGAATATTTCTACTGATGAATTATTCATTATACTTTCATGAATTTTATTATATTAAATAATGAGTACTTAACAAAAAAATCACAAAAATATTGGATTCTTGATATTTATTGTTTATAAAAAAGCATCAAAATTTTAACTTTGACTGGTTTTTGGTGTACAAAGAAGAGCATCAGAAATAAATTTGTATATGGACTAGAATGAAAACACCAATATCACTCAACCAAAAAGAAAAATCTTTACTTCAATGATCACACCTAAGACAGTCTGCACACACGACAACAGCACATTCCATACACACACATCGCTTACACTGACAGCACGTCGTTTGCTTCCCTGGACTTTTCATAGGACATATTTGCCATCTTAGTGGTCTTGCTGTTTTATGAGAAAGTTCTTACATTATACAGGAACATAAAATATCAATAAAATAAATTGTTGAAATTTTTAATATGTATTGTGCATTTAGAACAGACATCAACATTTTCACATCAGCTGTGTACTTTCTTATAAAATCTAAAAGACAACATCAGAAATAAATTCCTATGTTAACTACAGTGAAAATACCAAAAGAACTCTACCACAAAAATTATCTTTGCTTCAATGGTAACACCCAAGGCAGTCTTCACACGACAACTGTATCTTCCATGCACACATTTTGCTTACACTGACAGCACATGTGCTTAGCTTTCTTTTCCTACATGGCAGTCTCGTCACTTCTCTTCCTGTTTTGTCAGGAGCTTCACTATATTGTGCAACATGCACTTAGCAGAGAAATAATATGTAAATAAAATACAATTTCAAATACAGCCTGAGTGCTTAAAATAGACATCAATATTTTCGTATCAGCTGTTTACTTGCTTACAAAATCTAAAAGATAATATCAAAAATAAAAACCTCTGTGAACTACAGTGTAAAAAAACAGTCTACCACAGAATATAAGCTTTGGCACCCAAGGCCATCTTCACACATGACAACTGCATGTACTATACACAAGTATTGTCTACACTGGTAATACATATGTTTTGTTTTCCTGTACTTTCTTGTAGGGCACAGTTGACATCTATTTTGTTTGCCTGTTGTCATAGTAGGTCTTTGTGACGCTGTGTTCTGCCTGTTCACCTGTCAGCTTGCCAATGC
>NW_004955406.1:9906194-9935286 GCF_000276665.1 Chinchilla lanigera | reverse complement strand
GGCACAGTTCATTCTAATTGTGGAATAATGATGACACATCTTCAGAATTTCCTAGAAATTCTCAAGAAGGCAAGCACTAATGAAAAACAAGAAATAGGAGCAAAAAAGACATAAATCTTAACACTTTACTAGTTTAACCACTAGAGATGGCTAGTTTGGGGTGGCTAGAAGAAGGAAGAGGAGAAGCAGGGAAAGAAGAAAGAGGAAAATCTCTCCCATTCTGGGCACTTGTGAGAGAAGCCTTATAGAAAGACTATGGAATTAGATATATTTGGGCTTACAACAATTCTATAGTATGGACCTCTTGAATGCCTGATGAGTGTCAATATGCAGTATGAAGGTGGAGAAGGAGGACACAAGGAATAAGAGGAATCCCCAGTGGCTATACCTCTTCTAAAATTCTCCTCTTTCCCATACCTTACAATAGCTATAATCCAAAAGTAGACACTTGACCAAGCAACCCCAATCAGATTCTCTTTCTCCCAATTAAAAGGCAGAAGCTGGGTGTGGTGGCGCACGCCTGTCATCCCAGCACTTGGGAGGCTGAGGCAGGAGGATTGTTATGAGTTCAAGACTAGCCTGGGCTATAAAGTGAGCTCAAGGCCAGCCTGAACTGCACAGCGATACCCTGTCTCAAAAAGACAAGACAAAACAAAGCAAAACCAATTAAAAGGCAGAGATTAAGAGTCATCAAAGAGGATTCTCAGGAAGGTGATAAAAGAGATTAATTTTATTTTGATAACATCCATGTAGAAGTCTCAATTAACAGGAAGACAAAATGAAGTATGTATCTTCCAAACAAGTAGAGAAGAAAATTGAATCTGAAAAATGTATGAAATTAATCCATAACATAGTAAGAACACATGGAAAAATTGTTTTTAAATGGTAGAAATGCAGCCAAATAAATCTGAATTTACAATAAATATAAACAGCAAACATGCACCAGTTAAAAATACAGAGATTTCACAATGAAGAACCAAAATCTATTTATACACTGTTTCCAAAAGCCATCCAAACTCAAGAAAACGAATGAAAATTAAAGGGTAGCAAAGGATAAACCAGGTAAACAATAACCAAACACTGTAAAGGTATATTACCTAGAATACAATGAGGAAAAAAGGAGTATTTTAAGCCAAAAAACCCCACTTCAGATGACTTTTCATTAGATAAAGGTACAATTCACCAGGAAAACATACTGAGTCTATACATACCTAACTAATCTAGCATCAAAATGTATAATGGGCAAAAACTGACAAGAATTACACAGAAAATTAGCAAATCTTCTATTAAGAAATATGACTAACAAACATATTTTAGTAATCAGTAGAAAAAGCAAACAAAAATTTCACCAACCCATGTAACAAGCTGGATCTAGTGGACATAGATGCAGTATAACAACTGTAGAAGAAACATTATTTTGAAAACCATATAAACATTTATAAATATTAACACAGGATGTGATGCAAATAAGTTTGAAAATTTTAAACTACCTATTCACTTTTTCAAAAGCACTACAAAATGTACCTCTCAACAACTGACAAGTCAAAAGAGATAGACCCTGAAAAGTAGAAAGTACTTAAAATGGAACAATAATGACAAGACATTTAAAAAAGCAGACAGCCACGCCTGTGGTGATGCATACCTGTAACCCCAGCTATCAAGAGGCTGAGGCAGAAGGATCACAAAATTTGCCGCCAGCCTGGGCTACATAGATAGTTCAAGACCAGCCTAAACTACATAGAGAGACTGTGTTTCAAAAAACCAAATGCATGCATACATACATACATACATACATACACACACAACTAAGGTGGTACTTAAAATATACGGCTTTAAAACATAATGGAAAATCGGGTGTAATACCAGCACTGGAGAGACTGAGAAAAGAGGACTACCGCCAAGTTTGAGGCCAGTCTGGGCCAGCCTAAACTATATTGTGCCAAGTTTAAAGCCATCTACACAGCAAGTTCAAGGCCAGCCTGAAGTATATAGCAAGACCCTATCTCAAAAAACAAAACTTACCTAATATTAGAAAACAAGTTAAAATTAATGAGCTAATCACAGAACTCTGAAAGATGAAAATGAATAAAAGTAAATGCAGTAACAGAGATAAGAGCAGACAGTAACAACACACAAAGCAAGTACTAAAGAAAAATCAAACTATCAAAAAAATAGTTCTTTCATAAGACTGACAAACCTCTTTATTTAAAACAAAAAGATTTGCCACAAGGGGCTGGGGATTTAGCTCAGCGGCAAAGCGCCTGCCTGGCAAGCGCAAGGTCGTGAGTTCGGTTCCTGGTACCGGAGAAAAACCAAAAAAAAAAAAAAGATTTGCCACAGATATAGCTCAGCGACACAAGCACCTACGCAGAAAGCACAAGGCCCTGAGTTCAATTCCTAGTACCCAAAAAAAAAAAGTGAAATAATATCACAATTTGTTAAAAGTACACTATTACTGATGGTAGATTAAACAAAAACATATTTTTGCAACCACATGTATGAAAATAAATTTTAACATTAGAAATGGGCAAATTCCTAGGAAAATTCAACTTGTCAAATGACCAATAATAAAAAGTTTGAATAACATTGTATCTAATGAAAACATTCAATCTATAATCTAAAATCATAATGAAATGCAACTTCCAATGAATTCTTTGAAACTTCTCAGTATCTGAAGCAGAAATGATACCAGCATTACTTTAGAATGCATCCTTTATGAGGAAAGAATAACCTAAATACTCAAATCCTAGAGACAATATAAGAAAACTACAAACTAACCTTTGTAGTAAACAATGCAAAAGGAAAAATTCTAATCAAAGCATTAGTACATCAAATCCAGAAATGTTATACATTGCAACAAAAATAGGTTTAATCAAAACTGCAAGATTAGGGCTGGGGATTTAGCTCAGCGGCAAAAGCTCCTGCCTGGCAAGCGCAAGGTCCTGAGTTCGGTTCCCGGTACTGGAGAAAAACCAAAAAAAAAAAAAAAAACCTGCATGATTAAATATGCAAACTTCAATGTTAATCACATTAATGGAATAAAAATAGATGAAAGGTCATATGATCATCTCAATAAATGCAAAAAATTGGTAAAATTCAAAACCAGTCTATACTTAAAAATTAGTTTTAGAAAACTCAGAGTAGCTTTACTAGCTTTTTTTTCCTTCTAGTGCAGGAATAAAACCTAGGACCTCAAACATGGTAGGTAGAACTTTATCATTAACTTCTACAGTCAATATTGTCAGAGATAAGATTCAGAGCTGGACCACTCAGATTGGCTCTAAATCTAAACCCATGCTTTCATTACACTCTTGCAATGATCATGGAATCATTTTTTTCACAAACTGTCAACAAAGGTACTGAAAAACTTCCTTAAATTCATTTAAACTATAATTCAAGTGTTGCACTTATATGTTTAGTTGTTTCTTTTTTTGGGTGTGTGCCGGGATTGAACTCAGGACCTTGTGCTTGCCAGGCAGGTACTTGTGCCACTGAGCTATATCCCTAGCCCTTGTACTTAAATGTTTAATAGTTGTAATTTTCAACCTATCTTATGTTTTATATGCACTTTAAATCAAAGTCTATTAATAACTGGAATTAATAAAAATTTGTGAGGTATATTCACCATATTATCTAATTGGCAAAACTAGTTCTGTCATACCTATGGCAAAAATTAAGACATTTATTTTAGAATAAGTCTGATTTTAATTTTTAATTCAAATGAATGTTATTACAGTACATAGTCCAACATCAAGTGGCTCCAGAGTTCTCAGAGAGATAATGGATCAAAGATAGAGCTTTGCCACTAGTCTGCTTGCTAGTAAAATAAACATTTACTTCAGTATTCTTTGCAGAACCTCTTTTGTCTTCCCTGGGAAGCTATGTATTCTCAGTCTCTTTTGTCAGCCAAGAGTGGTGATGCACGCCTGTAATCCCAGCACTCGGGAGGCCAAGGCAGGAGGATCCTTGCAAATTTGAGGCCAGCCTGGGCTGCAAAGTGAGCTCAAGGCCAGCCTGAACTGAGACACTGTCTCAAAAAGACAAAAAATAAAATAAAATAAAAAACCAATCTCTTTTATTTTGCACCTAAATTTTCCCAACCCAAGGCAAGATTTGAGATTAGTGAGAAATATGCCTTATTTTGTACACTAGGAGATAGGCAACTGTTAAATGAAGCAGTAAAATGTTCTCAAAGTGAAAAGAGTACTTCAGGAAGTGGAGAGTCTAGAAGCTGAATCTTTTAAAACTCTGTACCCATATACTTTTGCAAGTCTTCATCTATTGTATGTACAGATACTCCATTCTGAAGACTACTGTACTAGATTATCTCCTGACTTTTATGCCTTTTAAAAATGAAATCATCAACTTATATTTTAACCCGACTTTAATTGACTCAGATACAAGTGAATGATAATAGCTTAAAAAGTAGACTCCATTCTGGGACCTTTGCTTTTTAACAGGGATCAACTACAGTATGAAGAATAATCTTTCAGCTGGCGGAGCATTAGTTTTTTTGGCCTGCCCCTCGTGTCCTTGCTCTGAGGCAAGCTTGCCAGCCAAGGGTCCCGGCACAGCAACTCAGGAGACAATAAGAACTGCCTCTCAGGGACTGCCTCGGAGGTTCCCTGGTGCTGGAAGTGGCCATGGCTCCGTGAACAGCTGTCTAGTTCCTGTTCCACAGGCCAGATTTGGTGCCAGGCCTCCTGTCTCTCTCACCACATTCTCCCAAATTCAGTCTTCTGTTTCTGCTAATAGCATCACCTATGTGAGTCTGGAGAATACTGAACCATATGAGAATCTAGGCCAAACCAAATTATGAAAGTCAGTTTGGTGCACTATCAAAACCCCTCTAATGCTACCATTTTAAAAAGCCTTTTTAATCATTAGAACTCTTTTTTATGATTGGCTGCTCTGGTTTTCCAGAACCAGGCAGAAGTGATTGGGTTCTGAGCCCTGTGTTCAGCCTCTCTTTCCAATCCTACTCTCATCCTGGCCACACCTGGGAAAGTCCAAGGCATCTCAAAACATAGCTCTTCAGAGGACTGCTAAGACACAAGTGGTCAGCCACCAAAAATATCTGCCTCTCCCCAACCCTTCTGATTCCAAGAAGGAGCTCTTCCCTTGGATGTCACAGTCCAGTAGATGTGAGGCTCTCTGAAGCCTGCGATGTCTCAAGGGCCCTGGAAGTAGCCCAGGGCACTGCCCTACCTCGAGCGGGCTTTAGCCGGTGAGTCTCTTTTGGCTGCTTCAGGCCTGCACTCAGCCACAGGTGGCGGGTTCTAGAGGTCCTGAGCACCAGGCAGCAATTATGTCTCTGAGCACCTTCCACCCACCTACTACACAAGAGCTTTTCTTTCTCCATCCTTTTTTTTTTTTTTAACCCAAAAGCCTTTGTACTGAGTTACATCCCCAGCCCTTACTTTCTTGTGTTTTGAGACAGGGCCTTGCTAAATAAACTGCTCAGGCTAGATTCAAACTTTTGACACTCCTGCCTCAGCCTCCCAGAGTTCTGGGATTAAAGACATGTACCACCATGCCTACAAACCCACAGAGATAATATTTTTTCACATGCTCTAGCTCAGGTAACTGAGTTTGAGGTCAAAGCCTGAGGGAAGGCAGAGAAGTGGGAAAAGCAATGCCCAGAGACTCAGGAGATCCAAAGTGCTTGCTCTGTCCCTGCAAGGAAATCATAAAGAACCCGGGCAGTGCACATTTCTTTCAAAAGGAGAGAAAGGGGGAGTACACACCTGGATCTGGCTAAAAATAGACCAGCTAGGAAAAAGAGCTCTAAAATTTAAAAAGATTTACAGTGAATAAGCAATACTGCCCAAGAAATATAATTAGCAAATAATAATCTGAAAATTATTATTGTAGGGCTCCCATTCAACACTATTAAAATGTGATTTCATCAATTCCCAGAAGTTTAAACTAAAATTAATTAAGCAGCTGTTTACATAACACTCTCAACTTCTGTATAGCAAACAGCAGAATGACTTCCAATGTTTACTATTAGACACGTACAATGTGAGAATTCTGATGGCAGCTAAGTGAAAAAATAAGTAGTTTCTATAGCACATACTGCAACTCTAATCTGTTTTGTATTACTGTAACAAAATATCTGAGGTAGGCTACTTTATAAATAAAACAGGTTTATTTGGCTCACAGTCCTGGAGGTACAAGGTTGTAGTGTATTTTTAACTGGTGGTCAACTTATAACCCCAAGCTGAACTGAGTGGGTTGTGCTGGGTGTGGGAGGCCCACCTGAGGACTGTTGCCAGCAGCATAAGAGGCAGACCTGGAGAAGAAGCAGCAGGCTGTTGGGAGCTGAGAGAGGCTGTGGGGAGCTGGCTTTCCTGATGAACTTGGCTGTTTTCATCCTCCGAGGAGCTCGGGACCTCACTGGCACTGAGAATGGCTTTGGTTCACTTTGGAGAGCTCTGGTCCTCACTTTGAGCATCGCTTCCTGGTTTCGGAGGGGAAGATGGTGCACTGCCTGCCTCCAGGAAAAGCTTGCTGCATTGGCTTCCCTGATGGGAACTCGGCCATCCTGATCATCGGAGGAGCTTGGGACCTCACTGTTGCCAAGGATGGCTGTGGTACCTTTTGGGGGAGCTCTGGTTCTTCTGAGCATCACTTCCTGGCTCCAGTGCAGATCCCTCAGCCTGCTAGCATAGGTCCTTCTTCCTGCTGGCACAGACTTTGTAGATTCCACTACTGACCTTTGGGCCTTCCCAGATCCGTGAAACAGGCCTGCATGAGATGTTGTCATGGGCTTTGGGCCTCCAGTTGGATTCATGGGAGGCACCGTAATGAGCTCTGGGTATTCAGCTCAACTCATGTAGGACACTGTTGTGGGATCCAGGCCCTCAGCTGGATTCCTTGGTCTTAGTGTGTGGACAGATTTCCTGCACTCTTTTGTATACTGTTCTTTGGGTGACTTATAAATAATCATATAAAGTATGTGTCCTGTATTATATTGTTCCCCTTGCAAAATAAGCCCCAAACCAACACAAAGGTCTAAGTGCTTCATATGGTGATGGCCTTTCTGTTGGCAGTATCTCAAGATAGTATAGCGCATCAGACAACAAGAGATAGGGAGCACACGTGTACATCTGTATTCATCTGGCCTCTCGCCCTCTTACAATTAAGCCTCCACGTTTCAGTCACGGGCCCAAGCCCTATCCTAACAGCCTTAGCTAATTCTAATCACTTTCCCTATAAGATGTGCAGTTTGTAATTTTAATGATTAACTGAAATCTTTCTTATTGTTTGTTAGTTTCAAAATGCAGATAGAAAATGGTTTTAAAAAGTATTTAAATTAGTAATGTTGTTTGCCTAAAAGTAAAATATAAAAAGCAAAAAGTTACAGCTCTATCTCACTTATTGTTAGACTCAAAAAAACAAAAACACCACATGATCCCACTCATGAGGGATATATAAGAGTAATCAAACTCACAAATGGAAAGTAGAATGGTGGTTGTCAAGGGGCAACAGGATGGGGGATGAGTAATAGAGAGTTATTTTTAATGGGTACAAAGTTTCAATTCCTCAAGATGAAAAGTTCTACAGGTGAATGCGGAGGATGGTGGTACAACAATGTGAAAGTATCTGATGTCATGGAATTATACACTTAAAAATCATTAAAATTACAAACTGCACATCTGTTTTACCATAATAAAATTAAAAATTCACAGTAGGAACGACTATAAGAAAATTCTACCCATTTATTTAATCTTTCCTACAAATTAAAGATTTCTACTATTCTGTTTTAGTGGAAGATCAGTGCTCTAAAGAACATAGTTTAACATATAAATATTAATAGAATAACATGTTCTTGATACATATAAAGTCACATAAATATTTTTTGTAAAAAACATTAAATATGAGAAACTCTGATATATGTACATATATATGTGAAAAGTATCCCATCATAAAAAATGACAGGTTTCATATGTCACTGTAAAAATACTTTACTACAATAATATCTACTATAAGCTTAAATCAACTTTGTCTTACTCATTTATCACTATCTATACTTCTTTAAAAAAGAAAATGTTTCTAAGACCCTATTTGAGATTAAAAGGTTTGTGCTACAAGTATATTTACTTTCAAAATGTTTTGCTAGACTGTTTTGAGTAATTATTGAACAGTCCATAAACTATCTCTCCCAAAAGGATATAAATGGTAATTAATGTTTTGTCTTAACATATCAGATATCATGAACATGTGATCTGATAAGTATTAATATACCTTAATATTCTGCAAATTTAAAATGTTACAAGAATTTTTACTTCCTAAAAAATTTAATGACTTATTTACTTTTCTCTATTTTATTCTCCTTAAAATGAAAAGCTGAAGTTCAAGCAATACACAACTTCAAAACTTGTCATAACCCAGAAATTTATTTTCTAATAATTAACTTGTAATTTAGAATATAATATAACATAGAAAATATTATAAATGTTGGTTCATTTTTCAGTAAACCACAAATAAATCTAGGAACCATAACACTGAGGTCTAGGAGGTCGTTACCAAGTACAATATTCTACTCACCAGTCCCTCAGGAGAGCACCTGTACTTTATACTACACAGCTCTGGAACTTAATGAACCAATTTTTTAATCTATGATTCCTCAATTCATACTAAACTGTCCCCTCACCTGGACTTCAGAGCAACATTTCACTGAGTTTCTCTCTTGCTAGAAGTCCAAGTTCTTCCAACTGTTAGAAATCCACTTAGTGCCACGGATACAGCTCAGCAGCACAGCACCTTGCTTGGCAAGCGCAAGGTCCTGAGTTTAAGACTCAGTACCAAAAAAAAACAAAAAAAACAAACCACCTCATCAGAAATCCACTTAGTTTTGGAATAAGGCAATCAAGGGATTTTCTGGCATATGCCTCTAGGTGGAGAAATGTGGTCCAAACATGTTCTTCCAGTCTACCCAGCCAGACATGTGCCCAATCTGACAAAGTTTTCTTTCTTGGGGAAAACAGGGAGCAAAACCAATTTTTTTATAGTTTTAGTAACAGAAAGTCCCAAACAGAAATATTAAGCTATGATTCTTAATCAGAAGCAAACATTAGAATCAACAGGGAAGCATTTTTAAAAATTCATATACCCTGTTCTTGGGTTGAGTGAATCAATCTCTTGAAGACTTGTACCATATATATTTTTAAAAAGCAATTTGGATGCATCTTCTAAGTTAAGAACTGCTTCTTTTGAAGACTTTACTTTGTGACAATTACATAATAACCACATACGCCTACAAAAAGCAAAGAGAAATCTACATTCTGTTGTGTCATCCCATGTCACAACACAGTCTGAAATAACAGACTCAAATTCTATCTATCTTGCTCTGAAACAACTGGTCCACAACCAAAGCAGGGACATTACCCCATAAAAAGTCACAATGAAAAATTACTACAGTCTGATGCTCTGCTTATCTTGGGGAAAGCTTGGTTATTCCACATAAACTCTCTGATTACCAGAAACTTCTATCACTACAGAGAGGATCATCAAGGATTTGCCAGGGTATTATCAACTAAAAATAAAATCCAAGAAATTTGCACTTATGTCCATGGTTGAGGCAAGTACAGAAAAAGGTAACCTCATTTTGTACAAGTCAAACTATTTTGGCAATCCCTAGTGAAAGCTGCAACTCTGCCTGTTTCTGGGCAGCTGGGGGTAGCTATAGCTAATTAATTAATTAATTCATAACCACACATTTCACATGAATATAACACTCCCAACAAAGGACTGTTCTAGGGCAGCCACTCTTCCACTCTACAAAGTTACTAGTTCATCTTATATAGGAAAGAGTTAACACTATTACCAAACATGGTTGCACATGACTGTATTTCCCAGCACTCTGGGAGGCTTAACACAGGAGGATCACAAATTCAAACCCAGCCTAAGCAAACTAGCAAGACCTTGTCTCAAAAACAGATTGGGGATGTAGCTCAGTGCAATGCTGACCTTATGGGGAAATTTGACTTGGTTCTCATCCAATTCAGTTGCAACCAGAATCATGGAAAGAATTAAATTCATAAACCAATATACAATTCTATATGGGTCTAGACTCAATCTTCTGAATATGGATATCCAATTTCCCAGCACCATTTATGTATGTCCAGTGTATGTAGAATTTGGCTGTGAATCCATCAGGTCCTGGGCTTTTCTTAGTTGGCAGATTTTTTTTATTACTGCTTCAATTTTATTGCTTATTATTGGACTGTTTCAAGTCTTCTTAGTTCAGTTTTTGCAATATCTACATATTTATGAATGTCACCATTTCTTCTGAGTTTGCCAACTGTTTGGTATATATGTTGGTGAAGTAATCGCTAATAATTTTCTGGTCTTTAGCAGTGTCCATTGTTATTTCACCTTTTTCATTTCTGATTCCATTAATCTGTGCCTTTTCTTTCCTTTTTTTCAAAAGATTGGCTATGGATTTGTCTATTTTATTTATTCTTTCAAAGAACCAGTTCTCAATTCACTAATTCTTTGTATTGTTTTTTTAGTCTCCATTTCATTAATTTCTCCTCTGTTCTTTACAGTTTCTTTCCTTGTACAAACTCTGGGTTTGGAATGTTCTTGTTTTCCTAAGACCTTGAAATGCATCATTAGGTTATTTATTTGGGCTCATTCAATTTTTCTGTTGTGGACTTTCCCTGCTAGAAACTTCCCTCACAGATTGCTTTCATTATGTCCCATAAGTTCAGGTATGCTGAACTAGCATTATCATTTAATTCTAGAAACTGAATTATTTCTTCCTTAGTTTCTTCTGTGACCCGCTGATTATTCAAGAGTGTGTTAATTTCCATATGTTTGCATAGTTTCTGCGGTTTCTTTTGCTACTGATTTCTAGTTTTATTGCACTGTGAGCTGATAATGTACATGATAAAATTTCATTTCTTTTCTATTTGCTTAGGCATGCTCTATTTTGGAGAAAGTATCACATGCTGCCAAAAATAATGTGCTCTCTTTTGCTGTTAGGTTGAACACTCTGTATATCAAGACCATTTGTTCAAAAGTTTGGTTCAACTCTGCTATTTGTTGATTTTTTGTTTAGCTGATCCTTTTGTGATGGTCAGGTATTGAGATCCGCCTGGGCGGATATATAGCTGTACTGACATTTATCTGATATTGTATGTCCACTAGCATCAACTCTATGAAGTTGAGTATAGCATGGTTTGTTGCATACACATTTGCAACTGTTATCTCCTCTGGTTAAACAGATCCACCAATGAATATGTAATGTTCTCTACCTTTCCTGATCAGCCTTAGCTTGAAATCCATACTGTCTGAAAACAGGATAGCTACTCTTGCTTGTTTTCAGGCCCCCACTGTGTGAAGTACTGCCCTCCATCCTTTGACCTGTGGTCTATGAATGTCTTTTCGTATCAAATGTGTTCCTTGTATATGGCAAAATGTCCAATCCTGCCTCCTGATCCACTCTGTTAATGTGTCTTTTGATTGGCGAGCTAAGTCCATCCACATTGATAGTTATGTTGATAGGTAATGACTTATTCCCGTAATTGCATCAATTTCCTACTGTTGTTCTGCCCTCCCTACACTCTACTTAATTGCCAGTCCTACCTGATGCATTCATTTCACTGGGCCTTTTGGCATTAGCCTCACTGTCTCCTCCTAGGACATCCCTGAGACTCATCTTCTGGAGTGTTTGTCTGGTCGTCATGAACCTTTTCAGGCTTTCTTCATCACGGAAGTATCTTATCTCTCCATAAACCCTGGAAGATAATTTTGTAGTACACAACAGTCTGGGTTGGAAACTGTCCTTTTCAAAACCTTGAAACACTCCATTCCATGCTCTCCCTGCCTTCAAGGTTTGTGCTAAAAACTCTGCTGTAATTCTAATAGGTCTTTCTTAACAGGTCATTCACTACTTCTCCCCAGCAGCTCCTAAATTTCAGCTCCTGTGCTGTACCCCTGGAATTTTAATTATAATGTGCCCTGGAGTGATTTCCCTCCAATCATGGACACGCAAAGCTCCACACATTCCACCCAACTACATACTAAATTCTTTTTCCATGTCTTAAAAGTTTTCTGCTACTACTTGTGTAAATGGTTTTTTCTGCACTTTGTGCTGTCTTCTGATTGTCTGCTAATTCCAATTACTCTTATATTAGTCCTCTTTGAGTCATCTAGGAGCTGCTGGATCCACTTTCATGTTTCTTACCTTTTTTTTAAGGTATCATTTATTAACTGATCATGGACCACAGTTCTGTCCTGTAAGTCTGACACTATGTCTTCACATTGGTTGCTTCTGCCACCCATACTTTCAGTCATGTTTTTAATCTTCTGGATTTCTGTTTGGAACCTTCTTATGGACTCCCATTCTTTTCTATGCTAAACATTTATGTTTTGCATCACTTTAACTCCACTACCAGTTTATTAGTGTCTTCTCTAGACTCACTGATCATATCCTTCATTATGATCATTATGTGATTAGTTATATCTTTAAATCCACCTGGCACCAAACAGAACTGTTTTACCTCCACTGATACCATTTCAGACCTATCTACTGAGTCAATTATGATTTCCTTTCCCTCAGTCTCCCGTGAACCAATTTCGAAGAAGTTGGGAGTTTTTGGAGGCATTTTGTTGCCTTGTCTTCTCACATTTCTGTTGTCTGTTTTTTTTCGTGCTGGGTTTGCAAATTCTTTGGCCCAGTACCCCCTTCTTCAGGATCCAGTCACAGTATTGTTTATAACCGCCCCCCCCCAGCAATCCAGGTACATACTCATATAGAGGGAAAAGCAACCGCCAGCCGCTACTATGTTACTTTGTCTATGGTAGTAAAATGTGCAACAACAATGGCATCTGACGTCAACTGGACACTGACAACCCCTAGTAACCTCTCATGAACCGTCCTTTACCAAAACAAAGATGATTCTGATTTTAGTGAAGGCTATTAGGCTCCCCCTTGTACTGACCTATTGTAATTCACAGCACCAATTTCTCCTGGATGTTGGCAGCAGTGCCAGACATAAACCGTATCACTACACTATATAGCTTCTTCTTCAGGAATGTCCCCTCTGACGATTACTCCCACTGAACCTCGCCTCCCACAATACAATACAGGCCCCATGATCTCCCTGGTATGAGCCTGAGCCTCCCAGGGGATCCCAGGAGGTTCCCTATTGAGCTCTTACCCTCTCCACACCTATCTCCCAAGGTGGTCTTTCACCCAATCTCTGTGAAAGAGTATCACCTCAGTCCTGAAGCAAAACTCTCCACCTGGACATTTATCACTTCTTCCATAAGGTCGGTCTGTTGTTGTCAACTCTGTTGCCCTGTGCTGTGGAGAACCCATAGGGTGAAAGCCGGGTGCAAAGTTCCAGGGTCCTGGCACCTGAGTGGGTCCAGCATGGGGAGGTGATGGTGGCTGGGAGCAGGGCACACACTTCCTGGGTGCTTCTGGGTCCAACGTGGGGCTTCAGGAGCAGCCACATCAGCTGGGGACAAGCCACACACTTTAAAGGTCTGCCTGCATCCAGTGCAGGGCTCCGGGCTCAACCTATGATTCTAACCCGATTTCCCAGTAAGCGTCCGATTTCCCAGTAAGCCTCCATTTCCCCTAAGTTCTCTGCTCCAAGCAATGTCTCTGAACTTCCCTCCCTCTCCACATTTCTTTTGTTCTCTTCCATCTAAAACACCCTCATTCTAGCTCTGTTTCACAGAATACTATCTTCATACGGGTCAGCTCAAATGCCATCTTCCATGTTTGACCCTTTTCTACTCCCCACCTCTAAAAGTAAACTATCACCTAGTCTCTTTTATTACACTTAATTCTATTTCACTATTTGAGAGCAGGAACAACATATTCATCTTTCCTACACTCATTATACATATGGTTATTCATAATAAATATTTATTAAATTAACTTTAAAAAGTACTCTTTATCACATCTTCTGAAGATAATGCCAACACTACAGATATACTGGCATTTATTTGTACTAGAGATATGAGATGATCCTGACATGACATATATTAAAAAGATAATTAGTAATACAAGATTCATACTGATGGCCAAATGAGCATTATAAACAAACGTTATAGGCATTCAGAGGCAGGACAAGCCAACAAAGAATGGAAAGGCTGATAATGATACCATTTTAATGACAATACGCTATTTTAAAATTCAAATTTAATCCTAATATATCTCTAATGCATCACTTTCTTCCACAAAGTAACACTGGCGCAGAATCCCTAAATCAAAAATATATTATAAAAGGCATCACTTAGAGGAGGTGAAGAAAAGGCAAAAAATATCATAAATCTTTGCTGCAGCACTAATAAAATTTCTAATAAAAATGCTATAAATAAACTGTAAAACCACAATGACTACTATAGTGAAAACTACTTGTGGTCTACCAAGAACCCATCCTCCCTTTCTAAACAGAATCCTAATTTTGTCAAGATAATGATGTTTCTCTCACAGCCCATGTACTTCAACATCACCACCAATCCAGTGACTGGTTCAGGAACAGACATAGGATCTAATTCTGGCCATACAAGATCAGAGGGGAAAGATTCTCTGGCTGTTCCTGTGAGAAATCTTGTTCCTCCTGAGAGGGCTATGGAAAGTGCTTCTCTCTCCTCCTTCCTAACTGAGTAAGCAGGCATGTTGCTCACACGTGATCCAACAACTTTAGGGCAAACAGTGTTAAAAAGTCTACACTACAGCAGTAATGACACTCAAAGAACCTGGACATTTTGTAACACCGCTGAGCCACTAAATCAAGAGGCTCTTGATAAGTTAGCTAATAGAACTCTATTTTTAACCAATTTGCACTACATTTTCAGTTACTTTCAACCAAACACATCCTACCAACACTCACACCATGTAAACAACCTTTACAAATTACTGTACTATATCATTTTTAATGTTTCTTTTTATTTTAACCACTAAAGTCAACACTTGTACCACCATAAATCTGACCTGTTTCTGTTGCACAATCATGAACTCAAGAAATATAGTACAACAGTGGCACATGCTATAATCCCAGCACTCAGGAGGCTGAGGCAGGAGGATTAATGCTAATTCAAGGCCAGTGTGGCTACACAGGAAGTTCAATGTCGACCTGAACTACACAGTGAGACCCTTTTTCAAGAAAACAACAAAAGAAATATAGCACATATGTTCACAAAATTCCTTTCAAGTTCAAGCTCATTTTAAAGAAAAAACTTAAAAATAACAAAAAGCCCTGACATTTATAAAAAACCTATTATAATAATTTTTAAAGCATTATTATTTAAAAGAAGAAATATTAAGGCTAAGATGATCTGTTTAAATTTCAAATGAAAACTCAATTTCCCAAAATGTTTATTTACCTCTATTTAGAAAAACAAGCTTCCAAATCGGTGAACAATCTTGACACGGGGGGTGCCCCAGAGGGCATGGAAGCTCCATAAACTCCCTCCCACAATGCCTTCCCACGTAGTCCAGTAATTCTCCTCCATTTGGCTATTTCTGATTCCTACACTGTACTGTACCCTTCAAAATAAAGTGGTAATGGTGGACCCAAACTTTTACAACAAAAACTTGCTTCTCTTTGGAAAGAAGTATTTGAAGCTTATACAATAAAAACACTTGCTTTCTGGCTAATAAAAGCCAAGGACCATCTAATGCACACAGATCCACAGATAAAGAAGCAATTCAGTTAATGTATCAAACTCTACCTCTAACATGTTAGAGTAGATTCATATACAACTGTTCACATTCTGGAGGCTGGTAACTTTCTGAAATGGTCAACCTTAAAGCAGAATAAACAAAAATGGAGAGAAATTATTAAGAGTGAAAGCCCTTTTGTGAAAAGAAAGTAAACTAAAAAAATTTTGTTATTTCTTTATAAAATTTTTTGGATTTTTCAAAATAAAAAACGCAGACTCAAATACAATTTGAGCCATATGCAGAGAATTTTAGAAAGAAAATCTACAAGGTGTGGTGGCACAGGCCTGTAATCCCTGCACTCAGGAGGTTGAGACAGGAGGACTGCAGGGAGTTCAAGGCCAGCCACAACGGTGAATTCAAGGTTAGCCTAGGCTACCACAGGGACTTCAAGGGCAGCCTGAACTACACAGTGAGACTGTCTTAAAACAAAATGTAAAAGTTAAAATTAAAAATAAAAATCTGGCTTTTTAAGTTATTTTTAAAATTAGCATAGCTTTACCAGAAAATACAGCTTTTAAAAAGAAATCTAAACAATTTTAATTGTCTGTGAAAAAAGTAATATACTCTCACAAAAATCATCCATATACGTGAGAATTAAAATGTAAATTAGAAACACTACTGCAAAGGAAATACTATTACTATTGGGGTAAAAATTCCTCTGCTATTTCCAAGTACAAGTTATATTACATCATTTCCTTTTAACTCTGCTTTTTTCAAGTAGGATAAAGTTGTGTTTTTTAGTATCACGTGCTATTATACATATTTCTTCCTAATTCTAAGTAACTACTTTAAGGAATAGGTATATATTTGCTAAGCACTCTGGTCAGTATCTGCTTTAAATTGCTTTGATTCTTAGTACATGCACTGAATCTAGAAATTCAAATGATTACTCATTTACGACATTAGTATTTCAGGGCGGGGGCTGCAGCACAGTGATAGTGTTTGCCAGCAAGCACTAAACTCTGGGTTCAATCTCTGGCACTGCAGGGGGAAAAGAAAATAGAAATGCTAGGACAACCTAAGTATTTTATTTATGACTTCACATCTTAAATGTTTTCACTTCCCCTTTGAGTTAAAATGCAAATTAAACAGAAATTTCAAAGTATGCAATAACCAACAAAATACTAAGTGATCACAACAATCTGGAAAACAGAATGCTAACCTTGAGCAACAGAATAGCCAACAAACTAAACAAGTGACTTCTGGTGTAGGGAAACAAAAGTATTGCAGTGTGCTTTCATTACACATCTCAGGGTAAATATTCTTGATGTTCAAAATAAATAAAGTTATCTACCAAAAAACTGACTCAAGAATAGTTAGAAAGTTAATTTTCCCATTCAGTCTTCCTGCTCAGAAAAGAACTTCTTGTTAACCCTGCCCTAAACAGGAATGAGGGGGGACAGTTGGTTGATCAGATTTCAAAACGTTTCTCTATGAAAAGTTAAAATTCATTACAAGAATTCCTTTTAATATTAAGGAATTTCTTCGCATTTACAAGGCAAAGATCAACTTGTATTTCAGTCTGAGCAGCTGAGTGCTGCTAAATTAGAGCTAAGTGTTTGTGGTACTTAGGATTGAATTTAGGGCTTTTGTACTAAACCACATCCCCACATCTAAACTCCCCAGGCTGGGGTGCAGCTTGCAGTCCTACTGAGTAGCCTATCAGAATACTGGGATTACAGATGTGCATCACATCTGGCCTTTGTAGTTTCATATATTCATTCATTATCATTAATGTGCTTTTCAGCTTCCAAAGTATCAGTTCTGTAAGTCTCCCCTCTTGCCCTTCTCATCCTGGGATGTTTACGACATTTTCCAGAATTTCCCTACCATAGACTTAGTGGGGCAGCAGACAGGAATAACATTATATTCGTACATTCAATGTATCACCAAACTCTGAAGTTCATGCTGGACACTGTGCAAACAAGGTTAAACACAGAAAAGATAAGATAATTTTAACTTTAAAAATTAGAAATTTGCATTTTACCTTATTCCTTACCCTGTCCTTCACCTCATTCCATTAAGTACTTGTTTACAGACTGTTAAGTGCTAATAAGGGGGACTGTAAACACCACCGAAGAAACAACTTTTGAATTCTTATTTGCCAATTTAAAAATTGGCTTTTTGCTTGATTTTTTGGTTGTTGTTTTTGTCTTTTTGAGACAGGGTTTCACTATGCAGTTCAGGCTGGCCTTGAACACACTTTGTAGTCTAGGCTGGGCTCGAACTCATAGTGATCCTCCTGCCTCAGCCTCCCGAGTGCTGGGATTACAGGCATGCGCCACCACACTAGGCAAAAGTTAATTTTTAAAAGGAAAAAAAAAAATCACTTCTGAAACAAAACAGGGTAAATTAAAAAAGGAAACAAGTCCCCAACATAAGAAAATGAATTTCAACCAATGTCTCATGATCAGTTATATTGCTTCTAGCCTTGGGTATAATAAGTGTAATGACATTAATTTGTTCAACCAACATTACCATATATCTGCTATGTACCATGCACTTACCGGGACAAGCACAGGGGTAGGGAAAATGAAAGAGCATTTCCAAAACAAAATTAAGCAGTATGTAGAGTCACAGGATAATCAGAGATGCCTTAATTAATAATAATATCAACATTTCTGGAAGAAACTATCAGCCTTACATGCATCAGCCAGAAATGGAATGACACATTATACAGGTATGCAGTAAGAAAGACAGAAATAGAAATTACACTAATTTTCATATATTATTGAGGTTTTAACCATAAACTTTAGGAAAATCTTTATAAGTATTAGAGTATGAAAAAACTTTATGATATCATATCATTATGTCAGTTTTACCACATACCTGAACTTTAAGTCTATTTCTAAATGTTTAGATTAGTGTTTAAAATTAGTTATGATTTTCACTGAGGGCAAGGCCACAGGTAATTACCAATACAATCTCAAAACAGGGCTTTAGTCACTGTCCCAACAAAAAATTTTTCAAACAATTATTTTTTAAATCTCAGCACAGAAAACTTCTCTTTTTTTTGTTTGAGGCAGGGTTTAAGTACATATTCCAGGCTGGCCTTGAACTCACTGTGTAGTCCAGAATGGCCTTGAAATTGCCATGCTCTTCCTGCCTTAGCCTCCCAAGTGCTAGAATTATAGGCATGTGTCACCAAGACTACCTAGCACAGGACATTTTAACAGTATCTGAAGTCAACTTGGGATATGAATCCTTCCTAGATACTAAGGAAAAGATCCTTGCTGTAAAAGGACTACACTGCTTTTACAAAGCTCACATAAAATCTAATTAGTTCTACTCTATTTCATAGGTGGGACAGTTTCTATCTGCACCAGTGCAGGTGGGACAGTTTCTATCTGCACCAGACAGGCAACTTGATTAGAAAATGATCAAGATTTATTGGAAAAAAAAACTCATTAGGTTAGCAGGAGCAACCTTGTAAACCAGGAATTGCACATGTGTACTCCTAAAGGGCATAGATCAAGTCTTACTGGGGTGTGTGTGTGTACAGCCAATCCTGTGAACTCCACACAACTTAAAAAATATTGCAAGACTGGCTTCTAGGTGAGCAAACAGAAGTGCTAAGAATGTTAAATATGAAAAAGGAAAATCACTCCAACTTTCACCTTTGTTTTGACTTTATGTAAATTGAGGCTACATTCAAAAACAATATGGTATCCCAACACTCTGGGAGGCTAAGGAAGAAGTAGCACAGATTCCAACCCAGGGCTGGGGATTTAGTTCAGCGGCACAGCACCTGCCCAGCAAGCGCAAGGTCGTGAGTTTAATCCCTGGTACCGGAAAAAAAACAAAAAAACAAAAAAACAAAAAACCAATTCCAACCCAGCCTGGGTAACTTTGTGACTTAGCAAGACTTTGTCTCAAATTTTAAAAAGCTCTACCTGAAGGCCCAGTACCAGACAGTCCCCAGTACCAGGCAGACAGAAAAAAGGAAAACAGAGAGATTGAGACAGAAGGAGAAACACAAATAGAGACAGAGAGAAAGAGAAGGAAAGAAAAGAGGAAAAATATGGTAGAAGAATTGGAGAAAGGCTTTCTGTCACATAAGCAGCATATAGGCTCTGGCACCACCTAGTTTCCTAGGGTAAGGTTTTATTTCCCAAACTGGGTCAGCTGTTCCTCATAAAAAGTTTCAAAGCTAAAATGTCTTAGGCAAACTATGTAAAAGAATGTTGAAGAGGTTTCTGTCTCAAAACTTTTTGCAACTTTTTTCTATGATAACGTGCTTTGTAATACCCAAAGAGGGATGCAACAGCACTATTCCCCAATCTTATATATCCAATGCACCCTTAACATTCAGAATATTCACTTATATCTCTTAAAATATAGTTTAGGAGACACTAGTGGACATTGTCAATTTTCTTCATACTTACTGCAAGACTACAACATGCTTCTGTGGCTGCTACATAATTTTTAGTCCATAAAAGGACCTAAATGAGTAACACATCAATAATGATTTCAGCCTTCTAAATTGAGGTCTAGAACTCCAGATTTGTAGACTGTAGGTTTATAAAAACAAAAATAAACCAGGTGTGGAGAAACACATTGTAATCTCAACCCTTAGGAGGCTGAGGCAGGAGGATCACAGTAAGTTCAGGCTACACAGTGAGACCCTATCTCAAAAAAACAAACAACAACAAAACTCAAAAACATAAAAAAAAGAAAAATGCAACCTGCCACTGCATAATATTTGTTACTGGTGGTAAAAACAATGGGCTTTAACTTAATATTTTCCCCAAAATAGCCAGTTAACAACAACAAAATAGTCCAGTGCAAAATACCTTATCTGAAAGAAAGACTAAGATACAGTTTGCATAGTACAGAGAAAGAGATGTTCACTGCCACATAATATTGTCAGTTAGACATGAAAATGTTTAACAGTAAAAAAAAACTTATTTATATCCTTGTAATAGTACAGCTATACACTTTAATTATACCATACTTTACCCAAAACAATGGCATTTTAGTTCTTCATTTATCATAAGGCAAATAAGTAAAAGACAGAGGCTGACAAAATACAACTATAAATTACCAGAAAAAGAAAATTCCAAAACTGGCTTTCATTTTCGTCAAAATAGGCATTTATGATGATGACCATTTTTCACAGATGATAAAACAAACTCAGTGAGGTTAGGTAACTTGCCTAGATCTTCCTGCTGATAATTATAGTCTAAATCTAAAGCCCCTGCTTTTTCCATTTGTCTTTAAACAATATTAAGACAACAGTTGAACTGTTCTCTAATATTATCTGCCACCCTTAATGCCCCCCAAAAAAGTTAACAATAATCACAGAGTTCTAATTGTTCAAATGGTACTGAAATAGTACCAATGATATATGGTTTTGTCCTTAATTAGAATATTTTTTTGTTTCCTTTACAGTATGTATAAATACAAGCTGGCACATGAAGCATACTGCTTCACCAATCCAATGTTATACACAATAGTGAAGTTCCTAGTCACAAGGTCTTAAATCAACTACTTAGCTAAAGCACTCTTAACTTGGGGGGTAGGTAGAGCTGGAGGAATAGTACTTAATTTGAAAACTGCATGAGTCCATGACCTTTTCCTCTTAAACATCACACAATGTAATGACTCAAATCTTTTCAGAGAAACAGACCATAGTTTTGCAACATGTTACAATTACAGTAACTTAAACTAAAATAGATGGTGACAATTTCTGTATTTAGCGTAAATGCCTATACATAAAAAGCACATTTAACTAGATAAGAAAATGTCATACACGGACACTTCTCCATAATTTCAAGGGCTTTAGGAGTTGACAGTATGGGTTCATTCTTTTTTTTTTTTCTTTTTTGGTACCAGAAATCGAACTCAGGACCTTGCATTTGCCAGGCAGGCACTGTGCCATTGAGACACATCCTCAGCCCTCTACAAGTTCATTCTTCTAGCTAATTTCATTTTACTTTATCGGGTATGCTTCTTAGGTATAATTCTACCAACACCACTTTTATGTTACTCTACCATGATTAAGTTTATCTTTGGGTCATAGAATTTTCACACAAAAAACAAAGGTCTACAACCATCAAATAAGATATGATTTATTCAGATTTTTATTGTCTCTCCAAACCACCCAGTATCCCAAAGTTCCTCCAAAATTTCTAACTCTAATACTCTGGGATTTATAAGGAAAACTATGACCTAACATAGAATGAACATTTCCTAAAGAGTGTTCCACGGAACACTGGTGGCCATCCATCCTCCAGATATTCTGCAAAAAGATGATTCCATGATCAGATAAACTTCATAAAATCTAGAAAAACCTGCCATGTTTTTAACATTAGAAGTTGCCTGGAATAGTTTTCCAAACTTACCAACCTCCATAAACCACCCACCCACCCCCATACACACACAGAAAGGGAGAGAGAGAAATACCTATAAATATTCCATAGATGTACAGAAAACTGAGGAGAAAGCTAGATGAAGAAACCCTAGTTCCAAAATTGAAGGACCCAGTTCAAGAGGAAGTACTAAGGGGCAAATAGTGGGTCTTTGGGTCTGTTACCATGAAAGCCAAAGTATTGCTCTCCAACAGTGTCAGATAAAGGAACCCTGGAATAGGGAGAACAGAATAGGGAGAAGGGACTAGCCAATCAAAGGCCAGCCATTCCCTCTCTACTAGCAGAAATTGTAAGGAGAAAGGGTGGAGACGTTAGCTAAGAACAACCCTAGAGCCCTGATCAACATCAATGAGGAAGACTGCCTGGACCCGAAAAGTGACAACAAATGACAGTCATTCTTATGTATGGGATAACATACACATGTAACATGGATCATTCAAAAAATTCATTGCAGAAAAACTTTGTGACTCATCAAGATGCAACAAAAGCAGCTGAGCAATTCATGGCCTTTGACACTTGAAGTCACGGGCAATTCTGTAAGTAAAGACGACTTTAAAAAGAATCTATAAAACTAAAAAACCCTCACCTACATCAAGCCTAGAGTTACTACGGAGTGATGGGAAAATATACCAAGAAACTACCATGATTATTTATAGGTCATATGATTATCCCTCAAGTTCAATAAGTTTATACATCTCTGACAATGAAAGTTCATTAGCCCAAAATCAGAAAAAAGTAACAAGGAGGAAATTAACCATCAAAGAAAATACAAAAGAATGAAGTCAATTCTTCTGTCCAGTAAAATCTTCTAAATTAAAAATACCCAATCAGTCAGAACTCAGACAAGTAGCAACTGAGGAACAAAGTAAATTCAAATAGTAAATTCATTCTTTCCCTCTCTCCATTCGTTCTGTCCCTCTCCTATCCTCCCTTTTACCCCTATCCAATTTCCCCCTTCAAAACCGCTCATCCCGCTTTCACAAGTATCTTGCCCCTCCCCTTACACTCCTTCCCTTTATTAAATTCTTCCTCTATTCCTAATCTATCATGTCTTTTTGAAAAAAAAGATCTAAACCTGTATTTTCACTGTTAAGTAGCCATTACAACTTCATCTACACTAACATATTTCAAACTTGTTTAATTTCAATGTACAAGAAACACTAATAATACTAGAAAACACAAGTGTTTTGCATAATGATACTTATTCTTTCTATATATGATGAGCTTATTATTTTTTATTATGATCTATTTAATTCTTTAAATGCTAGTTAGACTTAGTAAACTGACTTAAAAACCTATCACAACCAGCAGGATGAAAAACAGTGAGCTTCATATACAACATACCGACAATAAGTACCGAAAGGGAAAAAGTTTTAGAAAAAATTGTTTGACTGCCATGGAATAGCACAATACTTATTTATCCCAATTTCAGTTTCTTTACCTAAAACAGCCTGGGCTCACTGTGTAATAGTATCAAGTCCTAAGATTTATAGGATATTTCATGAAATTTACCAAATATTACAGTATTTATTTTTACACTGCTGTAGTAAGGTATCCCTTAAACTTTCGTATGAAATACCTGTATTTCTAAAATTCCGCAAGTGTTAATCCTAACATCCTTTTCATACACACCCACACAGCAATGGGGGCTGGGGGAATACTGCGGATTGAATCCAAGGCCTTTGCACTAAGCTACATGCCCCACTCCCCCCACCCCACTTTTTGAGGCAAGTTCTTGCTAAATCATTAAGTTGCCTAGGCTGGGCTCAAACTTGTAATCCCACTGCCTCAGCCACTAGGAAAGGCTATAAACCAATGCTTTTTTTTTTAAAATGATGCTCCTCAATTACTCATCAATATCTGAAGCTGTTGCAATAACTGATACCATTTGGCAACTACCTCTAAGTATAACTTAAGAGAAAAATAGAAGAGACAGAAATGAAATAATAATCATTTTTGAACATGTTCCTACCATGCGCTAGCACTGTTAGACAAAATAATTATTTAATAGAATATCAGGTGACTAGTCAAAAGGAATTAAATACCCAACCTATATTTCAGAAGACATTTATGATTATTCTAGTTGAGAGCTTACATGAAAATATAAATAATCACCTGTATTCAATGTGCATTTTGATAAATTGGTATGATTAATAAATTCTACTCAGGAAAAGCTAACAATGAGGAGTAACAGACGAGAACAAAGTATCCTAGAAAACATTCGGCTCAAGCCATCACCACAATTAACCCACACATGAACAAATATGAATACACTTTAAAACTACTCTAATAAAAAGAAATGTTTATGCCACACATACCAGTATCTGCTGATGTTTCCTGGGAACAGCTTTATTAATCACACTACCCTCTGGGTATAACACGCATGCAATTTGAATAAGCTATTTATTAATTAATAACTAAATATTACCAAGTTCAGAAAGCATCAAAAAAAGTTATCCATATATACACAGCCTCACAAATTTCTTTCATAATGAGTAACACCATCACAGACTTTAAGTAAACTGGCAAAGAATTCCCTATAATTCCAACTTCCCAATTCAAAGGGACAGCTGATTCCATCAATATTTAACTCACCAATAAGTTAGTTCATAATGTAAAAGTTGTTTTTACTTCTACAACTCTAAAGTATTCTAAAGTTATGCTACTAACATCAAAACTATCACTTACACTCAAGCATAAACTGTAATTATTTTAACAACTTAAAGAACAAAGAAGACAGAAAATAGTCTTTCAAATCTTATTGGCTGGAACTGGAAAATAATACATATTATTAAATTTAAATATGTTCAATGGTCTTAAGGTGATTTTTCCCTCCTTGGGCTAGTGCTCACTGGCTTAATCCCCTCCTCTATCTCTCTCCGGCTGTATTTATTTCCTCCTTCAAGGCATCAGCACAAAAGCAAGGAGACAGTTAAAGAAAAATAACACATCTGACTTTGAATGATCAGTTTTCTTACTGTCATGATAGCGTTATTAACAAAATATTAAAAATACCAATATAAAAGTGAAATAGACCATAACAAGGAATAAAATGAATTTGATGGAAATGAAGCAATATAGACAGAATCGTGGTTGACTCCATTTTTAAGAGAAACCTATCAGCAGCATAAAAATGAGTATCTAGGTGATACTTTCATAATGATAAATACAAAAACAAATATAAAGTACTTAGTGTAATACACAGTACTTAATTATACTGCTCTTCTGTTGCAATTACTGGGTCTTTTAAATATTTAGACTCAATACTTCCTGAATATTAAAATCCAACTAAAAATTACATCAGTTAAGGCAAATCTAAATTATCATATTAAATCCAACAATAATTGTGGTAAATTTCTATCAGAGGACACCCCCGCAAAAAAAAATGTAAAAAAATAAATTGAGGTCAATTCACAATCCAGGAACTTCTTCAACCTATATTGGTTTTTTATATAACATCAGGTAATGAGAATAAAATAGAACATTTCTCCAAGATGCAGTAGTCAATTAACACATGAAGAACAGTAGATCTATTACAATACTTAAATGAAAAGATACTTATTCTTAACCTAAATTCCCCTAAAGATAGTAATACTACTTAGATCTCCTAGCTTTTTCATTCTTAACTTTCTTTTCTTATGCTTTACTCAAACTTTTATGATTGATAAACCCCATATTCAAGACCTCATACTCCAACTTAAAAACACCCGAAGGAACTGGGGGTATAGCTCAGTGCTAAAGTGCTGCCTAACATGCCCTCGTTCCATCCTCAGTATTGCCAAAAAGAAAAAAAAAGAAAAGAAAAACCTGAGCAGTAACAAACACTGCCCAGACCTAAAGTATACACATCAATTCCTTAAAAATTCTATTCTCTTGTTCTCCAAATACTGAAAAACAGTAAGTTAAAAGAGACTGCACCTTTGTCATGCCACATACAGTATCCAACTTCTAAAAACAGAATGTGTGAAGGATACCACAAAAGAATTTACTCAATTTTGTGAGAAGTTTCTTGGCCGATTTTTTGTTCTGTTTTGTTTGTTTTTTTGTTTTTGTTTTTTCTTCAGAGAGACTGGATTTTACTATGTAGTCCAGGCTGGCCTCAAGCTTGTGGACCATCCTCATGCCTCAGCCTCCCAAAAGCTGGGATTACAGGCATAAGCCACCATACCAGGCTCCTGGTCTTAAATTATTAAAAGAAATCTCAATTCCCAATATTGAGACTGGGAATATGTATTGCTCTACCACTGAGCTATATCCCTAGCCCTTTCACGTTTTATTCTGAGACAGGGTCTCACTACATTGCCCAGGTGGGACTTGAATTTACAATCCTCCTGCCTCAGCCTCTGTAGGTGCTGGGATTACAGGTGTGTGCCACTGCACCTGGCTATGAAATTATTTTAAATATATTAATAAAAATATATTTGGCAAAATTCTTGGTCTTTTTACCTTTCTGGCTTTACATAAACACATAAAGTGTTTTTATACAACTAGAAGAAGCAACATTCAGGAAAATTCATTTAGTGGAAAAACAAATTATTCTAACCATATGGCAACCGATAGCATGAAACTACTACATAAACTCAACCAAAAGCCAATAAAGGATATGGCTTTGTCTTTTACCATAAATTATTTAAAACTACATCTACCACTGGTACATAAGAAAAGGGTCATTATTTTGCAGTGAGAAAGAATAATCATAATCACAGACTAGAGTGCCACCATGAAACCACCACTGAAAAGCTCAAACTCCAATTCTAAAAGTATTGAAACTTTTTTAATCTTCAAACAAAACACTACAGAACTTCTAAATTTATTAAACATGCCATGTAAAACTACAAGTGCTTTATAAAATATTTTGCTTTATGGAATATTTTACATATTAAAAAGATATTCTAACAAAACCAATACCAAAGTCAAAACTGTCTTGGAGAAGTTGCTTGAAAAATGGTTTAGATTTCTTACATTCCCAGTATGACTCTAGTAGTCTGTTTTTAAAAATCATTCCATTCACATTTACATATATCTTAAAACGTCATGACATTATTGTCGCTAGAAATCTACCGCTGGCACACTGGATAAATAAAATTTGTATGTCTATCCTTGCATCAGTGATTACCTGAGAAACTAATTTGAAATAAACTTCAAATTAAAAAACAAAAATCAGCACTTGATTTTTTTACTTCAGGAGAGCTTTATGGAGGAACGAAGATACTTCAGAATAAAAACTTTACAACAAATTAAAATTATCAGTATTGCAAAAGCACACCATGCTACATGCAGTTGGCCAAAATCCTTCCAAAGCCGAAGTTCACCATAGGTCTGGGAGACGACGTGAACTGCGGGACCTTACACTATGTATAACATCAGAGGCTGAAAAACTTCAGCCCAACCAAGCCTTCAAGTTTGAAGGTCACGAGGAGAATTTGCTCGTGTCATTGATCTTTCCCACTACAACAGGTCTTAATCACATCTACGTTTAGTAGACTACACCAAAAATCTACCCAGTTTAGATTGAAATTC
Source organism: Chinchilla lanigera (assembly GCF_000276665.1). Taxonomy (NCBI): domain Eukaryota; kingdom Metazoa; phylum Chordata; class Mammalia; order Rodentia; family Chinchillidae; genus Chinchilla; species Chinchilla lanigera. The sequence goes on along the minus strand of NW_004955406.1, from coordinate 9,907,698 downwards.
GATTCAGAATAAAATCTAACATTTTAGAATAAAATCTAACATCTGATGCTCCTAAACATTCTCAAACAACTGTTGTCATAGTTTTAAAGTATTTATGTCATTGCATTTTAGGAACGTAACCATTTTTGGAAGGTCCATTTTGTAGTCATTTCCTTTGTCCGACAGAGAGATAAAATAAAACCCACTGATCACTACATTCATGATCCTGCCGCCCTAAAATAAACACAGGTATTTCACTATCTCTTCCCATTTCAGGAGTGATTTCCCAAGTCTGGGAAAGAATGTTTCCACCAACAAACACCTTCCACTGAATGGCTGCTACGCTGCCAGGGATTAGGCAACTATGAGCAATAATCCATTTTGCCTATCCCAGAATTTACTTTAAATCTCCTGCTGCTGACCTAAAAACGTAAGTTCTTTATCATAAATTCCACAACAGCTAGGCCTTACATCAAGGCAACAATTGAAAAGTGTGATTTTTACTCCTGGGAAAACACATACCAAAAACTAGGGGGAGAAAATCTTGAATAATTGGTGTCCTTTTAGTTTTACTACATATGTATCTTTTCTCATTAGAGGCTGCTCATAACTCTCTGTAACAAGTAAATATAACGCCCAGCTAAAGATTAAGAGTTAGACAAAATACACACTTACCCCATTCTAGGTATTCAAGAATGTTCTTCTCTCTTCTTAATGGAGAATTATTGCATTCATCATAAAGGCAGATGAGTATATCCAGTAAGGTCTCCACACTGAAGCACTGCCCATTGGTCTGAGCTGGCCCATCCAAAATAAACTGCTCCAACTGCCTCAAACGCACTTCTCCGGACATGTTTGCTTCGATTTCTGTTGGCTTTCTTTTAAACTGTTATTAGACTTTTTCCTATACCTATTTGAACCTAAACTTTAAAAGGTGTGGTTTTAAAAATAAACCACTTGTTATTCCAACAACTGTCATGCAATGCCGGTGCTGAATTAAACATCCAATACACCAGTAACCTCACTTAAATGAAGCGTCTTCAATTTCACCCATATACATATATCTTGAGGGCAAGTTACCATAAAATATATATATATTTAATACATCTTAAAATAATACAATTGGATACTTAAATAAAAAATTAAAAGTACAACGAACTCAACACTTCTTTAAAAAAAAAAGAAAAGAACTCTTCTCCTTCATTCAAAATTCAACGCGTGCAACAGAATCCTGAAACGAATCCGGTTGCATCATTAATGAGTGAAGTCCCCTTACATCCGCAATTCACTTCCCGGGAAGGAGGAAAATAGAAAAAGGAGGAAAAAAAACAGCATGAATAGGAGGGGGAGGGAAAACCAAAAATTCTGCTGCAAATCTTCCCAACCACCACTTGGATAACGCATCCACGGCAATTTCTCCAGCGGGAAAGGGAGGGGGCGAGGTCCCCGGAGCAGCTTCTCCTTGGCTCCGAGCACGCCAAGTCTTGCCCGGAGGAGGCTTTTCCTTCTGCTCCCGAGGTCTTTC
>NW_004955406.1:9887825-9905320 GCF_000276665.1 Chinchilla lanigera | reverse complement strand
GTGGACGCGGGAGAGCCGGCCGGCCCGGGAGCTGCGGCAGGGCGCGGGCGCGGGCAGGTACTGCGCCACCGCTGCCCTGCCGCTGTCCCTGGGTGCCCGCGGCTTCTCGCACGGACACGCAAGGCCGTTTTCCTTCCTCCGCCACCTGTCTGGCACTTTTGCTAAGGGGACCCAAAGCTACCAGTGGGACGGTGCTTCTCACCGCTCCCGACCTGCCTCCAAATTCGCTCCTCGCACACTCGAGTCATAAATTCTTGGGTGTCTAATTAATTACAGCACTTCTCCTTGTCATTTCCCAGGACTGCACTACCATACAAGTCGTGTGTGCGCACGCAGAGGAGAGAATTCCTCATCTCTATTCCCAGAAGTTTCTCAATGTGGAACCTGGTGTTTTCTCCTCCGGAAATATTCCAGATGCTGCCTGTTTAGCCTCAGCCAAGGCCACCGCCTACCGGGGATTCAGCTGATGGAAGGAGTCAAGACAGTTCACCAGGGTCATCAGACCCACACCCCTGTTTGCACACAAGCACACTTGTAACCAGTGGCACAATGCAGGAATCTGGGCAGCAGGGCCATCCTAGGGTTTTCTGAGCTTGATCTAGGGAGAACTCGATACAAAATTCTCATGGAAGATCCCACATTTAATACTACTAAGCTGGGTCATTGCATTTCTGTTATTTCCTCTCAGAATAGCCCTCTCCTCCATAGTCTTTCTTGAAAACGCAGTTATTTCCTGTTCCTTTCCCACAGTCGTTTTCTCTGTGAGTGCCCACGATGCATCTTTTTAATCTCAGTAGTGGGGAAGCCCAGGAAGAACTAGAAATGAAGATCTAGACTTAAAGTCTAGAAGGCTGACAGAGTTAGGTTGTTATGATTCACAAAGAACTGTGACTCTTCTAAAATCTACATTTGCCAAGTATGCATTTGCCTGGCTTAAATAAGCACAGGTTATTTTCATTGTGTTCTTGACACTTGAGTAATATTTTCAGGCAAAAGGTCAATCATTTCCAGCCATGACATCTTTATATGTGTGTGTGTCTAATTATAAAAGTAATAAAAAGGGGGAGGGAGTAGGAGGAACAAAAAAAAGTTAATCCTGAACTAGATAATAATATTTTGGTTATCATAATTCCTTGTTATGCATTTAACAAAAATAATGCATAAGAAAGGACACTTTTATAGCCACCTGTTTGCAATTACAAGTATGTTACAAATGTCTTTGCAGGTCAACAAATATTCAACAACGTGGTTTTTTATATCAAAGCCGACACACACTTAACAGTTTAATTTGACTATGAGATGATCAAATGAGTAATAAAGAAGCAAACAATTCCTTCTGCATTTTCAAGTGCGGTACACTAACAAAGTGGCTCTAAGATAATTACCCAATTTATAAATAACTATCAAAAAATTTAACGGAGAACCTAAAATATGTTAGGTCTCTTTCAATAAATTCTATTTAACAATGGCGATTTATGAAATGCAGAATGTTTTTGTTTCCTTTGTTTTTGCAGTGCAGGAGACTGAACCCAAGGGCCTCACTCATACTAGGCAAGCACTCTAACCCCGAACTTCACTCCTAGCCCCAGATACATTTTTAACAAAAGAGTCAAGCTGCCAGTCCTCTCTACCTATTATATTAGCATTTGGGTACCACCCACAGTACAGGGTATTGAAGTTTACTAAATAACCCTTTCCACATTATTTAGAAAGTAGAAGGGATAATTTTTTATTTTTTTTTTAAACAAGGCACAAAGCGAAGGAAGAAGGTTGAACCCAATCAATTTTGCTTGAATAATTCAAGCTCAGAGACTTAATAATTAACTAGACACTAAACACATTGTGCGGGTGTTATTTTAAACGTTCCAGTTGGAGTGTGAACGTGCTTGTTAATGAAACCGGTCCTAAGCCAAAGAAAGGCTTGGCCCCTGTAGACAGAGTGCATGCAGTGCTTGTGAAAAACAGAGTGCCACGGGCTGCCTGGCAGGGTGTTTAGGCAGAGTCGGGAGGAGGTCTTATTTGTGAAATTCAGCTTGGATGTCTGGAGATTAAATATATACCACCGCTAGCACTCTGTTTGAATAATCAGAGTAAGTTCTATGAAGATGCTGGGAATTGATCTACCTGTCAGAAAAGAAAGAGGACAGGAGAAGACAAGAAGATAGAGTGGTAGAATAAAGCAGGGCAGATGTCATTAAGCCTAGTCCTCCGACTCGCCCTCTTAAACTAATTCTCCAGTGCAGGTATAAGGCAGGAGAATCCACCCACCAAAGAATGCTTATAACAACCAGCCCCACTCTTGCTATATTTCCATCCAGAATAACTATGGGTTTAGTGATAAACAACAGGCCCAAAAGTAAGGTCAGTGCCCTAGCAGGACAGGGTACATTCAGCCCTCTAGATCTGGGCTTCCACATCCAAAAATTCAACCAACCACAGATTGAAGATATTTAAAAAGAGGTTGTATGTGTACTGAATGTGTACAGATTTTTTATCTTATTTTTATCTCTTAAACAAGACAGCTATTTACATAGTACTTGTATTAGGCATTATAAGTAACCTAGAGATGATTTTAAAGTATGCGAGAAGATGTACGTAGGTTATATGCAGATATTATACTGTTTTATATATGGTGTTCGAGCATCCTCAGATTTTGGTATAGGGAAGGGGCAGAGGGGAGTGGTACTGGAGCCAATCTCCAGCAGATACCAAGAAACAAATGATATAATAGCACTGAGGTATAGTAGCATTTGAGCATTTGATTACATTTGCTTTGGGCTGGGGCTGGGGATTTAGCTCAGCGGGAAAGCGCCTGCCTGGCAAGCGCAAGGTCGTGAGTTCGGTTCCCGGTGCCGGAGAAAAACAAAAAAACAAAACAAAACAAAACAAAACAAAAAATTTGCTTTGGGCCCAAGTAGCATGTTCTGCTCCTGCAAATGAATGACTCTGTTTAGTACCTTCTGAGGATAAAAAAATAACAAATACAAATCCACACATCATTTCAGTCTCCTGACATGACTAATACCAACCACAAAGACTGACATTATAAAAAGAGAGAGTTTCTAATTAATAATTGCTTCCCTTACAGAACACAATGTGTAAACATTGTCCTGTCTAGTTCAAGTATATTATTTTATTCAATCATCAAAACCATATGAAGTAAGCAAGTTATGGTCTCTGTATCAGGTGATAAAGGAAGCTGAGGCTTAGAGAGGTTAAAAAACTTGGGAAAAGTCACAAAATTAGTGAATGACACAGGAGCTGAGATTCAATACCCGCTAGTCTGGTGCCAGTGTCCAAGGCTCTAACCACTAAGTAAGCGAGGTCTGAAAGATCTATGGAATTCTGTACATCCAACTCTTCTTCCTGTCATACATAACAAGGAAGAACTGGAATAGAGTTGCTAATTCCCCTACTTGGACTTTAGAAACTGACATCAAGAAAAAGAAGAAAAACACATGATGTCAGGGTACAATAATAGGGGAAGCAGAAATCAACTATATATTTAACCTTAATTCTAGCACATGTTGGCACAGAAGATGAAGATGTTGAGGAAACACACAGGAACTCTGCCACCCAGAGTTTGGCAGCAGCAGGAAGTTAAATCTGGGGCTGGTAGAAGCTAGAACTATAGCAGAGATAGAAGGGCTACTGGGGAGTGTCTTGCTTACTTTCCTCTCATTGCTGGGACAAAACACCTGCCACTCAAAATTAAAGAAGGAAAAGTTTATTTAGCTCACAGTGTGTGGAGGTTTCAGTCCATACTCGTCTGGATCCAAGGCAGAGTGGCACATGGCAGAGGACAACAGTTTATCGCAGTGGTGGAAGATAGCAAAAGCAACAAGAGCAAAAAGGGAGGAGCAGTAGTAGGCCTCTTTCCCTCCCTTGTACTGGACTCAGGCTCCCCACCCCAGGGTGAGTGTAGCACTCACACCCATAATCCCAGCGTTGGACCATGAGTCAATCAAAAACCCTAGAAACCTGCCCCATGACTGCATGAGGCTTTGGGGGGACATCCAGACACAAACCATAATAGGGAGACTGCCTTAGGCAGACAGTTCAGAGGAGAAACCTCTCACCTCAAATCCTCTCCTATGAATCTAAGCCAATCTTAGTGACTCACTTAAAACAAATAGAATTCAAGAGAATTGGCTATATTATATCCCAAGCTAGACCACTGTCTTAATTACTTTTCTCATTGCTGAAACAAAATACCTGACACCCAAGGTTAAAGGAGGAAAGGTTTATTTAGCTCATAGTTTGAGGTGGGTTCAGTCCATAATCAGCTGTCTCCAAGGCAGGGTGGCTTGGCAGATGGGCAAACATTCATAGTAGCAGAAGATAGCAAATGAAACAAGAGAGGAAAGGAGAGACAAGCCTCTTTCTGCCCCTTTTATCTTATCCAGACTGCTGGGATTAGGCCAGTACCAATCCAATCAGTGGATTTATGTAGCAGTCGCCCACCCTTAATCCAAGCACTCTTAATCCCAGCATTGCACTACAAATTAGGCATACACTCCAGATTCAGCCACCTTCAAAAAAATTCTATGACCACACGAGGCTTTGGGGGAACATGTAGACACAAAAACACCCATCTAGACACCATAACACCCATGAAAGGCCTTGGTGCCTCAGCTGGTCCATTGGAACTGGGACCCTCACTTCTGTATAAGACCTTTGCTTTTTATAAGAAGTTAACTATCCCAAGGTTTCCATGCTAGATGGGAGCTCAACCACGTGTAGCCACTCATTCAGTCACTCTAGGCAGCATCAAATGCTAAGCTTGTAACTGAAGATGCCTCTGGATGATTCCAGCCCCCAGCTGTCAAGACACCCTGGCCAGGATGCTAAATTATCCCAGCTGAGGCCCCAGTCATTGTGGAGCAGAGATAAACTCTCATCACTGTGCCTCTTCCAAATTTTGGATGCATAGCATCTGTGACCTTAATGAAAAGATTGTGTTAAACTGCACAAGTCTGAAATAATTTATTATGGAGCAATAGTAACTACAAATACATGTTGATAACTCCCAAAAATAATCCAGTCCTTTGCACTCCAGATTTATCTCTCTAACTATCCACTTAGAATCTTGTTTGAAGGTTGTATGATCAAAATAGAAGTCTCTAATCTGCTCCTCCAAAAACATAGCAAAAATAATCCAAGATCCTTCTCCAGAGTTTCTTGGCATTAATACAGACTATCAACAGATTCTGTCTACTCTATTTTAAAAGCAGGTGAAAATTCAAAATATTTAATAACTAGAATGGTCCAACAAATGAGAACAGATGGTGATCTGATAAATCAAACAGATGTGACCCACCTCATGCCCATAGTCTCACTTACTCAGGAAGCTGAGGCAGGAAGATCACAGGTTCAAGGACAAATTACAGGAACTTGCTTGAAAACACAAAAAGGGTCAAAGGTTTTTTTCACCCTACAGGATATTATTTCTGTGACTCCTCCAAGGACTTGCTGATGAGTACTGAGCCAGAGGCCACTATGGAACTGGTCTCTAGAATCCGATCATCCAAACTTTATGGAGTCTCACAAATTTCTAAAGCATAAAGGAACAAACATATTTTTCTCCAAGAAAGGTAGAGGCTTTATCTGAAAAATGCAAATATTAGAGAAAGAAAAAAATTTTTTTTCAGTGCTGGGGATTGAACCAAAGCATGTGCTTTGCCGCTGAGCTACGTATACCTTAGCCCTGGATGGTTTGTTTCTTAAGGTTGGGAAAACCACGTGTACTATCCTTTGATCCATGATGGCCATCAAGCGGCAATAATAGCAGCTAACACATACTGAGTGTTTTTCTATGTCAAGAACCTAAGGCTTTACATTCATTGAATACTCTTTAAATGTACATAGGGTAAATTATTATTATTACCACTGAGGAAAACTGAGAACTAGAAAGGTTGAATAACTTTCTCAAGGTTAAAAAGCTGTTAGGTAGTAAGGTCAGGATTTCACCCTAGGTGAGATTTAGTGTAAAGTTTGTGTGCTTATCCATGAACGGGCGGATGTATGGATAAAGAAAATGTGGTACAAGTACACAATAAAATACTATTCAACTATAAAAAAAAAAAAAGAAATCCTCTCACTTGCAGCACCAAAAATGGAACTGGAGATCATTATATTAAGTGAAATAAGCCAGGCACAGAAAGACAAGCACTACATGATCTCACTCCTATAGAATCTAAACACTTGGTCTCATAGAGCTGCGAGTAGAATGGTGGTTATTAGAGGCTGGGAAGAATAGGAGGAAGGGAGGGATGGGGAAAGACTGATTGGTGGGTGGGTACTAAGATTTAGTTAAATAGGAGCAAGAAGTTCTGGTGCGCTATTTTATCAGTAGGGGACTATAGATAACAAATATGTACTATATACTTCAAACGCCTAAAAGAAAAGATTCTGAATATTCTTATCATAAAGAAACATAGATGTTTGAAGGAATATATATATTCCATATATATATGTTTAAACTCATTTAAACATTGCATAATGTGTATATATATTAAAGCATCATATGATGCATATTAATATGTACAACTTTATGCTTTGTCCCCATTTAAAAATAAATACATTTAAAAATAATAAAAGCAAAGTTTGTGTGCTGAAATACTTTCCTATCCTACCTTGTACCAAAGTAAGAGAAGCTAATACTAGCTATTTGATTAATAATTAGATAATACCCTATCAAATAACCAAAAGAAGAGAAAACTCAAATGACAACTAAAGCCATGAAACAACATTCTCTGCAAAGGTTTTGGTCAATTGTTCTCCTTACGAAAGATGAGCAAGCTACAGGGAACAGTTTTATTTTAAAAAGAATTTATCTTATGTGGGTAAACAAAAAAAGAAACTCATTATCAGGATAGTAAATTTCAAAATCTAAGAAAGAGAGATTGTGCAATTGTAATCTCTGAGGGTCTTAAAAACGATGATCTGAACTCAATTCCGACAGCTATGTATCTTGAGTGGCTCAGAAACCACCTGACAGAAGGTAAAGGGACCAGAACAGATGCACACTCCAGGCCGCATTCAATAGTAAGATTCAGTTCTTCCATGCCAGTATGGGGGACTAATTAAACTCACAGTCATATGGCGGAGCTAGCGATTATGTTTTAGAACAGACTGTGACCTCTGTCTGACCCAGAGGATAGCAGCATCAGCATTTATAAGCCAAAAGAAACAAGGCACTGTCAGCAATGTTCCTTACAATGGAGAAATGTAGCAAGAAGGAGAAGATCCAAGACATAAACCGAGGAATATGGTGGTACCTGGAGCACCCATCATTCATGAAAATAAGGGAAATGAAATTTCAAGAAAATTCTACCCAAGATCTTAAGAGGGGCTTTCTGCAAATAATAAAGGCCCCTAACATTATATAATACAAAGGAAAAAATCCATGCAACAGACAAAAAAATTGTAAGACTACATAAGCAATAAATTGTGGGACTTTACCCTAACTACTTATTCAGTTATTACCATGACACAGGTCAGACTAAAAAGGTACAGAAAGATATCAAGGAATGACATTGTAAGAGAAAAACATTTTTCTTTAATGTAGAAATTGAGTGTTAGTTTCTATTACTATAACCAATACTGAGATAATCCATCAACTTGTAAATAAAGGTTTATTCTAGTTCACAGTTTTAGTGGCTTCAGTCTATGGTTGGTGGCCCTGTTGATATGAACCTATAGCATTACATCATGGTGAGAATTCGTGGCAGAGCAAAACTGCTCATCTCATGACATGGAAGTGAAAGAGAAGAAGAGGAAGGGGTTGGGGTCCCACTGTCCTCTTCAAGGGCACATTCCTAATGGCCTAAAGACCCACCACTAGGCCCCACCTCTTAAAGTTTCATTCATTTGCCAGTAGCTCCCTTTTGGGAAGCAAACCTTTACCACCATGACCATTGGGGGAGACTTAAAATCCACACTACAGTTAATTAGGTTTTCCTGGTCTTTGAAACTTTGTTTCTCATCATGCAAATGCATTGTGGTATATAGACAATTGTTTATTAGTGGATTATTCTCTGAGAAATGAGCATAAGTTTTCTCTAAGCCATTCATAGCCTTTTGTTCATCTTGCCTGATGAGAAAGACATGATTTATTTAATGACTAGTATCAGTGTAAGACATGTATGCAAATACTAATTCTACATACAAATAAATAGTCTAGGCAGTGATGAACTTACCACCTTGTCTTCAGTAGTATCTCATACTATAAAAGGAATTACTCATTCCATGCAATTATTAACAAGTATTAACAAAATTCTTTATCAAAAATACTATTAAAATGTTCTAGTTCATTCATTCGGTCACCCACAGTTACTTGTCAAGCTCCTAATTTACACAGGTATAAAGTACAACATATATATGGATCATGTTCAAACTTCATTATAAATATTCCCAAGATACATTTATAAATTGTAAGCAAAATATCATAACATTATTAATATTCTTTTAGTTGGAATGGGACATAGGTTGGTAGTAAGTAATGGAGCAGAGAAACTTCCCTGAGAGGCTGAATGAGAATATAGTATATTGGTTATTTTGGTAATCTATGGATTACTCTTGGAGCAGAGCATACGACAGAGGATTTTTCCAACAGAAAGGAAAGAATGAGCCACCTTCTGTGCTGTGGAAAACAAGCTGTGAGAGAAGAATCAGCCTTCCCTAGAAAAGGACAGGGGTAGAGATAACTAAATCCATGCATGGCTAAATGAAATCTAATGTGGGTGATGTAATATTCTAGTGGCCCACTTCTATGAGGAGAAGCCTAGGTGGAGTCGTTTTTGAGAAGAGGTAGTTACAGCCATCAGGTGGGTACTGGGATCATAGATGATGCTGGTCCTCCTAGGCGATTGTGGAATTGGTTACTGAAAGAGATGGGAAGAGGACATACTGCAGGAGCCTCACCGGTCTCAGCAAAGAAGGGATAGATGTCAGTTTTATCAGGGAATTTGACAGAAGCCAAAACCTAAGGCACAAAGCCAGACATATAGGGTAACCAGATAGAACAGCAGTCAGCTAAAGCTGTCTGAGATGTCTGGGGGCTAAATGTCACCAGACCGGAGATGTGGAGGAAAGAGTCTGTTTCAAGATCTTGCTACCTATTGGTCAGAGTGTTTGGTGTTCACTATAAGGACAAGTTATTCCTAACCCAGATCCTATACATACGGAGTGGAGCTTGTTACGGTTGGCATCCAGTTAGGATCAGCATAGCAATAGACTGATGCCACCTGCCTAAACCTGTCCTTACTATTCCACCATGATGCTTAACAGCTTGGACAGTCTGACCATTGCTTTGGGTGAAGATCAATTCTGGCAACATCTTTCACAGGCTGGATATGATCCTAAGCTTCAGTTGACCTGCGCACTAGAGTACTGATACTTACTACTTTAAGCACTGGAGCTAAAGTGCAACCACGACTGTAATTCTCCCTTAATTGGTTGCAATGGTGTTCCTATTCAGAGTAGAACCTCTGAAGGTTAAACAATAAAGAACCAGTAGCCATGAACCATGGTTTAAAAACAAATTAGCCTCTTAAAGGAAAGTCATTAGGAGAGATAGCTAAGGCATAATACCCTCTGCAATGAACAATAAGACGATAATAGTAGGCCAAGATAACACTACCACAGCTATTGACTGTCACTAACCCAGCAAAATGTCTATATACAGAGCACTGACTGTATTCCAGTGCTCTTGAGAATGCAAATACTTCCTCTCTCACTCTGCCTGTCTTTACCTTTGCTTTACTTCAGCCTGTGAACATAGCAATTTCTCTTTATCTATTTTTCCCCCTCTATTTGTCTTTTCTCTTTTCTAAATTTCTTCCATCTTTCTTTTTCATTTTCTCACATTTCTGTTACTGTGTCTCTCTTTAACATCTCATAATGCTGAAGAAAATTGATTTAAAAATTTTTAACATAACCCATCAATGGGAAAAAATCCTCCCAAGGAAGCTTCTTAGGTACCCTTGTGACAAATAGCATAAAGTTAGCATTTATTAATGCATTCATGTGGATTTGGAGAAATACCTTACTTATGTGGATGGCACTGAAGGAAGACAAAGCCAGGCATGTGAGTGTTTTCTGAGTGGCTGGGGGATACAGGAAGGATTTATGCATGGGACATTCTTGAGGGAGTTTACACTGGGCATTTTCTCCCATCATATTCCTAATTACCACAACACCCCTATGAGGTAAACAGAATTCTTAATTCCAGCTTGAGGAGGTATGTGTAAAAAGTAAGTGACAGAGAGGGAGCTAGGGTTCAGTCTGTCTGATAACAAAGCTCTTACTGGCAGAACAAAGAGAAATGACACCAGCTCAACAGCTCTGTCTGCCAGAACAAAGCCAAGTCTTTAAAGGGAACCACCCGTGAGATGTTCAGAGGGCTCATGATCTCGGCGCACTTCTCCCATTCAACTCTGTACACAAGGTCCCTAACAGTGTGCTGGCACAGACCTGGAGTGCCATAAAGGATTACCGAAAGCCTGAACAAGATTCAAAGTGGCAAGCGCTGGAGATTTCTGGACTGGAAAAATCATTATTATACCCAATTCAGGAATCATGGCCCTGAATAAACATTCTCAGGGACAATCCTACAAAACAAGTCAGAATTTGGCCGTGTTTTTAATACAGCAGTTCAAGGCCCTAAGGCCCTGTGTATAGAGGGCTTAACATTTTTTTCTGATATTCTCTTTTGTAAAACCTCATCCGTCAGTAGGTCTTTAAAAACCATCAGAATGGAAACATATATGTGTGTATTTGTGAAACTTGGTGTCATGGACTAGTACATTACTCATTTTATTTCAGAAAATAATGAAATCCAATGGATGGCTAAGACAGTCTATTTGTCTGGAAACTTGACAATTACTATCTATGTTTCATACCCTGTGAGTGAATCTCATCATATCCATTTTTTCAGAAGTTCTTTTCTTCTTTCTTTTTTAAACTTTTGAAGTGCTGAGCATGGAATCCAAGGCTCATACATGCTAGTCAAGTGCTCCAACATTGAGCTATATCCTCTGCCCTCAGAAATATTAATAACTCATATTTTTCTTCAGGCTTCTGTATAAACATAAATTCAAATGTTTATAGTAGAACACATATTTTAGTCAGTTCAATGATTTGTGTTCTAACCTGATTATTTCTTACATGATACATTTACCTGGGGATATTCATGTCTTAGGTGATATATTTACTTAACTATTATCCTCACGTGATAGTATTTTTGTATATGTACTCTACTTTGAGTTCTTAGCTCTTTACAAGGACTATTTCAGTAGATTAGCTTATACTATATTTCCAGATACAGAAAGACTATTGTGACAATTTTACTGATCGTGAAATTAGAACTTAACATGTAGGAAGAAATAATAAGGAAATGAAAATGCTAATTACCTTGATTTGACCAGTGCAAGCTATATACATGTATTGAAATATCACACTGTACCCCATAAACATATACAGTTATTATATGTGTGTCAAATTTTTTAAGTGTAAAAAATATACTCAAAGTTTACCAGCAACAATGGGCAGATACTAAAGAATGACTCTGGCTTTGAAGACAAAGCTTTTGTTTTGGAATCTATCACTTCTGTTGTATCCTCACAACATAACCAGTTGGCCTTCTGAGTCCAAGAAGTTCAATAGATTATTTTTTAACATGGGCATATATTAGGGGGTGCATTTTTTTTTTAGACAGGATATTGCTATGTAGTTCAGACGGGCCTTAGACTCACTCTGTAGCCTAGTCTGGCCTTAAACTTGTGGGGATCCTCCTGACTCAGTCTCCCAAGGGCTGGGATTAGAGACATGTGCCACCGTGCCCAGCAACACGGTCATATTTCAATAGTAATGTACAGAAGTTCTATTTATGGGAAGACAAGAACCACATGTTTTTAATGCATTTTTCTATATTTGGAATGATAGAAGAACAAAAACTGTCAGACTTGGAGTTGTAGAACATAAAATACTCCCCAGAATAATATCACAGGCTCAATATGGAAATCACAAAGCCTTGGCTTAGAGACCCCACTGATAAGGATTTCATTGCTTTTCTAGATTCCTTTTATTGTTAGATAAGTTTAATTTTTTTATGAATTATAATACGCCAGCTAGCTATTTCTACTGTTACATAAAAACCACTTCAAATTTAGTGGTTTAACCATTCATAGTCATGCATTGCTTAATGATGAAGGTGCATTCTGATAAATGCATCATTGGGAAATTTAATCATTATTACACAAATATTGTAGAGTCCAGTGCAGTTATGCAAACTAAGATGCCTACAATTCCAGTAGGCAGTATAATCTGTGGGTCCACTGTCAATTATGCAGTCTGCCACTGACAAAAACACCATCACGTGGCACACGACTCTATATACTGTAACTCATGCTACTAGAGTCAGCAATTCAAACTTTGCTCTGCTGGGCAGTTCTTCTACGAGGTTCCTTCATACATCTGCGATCAGCTACAGATCAGTTTTGTCAGTTGTGCATTCATGCATGTCTGGAATTGAGATGGCACAACTGAGCTGACTGTATAGTAAGACACAGATATATGAAAGTGACACAAAAGTTTTTGTTTTCTTTTTAAATCATATAGTCTCCAGAAATAAGAGGCATGGCATACTGCACAGGGCCACACTGGGAAGCACTGAATCAAAACTACAGGTGGGGGTGGGGATGGAACTGCGGATGAGACATTTTATTCAAGATTATGCAGGAAGGAATGGGCAAAGTAAAGTAAGCAAGCAGTGAAAGCTTATGATCAAATAGTTTGAATATTTTCAGTGGATTCTGGGCCATTATGGTCATCTTCAGGTGTTTGGTAGCTGGCCCTCTGATAACCAGGGCAGGAGATAGTGTCCCAGATTGTAGATGTTTGATAAAGTGGGTCATGTGAAAATTACAAACTGGGTTGGTTGGTTTGTACATCAAAGGCATGTTTGTAGGTGAGTTTGTTCTCTGTAAAAATTAGTTGTCTCTGGGAGGGATGGCTCCCAGGGTCCACAAGGCCCCAAATGACACGCCATCAAGAATATAGAAAGTAAGAAAATATAGTTAATACAACTATAGTATATTCCTTGAGCAAAGAGCTATGATGATATAAAAGTGGTATAAAGTATATAGTATAGAATGCAATCTACAGAACCCTGTTCTAAGTTCTATTTTACTGACCATCCAATATGCTACAAGAGCAATCTGTTGAACTTCTATCTATTGCTTCAGGTCTTTCCTCCACCTTTATTCATTATGCCCAGCAAACACTAGTGTTTATGAAAAAGTTGCTGTAATTACAGTGTATGAATCTATTTTTAAACAAGATAAAATGGTATGTTTACCTGGTGTTTCCATATATGACATATTTTAAGATATTAAAAAAACCCTTGGTTACACTGAAGATTAATGGACTGTATGATCTTCAAAGTTCATGTCACCATATAATAAATTCCAGTCATTGAAAATGTTTACCGTGCAAAACTAGTCATTTGTTTGTTTTTTTGCAGTGCTGGCAACGGAACCATTCTGCCACTGAGCTGTATATTGCTCCAATTTTTTTTTTACTATCATATTCTTCTGTCTTCACAGTTGTTTCAATTCCTCTACTGTAATTTTATTCATATTTATTTTGTCTCTTGTGCATTCTTGGGATATTTCTGTCCAGGAGAGATGCAATATCAAGCTTTACCATTTTATTAAATATATCAAACAGAAGATTCTCTGAATGGTGAGCCAAAAGTTCCTGAAGGGTATATTTCTTTTGTCTGCAGTGAATTACACTAGCAGGCTCAATGGAGTGATAAAGACTATTTTACATTATTAGTTGAATATGTGAGAAGTGGCCCGTGCAAAAACCTGATTGTCTTGTAGCTTCGTACCACCATCAAGAGAAATTTAAGCGTTTTCTCTTTTTCCACAGATAAAGTGCATGTTTCCTTTGGCTTTTTAAAAATTGAGCTTCAAGCAGGGAAACTTAGTATATGTACACTCAGTTTTGTATAAAATCTTCAACAGTTTGTATTTACTCACCCTCAGTCTGTCCTTCCATCCTCTTCCCCATGGTAGAAGTACTGAATGCAGAGAATGCTGAGCTACATCACTAGCTTTTAAAAATACATATGTTACTTTTATAAATTTTGAGACAAGTATTCATTAAATTGCCTAAACTGGCCTCAAATTTGCGATCATCCTGCCTCAACCTCCTGATTAGCTGGGATTACAGGTGTGCACCACCATGCCCAGCCCTACCTGTCATTTTAAGTGTGCACACAAACTAAGCTGATTTGTATTTGACCACAACAAATTTCATTTGTGTTTCTGAGTTTTTCAAAACTTTTGACAGCAGTTGAAAGTGAGTTAAAATGGTCTCTCTCTCTTTTTTTTTTTTTTTTTTTTTTTTCCGGTACCAGGGATCGAACTCACGACCTTGCGCTTGCCAGGCAGGCGCTGTGCTGCTGAGCTAAACCCCCAGCCCCGGTCTCTTTTATAAGTAATGATGATTTAATGTTTCCCCACAATTATTATGTTTAAAGTTATTTAGTTTTCATGTTGATAGAAAAAGAAATCACTTGCTTTGAATTTCTACACTTTAAATGAATTCTTTGGTATCTTCATATGGCTATAAACCTCTTTCTAAATTTCAAACTTTTAAATCTGATTTTTATATTTACTCATTGCATAAACCTAGACAATCAGCTTCTTCTTTTATTTTCATTTCTCCATATACAAAACAGTTATTAGTATAGCTACCTCAGAGTATATTATAAATTCACTGAGAAATCACAGAGACATGCTGCTTTGGAAGATAGTTCAATTGTCATAAATAATATTTTTTACCGATTCTTCTCCAAACACTTTGACAAGCCTACAGTGCTGACACAGGTTTCTGCAGAGTTCTGGCTCTTTAATCATGTAACCACTCCCCCTGAAGTTTAGTCATATCCTGCTCATTTTCTCAGTATCTCTATTTCCTAAATAAAGACATGGAATGGCTACAATTTTTAAATTCTAGAAACCGCAGTAAGCTGAGATATGTTTAAAGAAAACTTAATGAATCAGTATGCTATCCCACACCCATAAGACAGCAGAATGTTAGCTTTGAAGTACAGGGAACATCCAGTCTAGTCTTTGCACTTACAAATGAGAAAACTGAGCTTTTTGAAGCTTGAGGAATCTTGAGAATTGACCAAAGTGGTAAGATTAGTAAGGGACACACACACACACACACACACACACACACATATATTTCCAAAAATATGCAGTATTTTTAAAATTAGTTTTTCTTTTTTAAAAAAGTACCTTCAGACCAATGTACACGGTTAAACTTTTAAAATCTCAAAAGACAGCAGAAATGATCTGGTATGTCCCATTTTTACAGAAGTATTACTATTGGGGTTGGTGCCTTTAAGAGCGCTCTCCAGAGCTAGGTAAAAAGCACAGCGGTAGAGTACATGCTTAGCATGCAGAGCATCCTGAGTTTAGTCCCTCTTACTCACACAGAATGATTTCTAAAAAATTGTATATTTAGGGACTATTTTAACATTTTTTCCAGTACTTGGGATTAAACGCAGGCCCTTCACACTGAGCTACACCCCTAGCCCTTATTTTAAAATTTTAAGATAGGATCTTGCTACGTTGCCCAGGCTGGCTTCAAACTCAGAATCTCTCTGCCTCGGCCTCCTGAACAGCTGGGATTACAGGCATGCAGCACTGAGTGCCTAGCATGGATTTTGTTTTATTTTGCTTGTGGAGGTTTTTATATACTGTTGTTATTGATATTACTTTGGCTTTGTTTTTTGCTTTTTGTTTTTTCACTGCTGGATATCAAACCCAGGGCCTCATGAATCTGGTACATAGCACGCAAGTACTCTACCACTGAGTTGTATCCTCAGCCCTAGCACTATTTATTTTTGAGTAATATGCCCAAGATCAGGTACAGCTGGTAAAATAAGGGCACAAAAGTTGTTAGCACAAAATAGAATGTCTTAGTTTGTTAGGCTTAGCGTGATGGGATAGCTCATACCAGTAGGATAAAAGGGATTGATCAACATCTACAAGACTCAGGCTTGCAGGACTGGCAACAAGAACTGAGCTTCTTTCCTTTGTGCTTACTCACAAGTGTTCATGATGGCTCCATCGCCCACCTACTCATGAGCCCTGGTATCCCTCCATAGTCTCTGGCTCAGCTTATTTGTGTCCCTTTCCATTGTAAACAGGCTTCTGACCATGGTGGAGAAGCCTCCTCCTCAACTCCTCTACCCACACACATACATTCATGTCCCTCTAGACCTGACCTCAGAGGCAAAGCTGTTCCTCCCCAGGCTCCAAATCAAGAGATCCCATGGAAGCACAGCTAGGGCAGGAAATACTAACTGAAGAAAGGCGCTGGGAAATCTTGCCGGGCAGACAAATAACAATAGCTACTGTAGCCTATTATATAAACTGTAGTCTATACTAACTTGAGAAAAGGAAGTTTAGAAAGATCAGTTACCTTGACCAAATCACTCAAGTCAGTGTAAATTGAAACCAAAAGAATATTCTTTAAATGTAATAATATTTAAGACTATGCTATCGTCACTCATTTACTGAAGACCTTCCTAGCAAAGTTTAGTTTGGGCCTTAGGTCAACATATCTGTTTTGAACTTTCTCCTTCATGGAAAAAAATAAATTTTTAAAAATAGTTTCGTGAGTCTGCAGTAAAACAACAGTGAAAGAAGTATAATTTTTCCTGTTGCAGACAGACGGCTGAGATTTTTTTGCATTTATGTCATTCAAAAATGATTGTTATAAATTGCAAACTTGGCAGGAATGTACTCCCAGTAGAGGAAGGGGGGGAAAAATCAAGCCAATCTAAAGCCATGAAGATTTAGATAATGTATTTAAGAACAAGTACAAAATAGAACATTTTATGAGTTTTTGTAAGAACTTTGACTTAAGCCTTACTGATTCAAAATTTTTCATTTAAGGATTCTACTTTAGCAAATGATTGTTTTTTTAAGGTACTTTCTTCTTAAGCCCAGGAGGAAAATATATTAATGAAGCATACAAGTTAGAAACACATGTGATCAAAGCATAAGGAAGTGTAAAGATTTTTTATAGTAATATTCACTTATTCTCATCAGCCGTAAACTGATCTCCCCACTTGCCCTTTGAACAATATCATAGTGCATAATGGTTTATATTTTTAGGGCATAGTATAAACCATATTAAATGTGCTATATAGCTCAATCAACATAAGAACTATAACTCTGGAATTTTCTGATTTTTGAGTGTCTAAATTCATAACATTACTGTGTTGTACCATTTGTAGAAATCTTCTTTAAAGTAAGCACCATTCTAAGTTTGCTTCTGTCGTTTCAACTTTACATTGCCTTTCACCAACTGACTCATCATGGCCCTCCAAAATAGCCTGTGACTAGGGCATATGTCAGTCAAAAGCAGAGTTGAGCTAATGTGGCACTATGCGAATTCTGAGA
>NW_004955406.1:9869769-9887011 GCF_000276665.1 Chinchilla lanigera | reverse complement strand
GTTCAGCTGGGGGTTATAAGTTGACCACCAGTTATCAATCCACTACAGAATCATTATTGCTTCTCCTCCAAATTTCTGTCAATCAAGTAGAGAAAAAGCCTGTTACAAAACAGAGAAACATGAGAGCTCTTATACGAAGGTCAAATCTTGGTAAAACATAAGCTCTCTATTTTTTTTATGACCTTTTACAATAAATGTTAAATCTGAAACTGTAGAACAGAGGGATTAGATTTGGTTACCCTTTACTCACAGTTCCACTTTAGTAGACAACTAGGAAAACCATAATCAGAAAAGCCTCATTCTGTTCTCCATTTTGGTCACTAAATAAATCCACCTACTATTTAGTTACAAGCAGAAATTTTGAAATGCTAAAATCCGAATCTTGATATGAATATCTCCAGAGCCATCTGTACCTACTCTCAGCTGTTGCTTTTGTCTGGGACTCAAAACTGATGACATCCTAGAACCCAGTGCCTTCTTTTTTCTTTTTTTCTTTGAGACAGTGTCTCTCTGTGTAGTTCAGGCTGGTCTTTAACTCACAGTATAGCCCAGGCTGGCCTCAAATTTACAGCAATCCTCCTGCCTCAGCCTTCTGAGTGCTGGGACGTACCACTACACCCAGCTAGAACCAGTTCTTATTTGAGCAGGATATGCAAAGCCCCCCTGGCTGGGGTCACAATTTTGCTTTAGGATGGGTTTTCCTCATGATTGCTTGTTTGCTGGTTCTGCGCAGTAACTTTTGTTTCTACTCAGAATTCTTGACCAGAGAAGATTAACACAGATCATGGTAATTTTGATGGTCAATGTGATGATAATTATGAGTGAGATAAGTTCACAGTCATGTAAGCAGCACTTACTATGAGCCAGTTATTATACCGCAAAGAGTCTGTTGTGCTGTAGCACGTAAACCTGTAATGCAAATTAGCTCAAATGTTGGAAAATAATCAAGATTGTGTTGGTTGTTACCTGATTTCCTGCCACCTAGTATGTTAGCATTTTGCAACTCAGTACACTTGCATTAATATTTTCCATCTCAACTTCTCCTAATAAGTTTTTTTAAAATACTGAAAAGGATGTCATGAAGTTATTCAAAACTGAACACGGCTCTCATTCGTCTCATTTATTCCACTTTCTCCCTCTTGGCTTCGTCTTGTAAATGCTCCCTGGGAAGCTTTTCCGGATCTTGGTGCATTTTGCCCTTCCTGTATTCCTCTAGCTTGGCAACATCCATCCTTACTTATATTCTCTTCTCTTGAATAACTGTTATCTTTTCTTGAATTCAAGTCTCTGTTTGGAAGTTTACTGTGATAGTTTTTTAATAGAGTGGGCATTAATATCAGTGCATTGGTTCTAAAATTGCACAGGGCATGTGATCTGTCTGAACCCTGTTTTCTCCATAAACCCTCTTACTTTTAGTGTGCAGGGTTGAAAAATAAGGGATTTGTTGATGCTACCCACATTGCAGAAATGCCTGTCATTTTTCAGATAGTTTTATTCAGTTCTTACCATGATTTATGACATAGGTATTTTTCCCATTAGCTGATGAGAGAGGACCAAAGTGAGAACACAGGCAGTAAAGTTATGGTGAGGTTGGAGCAGTGGTCTGCCCTGCCATCCCCCAAAACCGACAGCACTTCCTTTTCATTTATCACAGAAGTTATCCCAATACATTTCTTTACCGTTCTAGAGAAAGAGCCATAAAAATAAATTAAATATGTGGGTCAGATGTAGCAAGCTATCAACGGTGCCGCATGAAGTAGGCTGTGGAGTTGTGCAGTGGGGAGAAAGCTAAACTATGCCTGGCTTCACGGTAGAGTGATACGGTAGATGAAGAGTCAAATAAAAAATAATCCCAGAAAATATTTTCTACTACTTATTGAGTTCTTTTTTAAAAAACTGAATGCCTTTTTTTTAAAGACAAGGTCACACTCTGTAATTCAGGCTGGGCTTAAACTCACTAGCTCAGTTTGGCCTCAAACTCCTGGAAATCCTCCTGCCATAGCCTCCCAAGTGCTGGGATTATGTCACTGCACCTGGCTTATGTTAGCCTTTTAAAGATTAATGTCACTCTGCCTTACTGGCCTCCCTATAACACATTAAACTCATATTGAATTTTTTCCTATCCCTTCATTTCAGCTTTTCTGGAACTCTGCTTTTTCCTCTCTCCCATGCCTTAGTTTACTTCTTTCTGTTTTTGTCGAGCTGAGAATCAAACCCAGGGCTTCCTACATGCTAAGCAATCAATGTATCATTGTTTTATACCCACAGGCCTTCTATACCTTTTATCCACATTACTGTTTTTGGCCATTCTGCAATGCCTTACTTCATATGGCTGTTTCTCCCTACTTCTCCTTCTCAGTTGCCACTACAACTTCTTCCTGTCCAAAAATCAACAAGAAATCCCTATTTCTAAGGTTTTTTTCTGTTGCCTTTCACCTATCTATTGCTTAGTTGCAATAGCAATAGAGTCTTACTGCTAAAAAACCCAGAAGACACCCAGTAACCACACAAAAGGTTGTGGTAAACTACCCTTTCAAAACCTCTGCCTTTTCTTTTCATTGTCTACCATGGATCAGTTACAATACTATCTGGGTCTGACCTCACAAGCAGCCTCATAACCTTTGTGGAGGATGGCTGTAAGTCCTCAGAGAGTGCCAGCAATTTTATCCACTTGCACCCATGAATTCTTGTAGTATTGGTTCTCACCAATTCCTGCTCCACGTCTCAAAATGAGACGTGTCATTAACACCGTTAGTGACACACAGTCATTAACACCGTTAGTAAGCATGATGTTTGGAATCCACAAAGGATTGAGATGGTAAAGGTCCTGGGGTCATGTAGCAACAGAAAAATGGGTGAATATAGCTCTGTTGTGAGACAGCAACTATGCCCGGCTGCCTTATAAAAGGAGCCTGGGGTTTTATTTGCTTTAGTGATGGTGATTGGAAAGATCACGTTAGCCCTATCAGTGGTTACACCTCAAGTGCTGCTAAAATGTTCCAGTAAACATGCAACATCTGGTACAACAGCTGCCTCTGGGTAGCCCCACTCACCACCTGTCTTGAGCTATCTGATTTTCATAAGGGCCATACAGGTGAACTGAATAGGGATATGACGGAAGTCGCTGTCCTTCCATTTACTTTGCTTATCGTGACAGTTCCTCTTGGAATACAGTACTGCTGACTACCCTGCCTGGAGTGGGGCAATTTCAAGGACCGCTGCTTGGCCCTACCTTCCCTAATATCTCTTAGTCTGTAGATCAGGTGTGCAATGTAAGATCGTGCCTGCTTGTAAGTATATGCATCCCAGTAATGCAACCACAGGTTGGGGTAATAAACATACATGGGGCTGTACACTTACTGGAAAGGATTCTATCTATCTCCTGCCTTATATAAGTTTCCACTATAACTGGGGGATCATGATAGTGCTTTTGATTTCTTATATCCAATAGTCCTCAAAAGGCCTAGGCATTCCTTTTTTCCGCCATCTATGCCCTTATTCTGGTAAATGACTACAGGTCCCTTAGGGAAAGAGTGGGAGAAATAACAGCTGTCATTTCCTGTAGTGGGATTATGGCATCTTTTCTCAAGGGGATCCAGCCTCTCCTCTAATTGATGGCCTCTGGAAGAACTGGCTGAGACCTAGAAACTGGGTGAGGGTCATAATTTTCCACATCTGATGTTGATATAAGTTTTTCTATGCTCACCAACTTCTCAAGTGTTCCTGGTTATGTAATAAAGTAACTTCTTAGTTAACTGCTCATCTACTTTGTTCCCTCCCACCCTGTAGTCTATTTATTAGCCATTACCACAAAACATGGCAAGAGAAAATATCCTGGTTAAGAGTCCAACCTGGCCCATTTCTGTTGCATCCACTTTGTCCTTGTCTCTTGAGTGCTACCAACTGGACCCTGCTGTTCCAAAATTCTCTCACAATCACTGATACAATAAAGTTCAGCTATTTGGTGACAGAATGTCCTATGGCCCCCTGGAGGGTGGCCATAACTGGGCTTCTTGAAGGTGCTTTTGTCCCCCTGTTGGTGCATCCATATTGTTTCAATTGAAGGAGGTGCCTTAGACCACATTTTCACAGGACAGGTTCTCTGTGTCACATAATAAATGCAGTCTAATATTTCTATCTTCCTAAGACTTCTCAAAATTCTACAGGACAGATGGACCTTCTCTAGCTCATCTTGTCCAGGTGATCATCACGCTCAAATTTAGGGAACAATCCCAGCACAGATGAGAACTTTCTCAGATTCCTTGGTAAGGACACGAAGCTTCCAGTCACAGGAGATCACTCTCATAACCATGAATTCTCAGCTGCATAACCTTTGAATGTACCCTTCCTAGGCCAACACCCTCCAGATCCACCTTCCCATTTTCTGCCAATACATATTAGCCAGCTCTTGAGGCAATGAAGGGAAGCAGAACAGACCCTGGGGAGGACACTCCACATCTTGTGAAGCAATTGCCTCTAGTGAGGCCTTTGAAGAGTCTCTGTGAGTAGGGTCTGGCTTCCTTCCTCCAGCATAGGATAGTGAGCTACTTCTGCTATGCTCAAATTCAGGAGGACCTTGGGGCTCAAGACTCTCTAGCATATCTACCCAATGTCCCTGTTCCATGTCCAGTGTCTCACAAATTCTCTAACAGGGTTTTGACTTTGGCATAAGAGTTGTACATTCATTATCTGTTGTAGCTTTGTTGTCCTCACAATTAAATCCCAGGCCTGAGTTATGGAAGACTTCTTACATGCCACCAGAAAGGCCTTCTGACTTTCCCTGCATGTCTGAAGTTGATGGCTGATGAACCTGACCCTGTTATTTTCTCTCTGAAGTCTTATAATGCTGTTAATAACATGCAGTCAACTCCAAATCTGCTATGGTTTGAATATACAGTAGTTCGTTCTCAACAAACTCATGCAGGAGTTTAATCCCCCAACTCATACGATAATGGTGTTAAGAAAGTGGAAACTTAATCTAGTTTTGGTGTTCAGAGGTGGAACCTTCAGGAAGTGACTGAATTAGGTCATTAGGGTGGAGCCCCATGATTGAATCTCTGTGATTTTATGAGAGAGACCAAGCAGACTCAGAAATATACACATGCTATTATTATGATGTGAGACAGCCCTTGCTAGAGCCTGAAACATACTGTTTAGACCTTGTACCTCTAGAACTGTGAACCAAAATAAAACTTCCTTCTTTATAAAGTAGCCTGCCTCAGGTATTTCATTTTAAAAAGTTGAGAGCCAGGTGTAGTGGTGCAAGCCTATAATCCCAGTACTTGGGAAGCTGAGGCAGGAAGATCATTGTGAGTTTGAGGCCAGCCTGGGCTACAAAGTAATTCAAGTCCAGCCTGAACTGCATAGTGAAATCCTGTCTCAAAAAGACCCCCCAAAAAAGTCCATACAACATTCATATGATACAGGAAATTTATTTTGGGAGTAATTCCAAGGAATGAAAATGGGAGACTAGAAAGTAAAATACAGAAGGAGGGAAACCCATCCAAAATTGTGTCCTCATATCATTTAAGTGCCATTACTATGATATAAGACAATGCCTCAAGCCAGATACAGTAAGGCAGTTCTGTAATTCCAGCACTCGGGAGGCTGAGGTAGAATGATCACTCAGTTCAAAACCAGCCTGGACAACACAGCAAGACCCTGTTTAAAAGAGGAGGAGGAAACATCATTAGTCATTTGAGAAATGCAAATTAAAACAACACTGAGATTTCATCTCATCCCAGTAAGAATGGCTAGCATTAAGAAATCAACCAATAACAAACGCTGGTGAGGCTGTGAAGTAATAGGAACTCTTCTCCACTGCTGGTGGGAATGCAGACTGGTGAAACCACTGTGGAAATCAGTTTGGAGATCCCTCAGAAAACTAGGTCTAGAGGTCCCATTCTACCCAGCTGTTCCCCTTCTGGGTATTTTCCCAGAAGATCTGAAAACATCATATCACACCGATATATGTGCACCTATGCTCATAGCAGTGCAACTTGTAATTGCTAAATTGTGGAAGCAACCCAAATGTCCATCCACTGAGGATTGGATAAAAAATTGTGGTACTTTTATATAATGGAATATTACTCAGCTATAAAGACAAACTTGAGGCTTTTACAGGTAAATGGTCACATCTAGAGACCATACTCATAAGTGAAATAAACCAGAGTTTATTTGGTTTATTAACACACTCCATGTGTAAGCAACGTATTGTCTCACTAATGTAAAAACCTGAAAGGGTGAATAAAAATTAGGAGGTATGATAGACATTGTGAAACGAAAGGAAAATGCTCAAAAGTAAAGAGCAACTGGGGTGAGGGAAAAGAGAAAAGAAAGAAGGGGAAATTATGTATGTATGTATATGCAGGATAGCTAACATACTTGTACTACTGACTTCTATCACTTTACTGAAAGGAACAGTTAATGATTACTTATTTGATCAACCTTGCGTGTCTCTAATTGTTTTCCTGAGAAACCACTTTGAAGATATCAATATGTAATACAACAACCACACTGTTAATTTCTTACCACTTTGTCTGTAACTCTGTATTGCTTGTATTGTTCTTATGCTATTTTGTAAATGGATGGCTGTTTGTTAATATGTTTTTCTTCTTTTATTTTTAAAATAAATTTTTAAAGAAGAGGAAGAGGAGAAGGAAGAGGAAGTCAGTGCTTCAGTATTCACCTGCATCTCACTCTAGTCCACCACTGAAAATAGTAGGGATCAGGATGCCACTATAAACAGTGAGTCATTACCACCCCACAAGGACTGGTGAAAAAATCAAGACTCCTTTCTGAAGGCTTCCTTTCGGGGTCATTTCTGGTGTCACTGTCTTAGCTTGAATTTCCTTATTAAGTAGAACATAACTGTTTCCAATGCAGGTCATTTATTTGGGGAGTAATTCCAAGGAATGTGAATAGGGGACTAGAAAGAGCAAAATAGAGAAGGAGGGAAATGCATCCAAAAGTGTGTTATTATTATTAGGTCAGTCATTATTGTGGGCACCTGGGGCTCCGTCCTGCTAGGAACTCTCTGATAGTCCATGTACTTTGGGAACATCCCGCATTGGTCCAGAGTTGCCCCAGGAAGTGAAACTCCCTGCCAGATTGGGTCAGAATGGCTGAATGATTTCTATAGACAATACAGAGGCCAGAAGTGAGAAAGCCTGAAACAGAAATGTGATACAGCAGAGGTAAGTAGTGTTGGGTACCATTTACACATTGCTGGAGAAACCTTTAGAGCTTAGGATACAGCTATAAGCTAACCCCAACTAACCCCACCAACACAGTCACATCAATGCTCAGAATAAAAAGATAAGCCAACAGAATGTAGGACATGTACAAGATGTATCTGATGTGTCACCTCTCACAGAACATTGCCTCAGGTCATTCTCTTTGCTTAAAACTTCCCGTTTCATTTATTCATCTCTCTGATTCTCTTCTGGACATGATCTCAACAAGGGGTCTTTCTTCATCTACGAAGACTGACCCAACAACACTCTTATTATCTCATGTCACTGTCCATCAGCTTCTTAACTTTCCCCCCTGATATTGGGGATTAAACCCAGGGCCTTTGCACTGAGCTACATCCCCAGCCCTTTGGAAAAAAAAAATAAAATTTTGATATGATAACGGTGATGATGAGACAGGATCTAGGTTGTGCAGGTTGGGCTCAAACTTAGAATTCTCCTGCTTCAGCACCCCAGAGTGCTGGAATTATAGGCAGATACCAACATACTTGGCTTCATCCAGTTCCTTGTAGTTTCCTTTGTGAATTATCAGGCAGTTGCTCCCTTGTTTCTCACAGTTCTTAACTCTTCTTAGTCATAAATTATACATTGATCGTGAAGGGTTTTTTTTAGCTTTTTTAGAACCTGAGACACAGATTCTGCAACACATGTTTGAGTGCAGGAAGTTTATTAGGGAATGTCTTTGGGATCAGCACCCACAGTAGGAAAGGAAGTAAATACGACTGGATAGAGGGAGGAGCTGAATTGGTATGTAGATTAAAAAAAAAAAAAAAAAAAAAGCCAGCAGCAGCCAAAGAGGAGCTGAGATAGTCTGCCTTGTCTCACCTTGACACAAAGGAGCTGGATCTTTACAGTCTGCATCCATTAGTCATTGCTTGGGAACTGGCCCCAGGGAGGGTATGTCCTCGGGTGAGTGACTGAGAGCATTTCCAGGGGAATGACTCAACCTTGATCTCTCCGTGGCCAACACTCCCAACAGCTGGGGAAATAGTATCTCAGTTCTGGAGGGAAGATCTGGGCAAGTACGTCTCAGTATTAACTGCAGGCCACCCTTTTTTGCTGCTTGGATTCTTTTCTTTGTAAATTAGGTTCTGTAAAAAGCTCTTCCAGGATTCTGATTGGTTCTTTTTCTGGGAAACTTAACAGAAAGGTTGGCAAGAAAAACCATAGCATCTGTCACTGCAGCAATGGATCCTGAGGCCTCTATTCATTCTCTGTGCTATACTCTTTCTAGATTCCCCTCACCCTTGCCTAGCAGCTCGTCTGGACTCTGAGGCTCACCTGATGGGGTGATCTGGACTCTCATCTTTGATAATTCTGAGACCCTAGTTGCCATATCTTTGTCAGGAAAAGACTACAAAGGAGATGACCTGAACGCCAATTTTTTTTCCCTGGTGTCATTTTATATCAGCAATCCCATCTCCTAGTGATCCAAGACAATTATGCCTGCTGAGTCTCCAATATGATACAACCCCAGAATGATGGCCCCGTTTCTTCTCTTGTGTCTCACAAGAAGCCTATAGCAATTGGGTAGCAACTGTAGCTTTAAAGTTTGGTGGAACTAGCACTGTGTTCCCTAGTGGAAGTAGTTTCCCTTTAGCATATGAGACCTCTGATCCCACAGAGTCCAGAGTTGCAAGGACAGAAAGGAGAAGTTCCTGATAATCACTTATTGTGAGGATATGTACAGTCACCTCTACTTCTACCTTATTTTCTAGATGTCCCCAAGTTCTCCTCCTACTGGGGACAGAGTACCACATAGCCATGTCTAACCTAGGCTGTGTCCTGTGACCTGGAGGATGATGTTCCATCATCTCACATTATCATCTCCAAGCCTGAGCAGCAGCAGCCCCTCCAAAGGCCATTTCATCCTGTTAGGAGGCTAACAGGGCCTGGGCATTGTAGTATCTGATAGAATCAGTTCATTCCATAGTCATGTATTCACTTTCACATTCCTTTGTTTTAAAGTAGGTCCCTTGAACGGATACAGTATCATATGGGATTTCACATTTGTGGATCAAACACTATATTATCATTCAGAAGGTGGTGTTAGCTGACATGCTGTGGGCAGGAAAAGCAAACCCATACCCATATGTATTGATTTTTATCAAGATTCATTGCTGTCCATTCCTGTGCAGAAAGGATGCAATGTGACTAGCTTGCCAATAATTAAATGGTTAATTATTCTCCTTGAAAGATACCATCATATTGGGTACATGGAGCTGGTGTGTTTTGATGACAAATAAGGCATTTGGCAGTTGCAGTAGATGGATCAGCTTTGCTGACTGGGAGTCCATGCTGTTAGCCCATGTACAGCCTATGTTTCCTGTCACTGTAGCTACTCTGCTCATATGCTCATTGTGCCAACACCAAGGTGGCTCACACAGGGGCTGGCTGTTAGCTACCAATCAAACCATTCTGTCTACTTGGTTCTTCAATGCCTCTTGCATGGTGGATGTTCTCTGAATAGCATTAGCAAAGAATTTAAAAGCCTTCACATTCTGGGCCATAGCTGTAGGTCCATCAGCATGCCTCATCTCCAAATGTCTTTGCTCCCAGCCTTCTAATCTTTCTGAACAGCCCACAAAACTAATCTCCAACAGTCTTGGACCAAGTGCACTGTCAAAAAAATCTGCTGATTGATGGGATTTCCTTTGCAACCTGTCTTCTAAGATCTCCCATTGAAGGACTAAAAAGGAGCTACATTACTGCTCCAGTCAATTTTTTCCTTGCAACCACACATGCACTGCAAACCTAACATGGCCTTTTTCTTCTTCTGTCAGCTAGTTAGAGGCATTTTCTGTGGTCCACAAGTGTGAAGTGAGGAAAAAGGAACCCGTGCAATAGAGGTGGGCAGCATTAATTCAATCTCCTGGAGTTCTCCTCTCATAATTAGGTCCTGGATCTGATCCTTGTCATTTTTTCTGTGCCAGTTATAATAGTGCATTCCTATAATCTCAGGACTCTTGGAGACAGCAGCAGGAGAATCACAAATTCAAGCCCAAACTGGGAAATTTAGACATTTCAGGAGCATTTTAGTTGCGTTCCTTGTCACTGAGACATAATACTAAATCCCTGAAATTTAAGGAAGAAGAGGTTTATTTTAGCTCATGTTTCAGTCCATAGTTGGCTGGCTCCAAGCCTGGATAGCATGGTAGAAGGACATGGTAGAGGAGTGCTTCTCACAGCATGGCAGACAGAAAATAGAGTTGAAGGAGGAGCCAGACAGGAAGCTACAATTCAGTTACCTTTCAAAATGTAAGGCTTTAGTGGACATTTAGAAACAAATCATAACATTCCATACTGGCCCCTCAAAGGCTCATAAACATCTCTTTGTATAAATTGCATTTAGTTCATCTCTAAGAGTTGCCAAAGTCCTAACAGTTTCACCATTGCTGAAAAGTTCAAGTATGAAGTGTCTGAGAGTTAAGAAAAACTCTTAGCTGTGAGCCTCTGTAAAAATCAAAAGAAAGTTAAACATGCTGATATACAAGCACAGGATAAACATTCCCATTTCAAAAGTGAGGAACAAGGGGGATAGAAAGCAATGGGACCAAAGTAAGAATGAAACCCAGCAGGGCAAATGTTAAATCATGACTAGTACTTGGGGCAAGCAACAAGGAAATATGAACTGAAAATAGCTTGGGTAGCCCTGCCCCTATGGGGTTGCAGCTCTTATGACATTTTTCTTGGCTTTAGTCACACCTTGTAACTTTCCTCAGATGTTTACATTCTGGGCTTCTCCAACTTCTTGGAGTCTACACCACACATTTAACTTCATTCTCCCAACTTTATCCACTGCCATGTCAGGGGTACACTGCCAGGATTCCCAGGTTTTCTTCTGAAATCTAGGTGAAAGCTCCCTGACCCCACAACTCTTGCATTCTGCATGCCTGTAAAATCAACACTACATAAATGATATCGAGGTTGACTGCAATCTCCAGCAGTAGCCAGGCCTCTTTGCACCATGGCTGCAGAGGTCTCTAAGTACTTGGATGGTTGAACACTGTGAACCAAATTCCAAGGAATCAATTTCCTAGGCAAGTATTGGGAAACCTATGGGATGCATGCTGCAGTGAGCACACAGAGTCCTCTCTGTTGGTATGCAAGCCAAGTCACTCCAGTGAAGGTGTGACAAATCAACACACATACAACAGCAAAGATCACATTAATTGTGCAAAAGCATGCCAAATACAAACTTTTACCTTTCAATAAGAAGTTGTTTGTATTATTGAAAGCTCTGTTATTGTGTTTTTCTTTTAAGACAAAAGATGTCAAGGTATAAGCTGTTTTCTTTTAAACAAAAACCTCAGTATTCAGGTTTAAGTTCAGTGTGGTCACTATGTGATAAATATGTGGGTTTTGGATTGCAGATTGGGTACTCAGTCTCTAAAAGATTTACCATCACTTCCTTAGGCTGATTTTCTCTGGCAGAGTGTTCTGGAGCTCTCTTCTTTGAAAAGGGAGCTCCAGAACACTTTTTCATTTTTGCAATTTTGAACTGGGGAAGGGTGGGGCCTTGCTGATTACTAATTTGTCCATAAGCCATTTTCCTGATTGCCCTGAAACAAAGCATTGGACTTCTTTTTAATGCTAATCTTTTCAGCAACCAAGCTCTCCTCTGCTCCAATGAAGTATGCCCCCAACTTTATAGGCACTTTCTTTTTTATGAACTCAAAACTTTTAAAATAACTCAGCTGTGTGTTTGCTCTTGATTCTCAATGTAGAGCTGGCAAAAAAACACCAAAAGTACCCATGCTACTGCCTGAATTCTTGGTTGTCTTGAAATTTCCTCCACCAGATTAATTAGTCCACTGCCTTTAATCTTATTCTTCTGCAAATTCTCAGGACATGAGCAAAATGTAGACCAATTTTCTGCCACAGTATAGCACATGTGGTCTTCAGTGAAAGTGTCAGTGGAGTCCTTATTTCTTCTGAGCACGATCTTTATCATCTGCATTTCTATTGGAATTCTCATTTTCTGAGCTCCAAACAGAATCTTCCATCAAGCTTGGATACAGCAGTTTAGAACTACTTCAATTGGCATTTCCAAACCTGTCCAAGCCACTCCCTCAAATTAGTTCCAAAGACTTTTGAAGCACATGGTCAGGGAGCATTAGAGCAATGGCCCCAACTTCTTTGGTACTAAAATCTGTCTTAGTCTCTTTTCTCATCACCGAGACACAATACCCAATACCCACAAGTTAAAGGAGAAAAGGTTTATTTTGGCTCACATGTCAAACTCAGCTGGCTCCAAGGTAGAACAGCATGGTAGAAGGGCATGGTGGTGGAGAGCTACTCACAGTGTGGTGAATAGAAAACAGACAGAATCAAGGAAGGAGCTGGGAAGAGAGATATAACCTTCAGTTCACACTCATAGTAACCAGCCTTTCCCAACCAAGCCCGACTTCCCAACAGCAAGTCAGTTGTGATGTCCTTATAATCCAATCACCTTCTGAACATCCCACCTATGATCACATGAGGCTTTAGGGGGACATCTAGATATAAACCATAACATCCAGACCCTATATCAAAATAAGAAATAAAAATCAATAAAGGGCTTGCTACACAGCTTAGTATAAAGGTTCTGGATCCAATCCCTAGGACTACTAAAAAATTTTTCTTATATGATACCAAGAAGTTCCAAATTTCTACCCACTGATTACTCAGCTGTTGTCTTTCTTCAATACATCAAATGTTCATAGCAACAGCATTTATTTCCATAATTCTTATAATTACCATTTCCCCTGAACTTAACAAATATCCCTTTACTATTCCTTTCTACCAATAGCCCATCTCAGTTAACAAACAGTGAAAGCTTGAATAATCACACAGCTACAACATGCTGAGCATTATCCATGTTTACCTACCACCAGTCATGGTGTCTTTACTACCTGTGACCGGGGGGTAATCCTGGTCTGAAACCAACTTCAGAGTTAGCTCCTTCAGACTAGTCTTGGAACCAGTAATCTTAGGTTACTGGTCCCCCAGTCCCCCAGTTACAGAGTCCCCCAGAAGCAGCCTCTGAGAAAAAGACTGCACACAGTGAATATCTGACAAGGGGTGAGAGGTCATTGGAGCAATATCAATAGTAGATAACTGAAAGGGGATTGAGCAGATGGAGGAGATGAACTGCACTGAAATCATATAAAGGGCCTCAGTTGACCCCACAGAGTTCTGGGGATAAGATGTGGCCACTCCAGGGAGACAGTGTGATGTGGATAAAGTGGTTTTTTTTTGCTTACTGGCAAGTTGGAAAAAATAATTCAAAGGAGAACACCAGCTACCACCACTCCCAATGACTGATTAAATCAGTGTCTTGGGCTTGAAAGGGCCTATGGACACCAAGCTGTACTATCTATGACATAGGCAGATTCTTCTTTCTCAGATAAAGAGAACTAATAAGCATAACAGTTCCTCCATTCTAAAGATAATTTCCAGATAAATTAGACTTTAAAATACCAGTGTTATTAATAACATGATAATTGTGAATGACCTCATATAATCTTGTGGTTGAAAAGGAGAAAATATATTTTCCCTCACCCCAAGGATGTTCTTTTTATATTTTGTATATCCTTTCTTGTAATAATGGCATAATAGAGAAACAAACATCCTATCTTCTAAACTTCCTATGAACTTTTATTACCACCCATCTATAATGACAAGGCTAAAACTCTGTTCAAGTTTTGAATCAGGTCCTTTTCAAATGTATTCTCCAGAAAGCAATTCTGGCAGAGTTGAGGACAGGTTCCCCTTACCACGTAACTCTTTTCTGAATGAGTGAAATTGCTTTTGTACCTGTATCCTTTTGCAATTCATTCTTTCTGCCAGAATGTCCATTCTTACCCCTTTTTCTTTCTGCAGAATTCTATTCATTTTTCAAGGACCTTGTCTAGTATTCATTCATTCATGCAATTTCTAAATTTAGTAAATAAAAATAAAGATACCCAGTTAACTTTGAATTTCAAATAAACAATGAGTAATTATTTAGTACAAGTATGTCTGAATATTCCATGGGAATATTTATTCCTATGTATTCTATTTAGCAACTCTATTCATTCTTCAAATATTTGTTGCACATCTACCACATGCCAGAAACTACTGAGTATTGGGAACTGTAGCAGTGAATGAAATAACTCCAAATTCCTGCTCTTGTTGAGTTTACATTCTAGTGGATTGAGTTAGGCCATAAATAAATGGTCAAATAAATGCTCAATAATATTGTTAAAGCTTAAATAAATGCCATGAAGATGAATGAAACAAAGACAGGAAGATGGGAAGTATTGAGGCAGAAAATAGGTAGTTCTGTGTTATAAAGATCTCCCTGATATGGTGAATTTTGAGGTGAGATCTGGAAAAACTGAGATGCAAACCTAGGAAGATTTGGGAGAGTATGTATTCCAGACAGAATAAACTCCAAGTACAAAGTCCCTAAGGTGGAGACATATTTCACATATTTGAGGGATGGCAAGGAGGCCAATGTGGCTGGAAAACAGTGATCAAGAGGGATTAGCTAGGAAATGAGGTCAAAGAAGTGGCCAATATGAGGGCTTCAACATTCACTCTGGAAAAAGAAAGCAGACACATGATCAGATTTCACAATTCAAACAAAGCACATGTATACTTAACAAGCATTTGTTAAACAAATGATTTCTGTGTTGAAAATTGACTCTTCTGAAACTCCGCCCCACCCATTGCAGGAGCCACAGTGAGCCTCGGGAACCTCAGTGGTGGGAGGAGAGAAACCCCTCCCACTGCCCCTCTGCCATCCAGGGAGCCTCAGTCTGTAGGAACAGTAGTGCCTGGCCCATACTCCTACTCTGTGGGTCAGGGAACCAGTGTGGGAAATGCTTGGGACATGGGAACCATCTTGTCTGGAGGAACCCAGAAAAATGTCAAAACATAGGAGTAAAACATAATCTCAGACCTCCAGTCCACCAGAACAAGACCAGGAGACATCAACATAGAAGAAATTGGAAATCACACACCTGAAATTTCTGAAATGATAGCAAATGAAGTAAAGAAACAGGCTACAGAAGAAATCAGATCAGAAATAATCTCTGAAGTGAAAAAAGAAATGACAACTATAATGAAAGAATTGTTCAGTATATCTCAAGAAGACATACATAAAAAATAGAGGAACATAGAAAAGTGAGGGAAACCTTGAATAAACAATATAAGAAAGAATTTGAATGCATGAAACAGATTTAAAGAGATATCCAGGAATTAAAAATTCCATTGAAAGCTGGCAAAACTGCTTGGATGAGCCTGAAGATAGACTTTCAGACCTTGAAGACAGCATTGCAGTTGAGATCACAAAAGGAAAGCTCTCTCAAAAATAACAAGGAACCAGGAAATAACAATTCAACAGCTGTAAGATGATGCAGAGAAAAACAATATAAACTGATAGGTGTCAACAAAAAAGCAAGAGTCAACACAAATGACATAAAAAGACTATTTGCAGAAGAAATAGCAGAAAATTTCCCAAGCATGGATAAAGAATCTGACATACAGTTAGTGAGGCATATAGAACTCTAATTAGCCATAATCAAAAAAACCCCTATGCCCAAGCATATAATAATCAAGATCCCAGAAATTCAGCATATTAAAATATTCTAATATGCTGTTTAATTTCCATGAGACTTTCCATGAGGCTCCTTTCCATGAGGCTAAGCATATTCTAAATATTCAGAATATTAAAAGCTGTTAGACAAAAGAAACAGATCACCTATAAAGGAAAGCCCATCAGAATCACAGTAGATTTCTCAACACAAACCATCAAGTCAAGAAGAGTTGGGAGTGAAATATTTCAGGTCCTGGAAGAAAACAACTTTCAACCCAGATTGATGTACCCTGCAAAACTATCTTTCAAAATTAGTAGGGAAATAAGATACTTCCCAACAAAGAACAACTGAAGAAATTTATGACCACCAAACCAATCCTACAAAGAGTACTGAAAGATATTCAAAAAGAGATAAAAATGACTACAATTCCAAGAAAAACAATAGAAAGGAACCATCAAGCAGGGCAAGCAATTAAACAGAGGGGAAGAGTAGGGAACCAACAGCATGAAAATAACATGATAAACATAAGCCAATATATATCAGTTACAACCATTAATGTAAATGGCCTCAATTCACCAATCAAAAGAAACAGACTGGGAGAGTGGATCAAGGAACAAAATCCAACAATGTGCTGTGTACAAGAAATACATTTAACTCAAAAGGAAATTCATAGACTAACGGTCAAAGGATGGAAAACAATACTTCATGTGATAGGAACCTAGAAAGAAAACAGGGGTAGCTAATTCTGTTTGCAGGCAATGTAAACTTCAAGAACGATCAAGAGAGATAAAGAAGGTCACTACATTCTTGTCGGGGAAAACTTGCACCAAATACAGGAGCACCCAACTATATGAGACAAATTTTAGTAGACATGAAAAATCAAATTAGCAACAACACAATCATAATGGGGGACTTTAACACCCACTGTCACAGAGAGATAGGTCAAAGAGACCAAAAATCAGCAAAGAAATAACAGAACTGAACCAAACATGTAGACCTTTAGTAGACCTTTACAGAGTGTTCCACTCAACAACATCAGAATACACATTCTTCTCACCTGCACACAGGTTGTTCTCTAAAATCAATCATATACTACCCTATAGAACATGCTTATGTAAATGCAAAGGAATGGAAATTATCTCATGCATATTGTCTGACCATAGTGCAATGAAATTGGAAATTATTGACAAAAGAAATTGCAAAAACTCCAAAAACACATGGAAATTAAATAACCCCCTCCTGAGCAACCAATAGATCACAGACAAAATTAAAGAAGAAATTAAATAATATTTACAATCAAACAAAAATTCAGATACAACTTACCAGAACCTGTGGGGTGCAATGAAAACAGTCCTCAGAGGGAAATTTATAGTGGTGAATTCTCACATCAGGAAAACAGAATGAGCACAAATAAACAACCTTATG
>NW_004955406.1:9861582-9866819 GCF_000276665.1 Chinchilla lanigera | reverse complement strand
TAAAGAAAGATAAACTCAAGGCTTTCATAGGTAAATGGATGCAACTGAAGACCATACTCATAAGTAAACTAAATCAGACCCATATGTGTAAACATTGCATTATCTCCCTAGTATAAGAAACTGAAAGAGTAAATAAAATCCAAAAGGTACAATAGATATTGTGAAAGGGAAAGAAACTGCTCAGAAGGAAAGAACAATTGGGATGAAGGAAATGAGAAAAGAATGAAAGAAGGAAGGGAAAAATATGTATATATACACAAGATAGGTAAGGTAATTGTACTACTAATTTCTATTGGTTTATTGAAAGGAACAGTTAATGCTTAATTTTTGACCAATTTTGCATGCTTATATCTGGTAATCTGAACAACTCCTTTGAAGATATCAATATGCAATGTAAAAACTATTATTGATTTCTTATCATCTTGTTTTGAAATTCTGTATCTTTTTAACTTTTTAAAATTTTTTTATTCTCTTTAAAATAAAAAAGAAAATTGACTCTTCTTGTGGGGACAGGGAAGTAGGGTCCAAGGAGACCATCATGGGCACAATACAGTAACCCAGGGAAAAGGTGATAGTTAGGACCATGGTTGTAGTGGTAGACATGACATGTTGTTGGCTCCTCAATCTATTGTGAAGGTAGGGCTGATAGAATTTGAACTGTGAAGGCATGGCTGATAGAATAGTGAACTACATATGGAACATTCTGTAGTTTTAGATACAGATTGTTCCCCCCAAGGACCGTATGCTAAATGCTCAGTCCCTAGTTTGGTGCTATCAAGATGTGGCGGAAAGGTTAAGAGAGGGCATTGTGGAAGGTCTTTAGGTGACTAGGGATCTGCCTGTAAAGGTGATATTAGAACTCCAGCCCCTTCCCTCCCCCTTTCCAGTCATGAAGTGAATGGGCTTCCTCTACCGCTTGTTGCCATAAGCCCCAAAACAACAGAGCCAATAGACCATGTACTGAAACCTCCCAGACTGTGAGTCAAAATAAATCATTCCTCCATTTAAATCCATTGCCTAGAATACTTTGCTACCATGACAGAAAGCTGACTAACAAAGTTTAAGTAAAAGAGTCAAGATAAATTCTTGAGCCTCTGAGGGATGGAGTTGCCATTTGCTGAGTCTGAAAAATCTGCGGGGAAACAGACTGGAGGGTATGCAGCAAGGGCAGATGTGAAAATCAGGAGTTCAGATTCAGAATTGTGAATTTTGATCTGCCTACCAGAAGTCGGAGTGCAAATGTTGAGGTAGCAACTTGATGTTAAAGTCTGGAGTTAAGACAGAGATGTGGACTGTCTGGAGATACAAATTTGGGAGTTACCAAGCATGTGGACATAATTAGCATAGTAAAGCTGTGGGTCTGGATGTGATCCACAGGGAGTGGGTGTAGATATAGAAGAGAGAGGACCAAGAATGACCACTGGGGTCTCTAAATGTTTAGAGGTTTGGTGAGATAAGTGGAAGCAGAATGAGTCATACGGTGGGTGGGAGGAAAACTAAGAAAGAACATCCCAGATGCCAAAGTGAAAAAAATGTTTCAAGAAAGAAGGTGTGGTTATCCACATCAAATGTTTCTGACAGGCACAGTTAGATGGAACCCAAACACTGGGTTTAACACCTGGAATTACTGACTCCTCAGTAACAACTACCTCAGCAAGATGGTGCAACAGAAAGTGTGGAGTAAGTTCTATATAGAAAGATGTGGCCATGTCTGGTGGTGCACGCCTGTAATCCCAGCACTCGGGAGGCTGAGGTAGGAGGATCGTTGTGAGTCTGAGACCAGCCTGGGCTACAAAGTGAGCTCAAGGCCAGCCTGAACTGCATAGTGAGACCCTGTCTCAAAAAGATAAGTAAATAAGTAAGTAAGTAAATAAATAAATAAATAAATAAAATACACTGATGTGGTGGTGTGTGCCTACAGTTCCAGCTACTCAGGAGGCTGAGGCAAGAGGATTACTTGAGTTCAGGAGATCAAGTCTAGCCTGAGCAATGCAGTAAGGCCCTATCTTAGAGAGAGAGAGACAGAGAGAGAGAGAGAGACAGAGAGAGAGAGAAGATAGCAAACATAGCACTTTCAAGGACTATAACAGAAATGATCGTAAAAAATGAAGGGGAAAATAATGAATTTAGAGATGATGGGGATAATAAATACCAGGAACAAAATTCTTGAGCAGGGGATAGAGAAGGAGAATTCATATAGAAGTGGAGACTCTGGCCTGAAAGAGGAGAACAGAAAGAGCCATCCCCAGGGCCACAGGTGCGAAATGAAATGCGTGTAAGAAATGCATTTGTGTAGAGATGCTGGAAGGTGGGCAGAGACGGTGAAAGGGGTGGTGATGTGGGAGTCCTTATGATCAGTCTCATTTCCTCAAAATGACAGAAGCAAGGTAGGCATAAAGAGCAGGGAGGATGTTCTGGTAGTTTGGATCAAGGGCGAAGTGTGAACTGATCCTGAGGAGAGTAGAGGAACGCACTGTGGAAGGACAGCCAACCAGCCCTCATGCTCCTTGGGACCACTGGTTGTGAATTTAAATGGGGATCAAAAGCATGATTGTGTGTTTTTCTTCAGTCACATTCAGAGTCCAAGGGCAGGCGAAGAGTAGGCCGAAAACTGGACAGGAGTGGAATTTTGGTAAGCAAACATTTCAAAGTGAGAGAGAAGCCAGAGAGTCTAATGCGTGGGCAAGGGAATGTTTACAATGACTGCCCAAGAAATCTAAATCGGGCTCAGAGGGAAATGAGGACATCGGGGGTGAGGGGCAGTGAACAGGTGGTGGGATCAGTGGGCTGGAGAATCCAGAGAGATTGCTGTTACTGGAATCAGGATATGGGAGACAGGGAGGAAGGGAGAAGGAGAGGGAGGGAGGGAAAGAGAGTCAGAATGGGACCCTTGGGAGTAAGTTTATGGAAGGTTTGCAATATTGGTAATATTAACTCTAGGCTTTGACGAAGAGAGTGAGTGACTGAAGTTGGGTAGAGATCCCTGGAAGAAAGAAAATCAAGGAATCGGGAAGCTCTGAACTAGATGGTTCTCTACCAATATACAGAACTCACCAAGAATTACAGGTTGCAGCAAATGACAATGAACCAGCATATTAGTTTCCTATTGTTAACTCTAACAAATTGCCACAAACCCAACAGTTTAACACAATACAAGTGTAATTCTTTTACAGTCATAGAGGTCAAAAGTCTAGAATCAGTCTCACATGTGTATAGTGAGGGATTAGTGGACTGATTCCCTCAGGAGACTCAAGACAGAATCCACTCCATGTCTTTGTACAGTCTCCAGAGGTGTGCCTGTTCTTCTGTTTGTGGATCCTTTCTCACAATGGCATCATGCCAATCTTTGCTTCTCTTTCACATCTCCTTCTGACTCTGACCCTCCTGCCTCCTCTCAAATAGATCCCTGTAATTACATTGGTCCTGCCTGGATAATCCTTCCTCAACACCTTTAACTTAATCACATCTGAAAATCTCTTTTGCCACCAATGTATTTACAGTTTCTGGGGATTAGGACATGGACATTTTGGGGTGAGAGTGGGGTCATTCTGCAGCCTACCACACCACCAATATATTTCTTCCTCTGTGGAGAATTTCCTCATTCTTATTGTCCCACACCACCCCAAGCAGAGCTAAAAAACATTCTTTTTGGATCACCTTCTAAAAACATTCTTGCATGAGAAGCAAAGCCTTTTTTATTTGAGCATTTATTGTGTTAGTTTCTGGGGTAATTACTGTTAATATGAATAGATATCAGTGTTTTAGACATTCTCACCCTCAGTTGCAAATATCTGTGTGTGTGTGTCTCTCTCCAGTAGACTGCAAGTTTTGCTAGGAGAGGACCTACTTACGTGAACCTCCATGCCCTAAGTGACTACCATGGCATCTGATATGAATATACACTCAGTAGTAATTTCTAGATGAATAAATAAAATCTGGTTGCATTTAGCAACAGAAGCACTATATGTGATTTCATACATACAAAGAACTAATTTCTTTTTTATTTTAAAGAGAAAAAATAATAAAATAACAACAATGAAGACAAAAGCAAAACAACACAAAAACAATAAAAACAATACAGGATTTCAAAACAAGATCATAGGAATTAACAATGGTTGTTATGTTACATACTGTTATCTTCAGTGAAGTTGCTCAGATTACCAGATGTAAAAATGCAAGATTGATCAAACAATTAAAGACAATCACAAGTAATAAAAAAACATTAGAAATGATACACAGTTTCATTAAACAAGATGGTAGAAATTCAACAATCGTTGTTATACTGCATATTGTTGCCTTCAAATTAGTTGTTCTGATTACCAGATATAAGCATGCAAAATTGGCCAAGAAAGAAAGATTTAAGCATCAAAGGAAAATAGAACTATTTTCATAAGCCTAATCCTCTAGTTTCTTGAAAGCACTATATTAGTATCCTTTAATGCACACATGTGTCATTTCACTAACCTGCATGCCCAACCCTCAGATATCTGGAACCAATGGCTAGGTTTCTGAATATTAGTCATTTTAAAATATCGACCAATAACATACTAATTTAGGAGCATATGAGCATCAAGTAGTGGTTCTACCAAAGCTAAATTTAGGGAACTTAGGTTGGCTTATATTTTCAGGGAATTTGCTTGAATTACAAAGAAAATATCACCCATCTCTTGTTCAATCAACAATGAGAGAATGATAAAAAAAAATTCATATCCAAAAAATCATACAAAAACTCAATTCCTCAAAAGCAATCTGGCAAAATGATAATAATACCATGTATAAAATTCAAGTGCAGATACTTAGAAATTTCATATCCTTTTATAATTATTACCTCAAAGAAGTAGATGATAACAGGTTCCAAAGGAGATTTTGATATCTACTGTTACAGATTATAATGAAATTAGATTCTGGGATACTGAGTCCATTATTAATCTTTTGTAAATTGAGTTACCAAAGCATAAATTATTTTTATGACCAGAGGAGTGGCTTCTTTCAGCTGTGGGTTGTTCTTTGTAGATTACAGAGATCTACATCCAGCTAAAACTCCATTGTAATAGCGGATCAGCTACCTAAGTGAAAAAGTACAGAAGACTTCTGCCATCAAAATTATTTAGACTATATGAATTCCAATACTTGCCAAATTAAGATACATAATTAATACTAGGGGTATTTCCCATAGCATACAGACAAATATTAGTCCACTTCCATTTTAAGGAATAACTTCTCAAGATTTTTTTTTT
>NW_004955406.1:9839713-9859522 GCF_000276665.1 Chinchilla lanigera | reverse complement strand
GTGGTGACAGCAGACATCCTTGTCTTGTTCCCGATTTTAAAGTAAAAGCTTTCAGTTTTTGTCCATTTAGAATGATGTTGGCTGTTGGATTGTCATAGATGGCTTTGATCAGGTTAAGGTAAAGACCATCCATTCCTATTTTCTGTAGAGTTTTTATACTTCTCAAGTTTTAAACTAACATACTTGGATATTCCTTCAAAACTCCAGGCCTAGTTCTTCTCAACAAATTATAGGGCCCTGTTTTCTAAATTTAGATCTTACAAAAGGAACAAACATATTTCAGCCATCAGAAGAACACCAATTACAGGTATTTTGTTTTAGCTATTCAAGCAATTTAAGGCTATTAGAAGCATTTATCAACCATTCATCAGTCTTTGATTCCAAAGACAAAAGCCATCCAAAGATCGAGTCATACTGTCCTAATATAGGTTCAAGGCACTAATGTTTCTTTGGAGTATCACCCTGTCATTAAAATCAGAACAAGTGGAGGCATCTACTCAACTGAAATGCATGCCCATGTGAATAAAAGAACATTTGCAAATGTGTTCATTGGAGTGTTGGCAAGAGCAAACGTGAATGAGGTCAGACTCTGTTTATGTTTAAGAAAAAGTAGAGTTTGGGTGGGCCACAAGAAGGGCTCCTGGGTATGGCAGTGTTCTAGTTTTTTATCTTGGAGCTGGTTATCCACATATGTTGATTTTGGAAAAACACTGACATTTGAAAATTTGTGCATAGTTCTGTATATATGTTATACTTTCATAGTAAGTTTAGAAAAAAGAAAAGACCAAGAGATTTTTGTTTGGCTCTCAAGGAACTGACTTTGCCGTCAGTCAAGTGCAGTCCACTGGATTTACAGCACTGACTTCTCCTAGTTCAGTGATTCTAGGAGTATTTAATTGCAAGAAATATTGATAGAAAATCTCAGGATTGCTATCTCCCTTATTTATGGTTTATCATTTTAGCCAAGAGCTGTAATTGGTTAGATAAATACAAAAGAAGTTTGAATTTCAGGCCAGAAGGTACTGGTGTGATTCTGCACTTGTTTAAAAGATAAATGGTCTCCACAGCTAGGGACAAAGAAAACTAGGACAAGCACGAGGAGAACCTGATAGAGGAGTGCTTTGCAAATAATTAGTGGCTAATTTTAGCCCATCAGCTTACCTATTTTTTCATTATTCAGTGAGACTGAGTTCTGAAGTTGTAAAATATATGACCCTGCCAGAAGAACCCTCAAATAATATTTAAGAGCCAGTAATGCTATTTCATGTAACAAACACTAAAAGCAGAGTGACATCCAAATTGTGAATTTATTATTTTTCTCTTTCTTCTATTTGTAATTCTTATCATCACTATTTCTATGACTCTGTAGAACATTTGCTCTTTTTAAAGTTAGGATCATAAAGAATTAACTCCAAGTATTAATGATTCTAAACACCATAAGCTTATGATTTCTTGTCTTTGAATGCCATATTCTCTTTAATATAACCTTGAGCCACAATAAATTGTTTTCACTATAGCTCTACATTACTAATTCATTTGGTTTGTGGTTCATTCTGACATGGGTGCAATTTCTCCTGCATTTATGGCTTTTTAACCTAATGCCACCTAGGGTCTATATTTCTGATTCCTAAAGCTTTTAATGTGTACTGGTCTCTGCTGAGGTTAAAAGCAAATTTCATTATTAATGGACACATTTTCTGATGTTTGAAAGTCATGTTGCATTTCATTGCTAACATTTAAATTGATTGCACTCTCTGACTTCAAATGGGTGCCTCCTCCAAAGGCACTAAAATGAGCATTTTCAATGTCTTTACCTAAGTTTCTGATAAAGAATAATCCTTAAGGATGTACTCTGGTTGATAGGAGCCACTGATAATCACTCTAGGAATTTTCAACAGAACAATTATTACCAGTGTCTCAGTGTCTGGCTTTTAATATCATATGATATAAATCAAGTGCCTTACATTCACATTGGTTACTTCCCTCCACCCTCCACTGCCTACCACTAAATATCCTGCCCCTCTAGCACAAAAGGAAATAACATTGGTCTGGCATAATCCTCTTTTTACCAAGCCATGCCTTGGCATTACAGATGTAAGGAAATAAAACCATTTTCTCTGTGTCCTGGCCAAGGCACTCTGCAGCAAACCCAGTGTGGTTTCTGAGCAGCGTTCAATAAGTGGAACAGAGAACAGGCTGGGTCACCCGATGCCCGGAAACACGCACAGGGTAAGATATTTTTTAGTAAAAGTGGCAAGAATGATTCAAGATCTGAGGTCACTAGAGGCTGAGAACAGCAGATCAGAGGGACAGGCAGCCACACTGCATAAAATCTGACCTTTTTCCACAATCCCACT
Source organism: Chinchilla lanigera (assembly GCF_000276665.1). Taxonomy (NCBI): domain Eukaryota; kingdom Metazoa; phylum Chordata; class Mammalia; order Rodentia; family Chinchillidae; genus Chinchilla; species Chinchilla lanigera. Next base: position 9,857,165 of record NW_004955406.1, on the reverse strand, counting down.
CAGCAGTTTGCAGGCTCACAATGAACTACTGCAGCCGCTGAGGGAAGCTCCCATTTTTTTTTTAAATCTAAAAAAGAAACATAGATAATCATCAAGAAAAGACAACTACATGTTCTGTAACAAGAAAACATACATTTCTCCAAGTTAAATTACACCTTAACCATGCTCAGGCAGGCTCTATAGACACTTGATAATTTTTCTACTCTGCTTTAACTTGTCCTGATAATTTACTTTCTGGATAAAATCCCTGCCATTTTCATGGGGCTCCCTGGGGAACTACGTTCACTCCCCAGAAACACGTCCTTTTTGAGAAATGAGCCTTATTCTTCCCTCTTCAGTTTTTATTTGACCATAACATACCCAATGTTTGTTCAGGGTCTGATACCTACTCTTTGTGTATGGGGTTCTTTTTCAGTGTCAGAATCATTGTTTCAATTGTAAGCAATTAGAGATCAAGTTGTGTGTGTGTGTGTGTGTGTGTGTGTGTGTGTGTGTATGTTAGGTTCACTTCTTAATATAAGTATTCTTATCCTACAGCAAAAGGAAAATTTATGCCAAATATCAGGACTAGAAATTAGAGAAGAGAATTAACTCTCTAATAGTTGCCTGAAGATCCTTAATTTCAGGATTTAGGATTCCTTTTTTATTACATTCAGTGGGGTGAAAGTTGCTGTGTTAAATGCGGCAGGTGACAGGAGGTACCAAAGCGCCTTCTGGATGAGAGAGCTGGAAAATATCAGGATCCCTACATGCCACGCCCAGTCACAACTGTAACAGTCAGACTTCCTGCTTCAGTCAGTCACCACTGCATCAGCGTAAGTGCTTGTAGGCTAGTTTCAGAGGCCCCGGTCCTTGTTCCCTTATTCTGTTCCAATGACCTGACAAATACCTGGGAACAAATGTCCCTAATCCAGAAAGACCCCCCAAACCAGGCCCTTCATCGCTCTTTCTTATGTCCTATATTGCTTCTCCAAGCTTCAACCCCACTAGCTTAAAACCCTGATATTCACCCTGCTGCCACTGACTGCCCCCTGTTTAACCCTATGGCCTGCCCTAGCCTCTGTTGACTTTTTTTCACCTCCTCCAAAAAGAAGTCACAACATGGAATCTCACTTTATAACCAAATTAGCTGGTGTATACCTGTTTTTCACAATGAGCCCCAGGTGCAATACGGGCTCTAAATCAGTTCAAACACCTACAGCTGCTAATTGCTTGTCTGGGTGGAGGGGAATTTTTCACACCACCCAAAAAAACCCCAGTGAACTCCATCTGATATGTTTGCTAATATATTTACCTATGCAGGAATATACCCATTCACATTCAGTCATATCTATCTGTCTGTCTGTATATCTGTGTATCTCAGTGTATTGGGTGACTTATGTAAGTAGCATTTGTTAAATGTTGAATTTATTAAAGCATGTCTACCATATGCCAAGCAAGGAAGATATAAAATAATATTGCTGTCCTAAGAAGCTCACAAACTAGTACTGTAGTAGAATCAGGTAAAAGTAATTATGCTTAGAAAACAGTGAGAAAAAAAGCAGCAAATACAAAGGGTATTTTGAGAGCTCTGAAAAGAGGTATCTTACCCAGTTTAGAGGATTAGAAAAGACTTTCAAATGGACTTATTTCTTGGTACGATGTAAATCAATAATTAAGATAGCAAGAGGAACCAAATTATGTCCCAGAAAATCAACTTACAGGCTCATAAAGGTTCATCCAACATATGGAAAAGATTTATATCATGTCCTTGACCAAATATATCTAATCTTCAGTAGGCAGCTTCTTGCTGTGAGCACAATTAGATGGTATAAAATGTTGGTTTGTGGTAGTCGCTATGTCCTTGGGAGATATTTGAGGATTCCAGGTCTACTTTCTTTGCACTGACTCACTAGCTGTTTTCATAACAGACCTTCAGAGGAACCAATATGCCAGAGGCTCAGCTGTTGCTAAGCGATGACCTCTAAAGTCAGAAAAGTTGAACACAAATTAAGGGAAAGTTTGCATTTGATTCTGCTGGCTGAATTGCACTTGAAATCTTTCATATCTAAATAACACTTACAAGGAAACATCAGCTATCCATACCTATGTGTACATAAGCCACAGTCCTGATCTACTTGGGTCTTCTGCTTCCTACAAAGAGAAAGAAAAGGAAAAAACAATTTCCAGTCAAAACGAGATCAACTCATCTGACTCACACACACACAAAAAATCCAATTAATTTGCAATGGCTCCTCCATCCCTTGGCTCCCATTTGTGGGAGCTTATTCCATATACCTATGGAATAAGCTAGCTCTGGCTTTTAACTAATTCTAGATAAAACTCAGAGGCAAGGATGATTTTAGATAGCGATATAAGTATTTACATACTTATTTAGATTTGAGTTTCTCACGTTTATCAGAAGGATCTGTAGTATTTTCTTAGTGAATCTTTGTATCCTCCATGTGTAACTCTTGGAAAATAGAAGGAATTGAATGTGTTTACTGAATGAATTTTCAAATCCTAAATTTGGAGAAAGAGTGGATGGATAGGGAGGAAATAATCCAATCTCTGTTTGCTCAGGGTGGTGAATCATGCACCCTTGGCCTGTTTCCAGCCATCTTAACCCAGAACATAAGAACAAGTACTAATCGCTGTTCTGAATGTCAATATTTAAAACTGTGTTTATTTTCTGGGTAAGGTCTTTATTTGTTTATGCTTCTCTCAATGCTCTGTAGCTCTGTTTTTCTGCCCTTCAATTTGTTTGTCTACCCTGATGGAAAGCTTAGATGAAGTGGAAATGATGCCTATTTTAATGGCTTCATGGCACTCAAGTAGGTACTCAAAGGCACTATTTTGAATGGAGCCTTTGGGAGACCCTAATGAGTGACACCATTCTAAATGAACTGAAATACCAAAAGAAAGCCTCTCTCTTTGGAAGAAGAATACTGAATGACATCAGTGTTTTTCCAAAGCACAGCACCATCATTTAGAAAACATTCCTCATTACTTTGGAAGTCTCTGCCTCCATGCCCCAGTGCCCATTTCCTCTAAGGGGCACGTCTGGGGTTAAGCAGAGGAAGGAAGGCAGAAATGGAGGACCAAAACACTGTATTGTTGCTTTTCCTGGAGCCATGACATTGCCATAGATTTCCAGCATAAAAATGGCCATCTTTATATGTACTTCAATAAACCTCCCAGCAGTGAGACATAGGTTGGCAAATCTGTGGGGTCTTCCATTGGACCAGGCTTCTGCTTTGCTGTAAAACAGCATCAAATAAAAAAGGAACCACAGGGCTGGGTTACATTTTACAGAACACTTGTTAAAAATACAACTTTCAAGTGTTGTTTCCCAGAGACTCCAATCCAGTGGATCTGGCACGTGATCTATATGGGAACCACTCAGACTGCTTCAAAGCTCAGGGGCATCTAAAGACACCTGGGGACGTAACCCCACTTGTCTAGTGCAGGTGCACAGTAGGATACAGTTATGTAACCATGACTTAGCACAGGTAAACACACGTGTGCTAGTTGTGGCACTATGGAAGAATGTAAATATGAGCTAACAACCTGTGTAAGAATTATACAATAAAGGTGCCAGCACTCTTGCTCTGGCTCTTTGCTCTGCTCCATGCTGCCTGCTGTTGTTGCTAATGTTTTGCATATGTGTGTTTTTTAACCATGGGAGTTCACCCGTGAAAATCTCCCTTGGGCCCCCAAGCAGGCCAACAGTCTAGAATTCAAGAACTCCAGGAGATGCTTGTCATCAGATAAGTTTTAGAGTTACTGTATCTAACCATCTAATTTTATAGATGATGGGACTGAGGCTTGGAAGATGCAATGACTTGGCCATGGTCACACAGTAATTCTGTGTTCAAGACTACTAGAAACCACTTTTTTTTAACTTTTTCCCCTCAAGTTGGTATATTAATACCTTAATTGATAGATCTCTTAGAAATGAAGCTTTTTTTGTAAGTAAATTTGGTACATCAGTCTTCAGAAAGTACATGAAGTAGTGTTGGACTATGTCATCTCATGAAGCTTATTCCCGCAGGACTGGTCACATAAGACAAAAATATTTCCATGGGTAGCATCTGTTTCCAGGTTGGGGATAACTAAAGGTAATAAAGGCCAATCTACTACAGCTGGAGGGATTTTCAGAAAGAAAGACAGTAGAAAACAGACTTATGATGTTCCTTCTTTCTTTACTGAGCCTGACCCTGCAATGTTGAGTTACTATCTGTGTCAGACAGCTTTGCGTCACTATACAAAATACCTGTGATAATCAACTTAAAAAGCACAAAGGTTTGTTTTGCTCACAGTTTTGGAGGCTTCAGTCCATGGTCAGTTGGTTCCATTGCTTTGGGGCCTGTGATGAGTCAGGACATCATGGTGGGAGCATGTAGTGGAACAATATGCTCACCTTGTAGCAGCTGGGAAGTGAAAGAGAAAGTGAAAGGGCCAGTCTCTCAATATCTCCTCCAAGGGCATGCCCACAATGACCCAACTTCCTCCCACTAGACCAGTGATGGTGAACCTTTTAGTGCTTTCAGTGATAACAAATAGCTATATGTTCACTACCACTGCACTAGGCTCTACTTTTTTGTTTGTTTGTTTCTTTGTTTGTTTTGTTTTTTTTCGGTACCGGGCCAGGCAGGTGCTGTGCTGCTGAGCTAAATCCCCAGCCTCTAGGTTCTACTTCTTAAAGATTCTACCACTTCCTAATAGTGCCAAGCTGGAGACCGAGCTTTAAACACATTGGGCTTTGGAGGACATTTCAGATCCAAACTATATAGTTTTCTCAAAAACTTTCTTTTGAGAAACTACTTTTTCTTTCACCTGGCTCTCCTTTGCCTCTAAGGTAAAGTTGGAATTTTTTAACATGGTGTATTAGTCCATTTTCTGTTACTATAATGAAGCAACAGCAGCTGGGTCATATTTAAAAAGAGGTTTATGTAGCTCATGGTTCTGGAGACTGAAAGTCCTTCCACCCTCAACCACAACACCTTATGGCTAATGAGGGTATGTATAAGAGAGAGAGATCAAATACCAAGATAGGAAGTCAGACATGGGGAGGGGCCAGACTCACTCTTACAAAAGGTTGATCTCATGAAAACTATCTTGGTCCTATAATATCTAGATGCCCTAGATAGTTATCTAGATGTCCTAGTTGATATCTAGATGTCCCCCAAAACCTTATACATTCATAGATGGGGGAGATGATTATATCATGGTGGTATGATACTAATGATATGGGAGGTGAAGCCTGGTTGAAAAAGATGAATCCTGGGGTGTGGTGTGGAAGGGTGTATCCTCCTCCCTTCTGCCTTGATCTCTCTCTGCTTTGCCACAATGCCATAAACAAGCCTAATCTGCTATGCCCCTCTGCCATGTCAACAGGTCTTAGAGCCAGCTGACTATGGACTGAAACCTCTACAAACTCTGAGCCAAAATAACATTTCCTCCTTGCAATTGTAGGTGATGGGTATTGTGTTCAGGAATGAGAAAGTAACTAAGACACATCAGAGCTATTTTAATCCCTTCTGACTGCAGTTGCCCCAAAGCATTGCTATACTGGTGACCAAACTTTCAACCTGCAAACCCTTGATGGACACATGCAAACCATAGCACACAACATATAAGGCCCTTTGAGCCAATTTTGCCTGTCGTCATGCCTAATCAGTCACCATGTCCCCAGCCAACTGACTCTCTTGCCAGATGAATTTACTATTCTATAAGCATTCCAGGCTTTCCTGGGATTTTGTGTCTTTGCAAACACTGTTCCCTGAGCCTGGAATTCCATACCCTACCTTCACTCTTATGCCTTCTTGATGGTGTAGCAAACTCCAACTTGTCCATTACATTTGTTTAAACATTATCTCCTCTGAGAAGTCATCTCCAGTACCTTAGGTATGGTAACTTGTTTTGCCCTCTTGGCTCCAACTGTGTTTTGTTTGAATTTGAATTTGTCTGTTTACATGTTAAGAGCATGATTTGGGCTTTAGGGGGACATTGAGGGACTTAACTGTGAGTTAAGGTACTCAAGGTCAGTGTTACATTTTATTTATATTGACATCTACAACATGCAGTACACAGAAATCAATCAATAAATGGGGGAATAATACAACACTGAAGCTGGTATTTGTAATTTTCAGTCTTTTAAAAAATAATTCAAATACCACAAAATTCACCCATTTAAAGTATACAATTAAATAGTTTTTATAAGTTCATAAGAATGTGTAGCTATCATCAAAATCCAATTTTAGAAATTTTGTCTCCCCAGAAAGAAATAATTTACCCCTTAGGTACCTCCAGCCAGCCCTGAGCAACCACTAATCTATTTTATCATTAGATTGCGCATCCTGAACATTTCATATAAATGGAATCATATAATATATAGTCCTTTATGACTGGATTCTTTCACTTAGCATAACATTTTAAAGACATCCACGCATACTGTGTGTCAATATTTCATTTTTTGTAGCCAAAAATTCCATTGCATGCATATATCACATTTCATTTACCTATTCATCAAGTAAAGACCATTTAGGTTGTTTCTATCCTTTAACCATTATAAATAATGTTAGGTCCAACATTCATGCACAGATTTTTGTGTGGGCATTTGTTTTCTTCTGGGTAGAATTCTAGCTATAAAATTGCTAGGTCATATGAATTTTGGCTTGTATCTAAATGTCCCCCCAAAGCCTCATGTGGTCATAGGTGGAGCTTTTTGGAGGTGGTTGGATCTAGAGTGTGTGACACTGGGGTTAAGTGTGTGATGCTGGGATTAAAGGTGTGATGCTGGAAATAAGGGTGCTCCACCCTGGGTATGAGTGCTACCCAACCTAAGGGTGGGTATCCTGGATGAAATATAAGAACAGAAAGAGGGTTGCTGCCATCATTTACTACTTCATTGTTAGTTGCTGCTGCTGCTGCTGCTTACTGCTTGCTACTTCACCGCTGACTACCTTCTGCCTGCCCTGCTATGCCATGGACTGTTTCTCCTCTGTGATGACCCTCTGCCACATCACTCTCCTTTGGATCCAGCCAGCCAACTATGGACTAAAACGTCTACAAATTGTGAGAAGAAATAAACCTTTCCCCCTCTGGGTGTCAGGTATTTTGTCTCACCAAAGTAACTAAGACAATATGGCAATTCCATTTAACCTCTGGCAACTGCCAGACTGTTTTCCAAAGCAGCTGTGCATTTTACACTCCCACCAGCAATACATTATGGTTCTAATTCCTCCACATCCTCATGGACACTTGTTACTGTCCAACTTTTTGATTATAGTTATTCTGGAGGGGATGAATAGTATCTTGGGTGTTTGATTTGCATCTCCCTTATGACTGCTAATTTTGAGCATATGTTCATGTGCTTATTGCCCTCTTTTTCCCCAGTATTAGGGATTGAACCCAGGCCCTTGCACATGCTAGGCAAGTGCTCTACCAGTGAGCTACATCCTAGCCATGCCCCTCCTTTATTGAGACAGGGGCTAGCTAAGTTTCCCAGGCTGGCCTGGAACTTGTGATCCTCCTACTTTAGCCTTCTGAGTAGCTGGAATTATAAGTGTGTGCCTCCATGCCCAGTTTATAAATCTTTTTTAGAGAAATGGCCCTTTAGATTATTTGCCCATTTCAAATTGGGTTATTTTTCTTTTTATTGTTGTTTCAAAAGTTCCTTATATATTTTGGACATGAGTTTCTTTTCAGATTATGTTTGCAAAAATTTTATCAAATTCTATGGGTTTTTTTTTTTTATGTTTGTGATGTTCTTCTTTGAAGTGCAAGGTTTTTTGTTTTTTGTTCCTCCAAGTCTTTGCTGTATTGACAAATTTTTTGGTCCATTCTTTTTTTTTATTTTAAAGAAAATAGTATTAAAAAATAACAATAGGAAAATACAAACAAAACAATGCAAGGACATTAAAAATGATACGAGGTTTCAAACCAAATGATAGGGATTAACAGTGGCTGTTACATTACATATTGGTATCTTCAACAAAGTTGCTCAGATTACCAGATGTAAGAATAGAATATTGATCAAATCGTTAGAGGAAATAAGAAAACAATAACTTAAAAGGACATTAGAGACAATATATAGTTTCGCTAGACAGGATTGTAGGAATTCACCAATGGTTGTTATACTGCAAGCTGTTGTAGTCACATAAATTGCTCACATTACCAGATATAAGCATGCAAAATTGGTCAAAATATATAAAAAAAAACTTTTAATCATTAACTGTTCCCCTGAATAAACCATCAGATATCAGCAGTACAGTTATGCCACCGATCTATCTATCTATATATCTCCACATATATATATATATAAAGCCCTAGTACTTTCTTTTTCTTCTTTCCCTCAGCCCAGTTGTTCTTTCCTTTGAGCAATTTCTTTCCCTTTCTTATTATTTATTGTACATTTTGGGCTTTATTTACTCTTTCATGTTCTTACACCAAGGAGACAATGTAATATTTACACATCTGGGTCTGATTTATTTCACTTATGAGTATGGTCTCTAGTTGCATCCATTTACCTATAAAAGCCTCAAGTTTATCTTTTTTATAGCTGAGTAATACTCCATTGTATAAAAATATCACATCATTTTTATCCATTCCTCAGTGGATGGACATTTGGGTTGTTTCCAAGATTTAGCTATGACAAATTACACTGCTATAAACATGGGTGCACATATATCGTCGTAGTATGACATTTTTAATTCTTCTGGAAAAATACCCAGAAGGGGAATAGCTGGATTAAGTGGGACTTCCAGTCCTAGTTTTGTGAGGAATCTCCAAACTGATTTCCATAGTGGTTTCACCAATCTACACTCCCACCAGCAGTGGAGAAGTGTTCCTTTTTCTTCACAGCCTCTCCAGCATTTGTCATTGGTTGATTTCTTAATGAGAGCTATATTTTGTGGGTGATGAAGCTCAAGGTTTTTTAAAGTCTAGTTTATCTTTCATTTTCCTGATAGTTATTCTTTGATATCATATCCAAGAAACTGTTGCCTAACCCAAGGTCATAAAGATTTATTACTATGTATTCTTCTAAGAGTCATATACTGTTAGATTTTACACTTAAGTCTGATGAGGCTTCTAGTTAATTTTTGTGAATGGTTTGAGGTAGGGATCCAACTTCATTCCTTTGCTTACAAATAACTAGTTGTCCCAAAATCATTTGTTGAAAAGAATATTCTTTCTCCTTTGAATTGTTTTGGCCCTTTATATATGACTATAAATGTGAGGGTGTGCAGACTTAACTGTTGAGCCATATCTCTGTTCTTCTACCACTAACTGAAAACTTGTACTGCACTTTTAATTATGGATTGAAATGCTGTCCATGCAAATACAGTTGGTGACAATGAAATGTGAAGTTCAAAGAGTCCTTAAAATTACAGGATGCTTAAGGTCCTGAGAGAAACTCTGCCCTCGCAGACATAAGGCACTGGATCTATGCCCTGTGAGGTCTATGCTGAGGGTCTATGCTTCGCTGCTGCCTTGGTGAGGAAACACAGATCCTCTTTTGTTTGGAATTGGCTGTACCCTGCTCAGCAGGCTTCCTGTCTGTGGGAATTCCCACTGAAACCTTCCTTTCTTCTTTTGCTTCAAAACAAACTCCATCTACCCAAATCTTACTCTCTCTCTTATATTAATATTTGAGTTTCAGGTATGAGATTCATATTTTGAGTTCCCCAGTATATTAGGTGTGGTTTTCAGTAAGATGCAAACATATAAAATGCCCTCAAAGGACATAAATTTTAGGGGCACACAGAAGCAAAACATCAAGTAAACCAATACATCAATAAAGTAATTCCAGATAGTGATAAATACTGTGGAAAAATACAAGAAAAGGAACAGTGTGGCAAGTGAAAAGGGGGTCCAAGAGGATGGAATTAGAGTGAGTCTTATGAAGGGAGCCTAGTGAAGATCTCAGAGGGGAATGATCCAGAGGAGGGAAGAGCAAGTACAGGGCTCCAGAGAGGCTGCAAGGAGCAGCAAGAAAACCAATGGGCTGGAGTAGAGTGAGGGGAGGAGAAAGGGGTGGGACGAGGAGGAGGTCAGAGAAGAAGCCCACGGCAAGATTCTGCAGCACTTTATAGACCAAGATGAGCAGCTCAGATTTTATTCTAGATGTGAAGGAAAGCCCTTGGAGAGTTTGAGCAAGGGAGACACGATGTGATTTACACTTTAAAGAGCACCTTGATAGAAGAAAACAGATGCAACTCTTTATGACCTTGAGTTAGGCAAAAAACTCTTGCATGTGACATACCAAAGCTTCACTCACAAAAGGGGAAAATTGAACAATTAGATTTCATAAAAATTAAGAATTTCTGCTCTCTTACAAGCCCTGTTTAGAGGATTAAAAAATGAGGCATAGCCAAGCCATCATTTAAGAAGCCTAACAGTCATCATTCCATCCTAACTAAAAGTAAAAAGTGGAACAAGCTAGAAAACGTACAATTCTTTTCAGATCCATAAGAGAAATGAGGTAACAGGGCAAACTGCCACCTCTTAAATTAGAGAGGTGGCAAGAGGGGGATGTGGATGCATAAAATCACAATATACTGGAGCAGTAAGCAAAAATCTATAGGAGCACCAGTATAGGGTAGAAAAACTTAAACAGTAATTGACAAGTTGGCATGGAGAGGAGGGGAACCACACTTCTGTGTTTTACCTCCTAGAACTTGACTAACTTCTTCCAGCGAATATTGGAGAAAAAAATTCTCACTCTTCTAGCAAGGGTAGGAGAAAAAACTATCTTGAAATGCAGTCGTATATTGCTTAACAATGATGCTGTTATCAGAAATGTACTGCATGGCAATTTGTGTTATAGGAATATTATAGAGTGTACTTTCACACACCTAGATGGCATTAGCCAATTGCTAGATGTGTTCTCTTGATGTAAGCAAAAGGTGAGGTATAAACTATGAGTATCACTCAGTGGCAGAGTGTGTGCTTAGTGTATACGAGGCCTTGAGTTCAAACCTTAACACCAAAGAGAAAAAAAGAGAGAGATAGCCAGGCATCGTGGCACCTGCAATCCTAGCACTCTGGAATGAAGCAGGGTGATTGCAGAGCTCAGCCTGGGAAACTTAGAACTTAGCAAGAACCTATCTCAAAATAAAAAGAGTACAAATAAAAAAGGACTGGGGATGTAGTTCAATACAAAGACCCCAGATTCAATCCCCAGAAATGGAGGAAGAGAGAGACAGAGACAGAGACAGAGAGACAGCGAGAACCAGAAATGAGGTAAACATGAGATAAATGAGGCTGCTGCCAGTAACGTGCATTCTATTTTATGGTAAACTTTTTTTGTCTCACTGAGGATCAAACCCAATCCATTGTACATGTTAGACAAGTGTCCTACCATCCTTGGTCTTATAGTAAACATTTTATTTTATATATAGTTAGAGAGTACTCTAAAATAATGATAGAAATCATAGCATAATAAATACAAAAACCAGCAACATAGTCATTTATTATCATTATCAAGTATTACCTATTGTACATAATTGCAGGTGCTATACTTTGATAGGATGGGCAGTGCAGTGGGTTTTTTTACACTAGCGCCACCACAAATACATGAGTAATGCATTGCAATATGACAGTATGATGGCTAAAATATCACTAGGTAATAAAAAATGTTTAGCTCCATTATAATTCTATGGGACTACCGTCATTTCTGTGGTCTGTAACTGACCAAACTTTTATGTGGCATATGACAACACATCAGAGAATTCTATTATTCTCAGCAAGGTCTGGCCTCAGGAAAAATGAATTGATGAGATTTATTTAACTCGATGAATTGGGTTTTAATTATAGCCTAATTGATCTGAGGAAAAAGAATATCTGTTTTAGTCATTCTATCCAAACTATGGATTGAGGAAAAAAAATAAGAAACACATGGGAAGTTTATACTCCACAGGCATAAGTTTACCAGACACTGAGATCTAATCATTGGACTATATAGTTAGTCTCCTACTATGTACAAGCATCTTTCCCTGTACATCTTACCACTGTCTCACTAAAGATCTATTTACCACTGTTCTGTTCACATAGTACATTATGTCGGGCAATCAAGACAAAATTACAAGATGTACTGAAAATCAAAAAGAACAGAGAAAGCAGCAGAACTATATTTAGATATACTAGGGATGTTAGAATTATCATACCTTGAATGTAAAACTTCTGTGATAAATAGGCTAAGAACTTTAACTGTTAAAGTAGACTTCATGTAAAGACAGATGGAAAATATAAGCAGAGAGAGGGATATTCTAAGAGAGAATCAAAAATACGTGCTAGAAATAAAAAATACTGTAACAAAGCTGAAGACTGCCTTTGATGGGCCTATTGATAGATGGGACATGGTTGTGAAAAGAGTCTCTGTGCTTAAGCACAACTATATAAAGAATGAAAAAATTGGTCAAGAGAAAAGACTGGAAAAAGAAAGAATGTCCAAGAACTGTTGGACAACTACAAAAAATATAATATATGTGCTACAGAAATTTCCAGACCAAAAAGAAAAGAAAGGAACAAAAGAAATGTGTGAAGCAATGACTTAAAAATTCCCCCAAATGAATGTCAGACACCAAACCACAGATTCAGGAATCTCAGAGAACATCAAACAGGAAAAACACAAAACTAAAACAAATCACCTATGTATATCATATTGAAACTTCAGAAAATCGTCAAAAGTACAGAAAAAAATTCTAAAGGAAGCCATTTATGTAGGAGAGCAAAGATAAGATTATATCAGATTCCTCCTCAGAAATCATATGTATGAGCTTTCTGTCACTATAATAGAATACTTGAGATAATAAACTTATAAAAAGAAAAGATTTGCTTTTGACTCAGTTTTTGGAAGTCCTAGTTCATGACTGCTTTGGACCTGTGGTAAAACAACACCTTATAACAGGAGTGTGTGGTAAAGCAAAACTGCTAACCTCACCAGCCGTGAAGATTAGAGAAAGAGGAACAGACCATGGTCCTACAAGCCATCCTGAGAGGATGTCCCCAGTGATCTAAAAAATCCTTTTATATCCAGAAGGCCCACAACACCTCCCAATAGGCCATCCTGGGGAACAGTCTACAACACATGGGTCTTAGGGGTACATTGAAGTTCCAAAATCTTGGAAGATGGAAGAGAAAGAAAACACTTGAACTGTTGAGAGAAAGAAACCCCACCAATCTGGAATTCTGTTCCCAGGGAAATTAGCTTTCAAAAGCAAGGAAAAAATAATTTTCATATAAATAAAAGTTTAAGAGAATTTGCTGCCAGTAGACTTGCTTTGAGAAAATGTTAAAAACAAAGTTCTTCAGTAAAAAGAAAGAGTAGGTAAGTCAGAAACTCATGTTTACAGAAAGAAAAGAAAAACATCAGAGAGGAATATATGTGAAAGTAAAATAAAAACTTATTTTCTTATTCTTAACCGATCTAACAGATAATAGTTCAAAACAGGAAAATGTATTCAACTGTGTGTTTATGTAGTGTGTGTGCACCTTCTTGTATATTTATATGTAAGTGAAATAAACTGCAACAATGATATAGGAACAAGAAGGAAAAATTAGGATTAGATGGTTGCTATAAAGTATACCACCTATGAAACTGTATAGTTATATTTCAAAGTGGATTTAGATTAGTTGTAATATATATTGCAAACTCCAGTGCAACCACTAAAAAACAATTTAAAAGTATAACTGACATGCTATATGCTGGGAAAGGAGAAAAAATGAAATTATGCCTAATTAAAACTACAAAACAAAAATAAGAACAAAGAAAAGGGAAACAATTAGAAAACAATAACAAGTATGGTATTAAACACATAGGTATAAATCTATCAAAATAAATACAAAAGGTGTAAGAAGAAAAGAACTAAATAAATTGAGAGATATTCTATGTTCTTGCATTGTCAAGATGTCAGTTCTTCCCAACTTGACCACAGATGCAATACAATCCTAACATTTTTTTTTTTTTTTCTTCCGGTACCAGGGATCAAACTCACGACCTTGCGCTTGCCAGGCAGGCGCCGTGCCTCTGAGCTATATCCCCAGCCCCTAATCCTAACATTTTTAAAAAAGGAACAGCGGCAATACAATGGGAAAAGACAATCATTCCAACCCGTAGTGCTGGAATAACTGAACATCCTCATGCCAAAACATGAATCTAGACACAGATCTTACACCCTTCACAAAAACGAACTCAAAATGGATCACAGGCCTAAGGGTAAAACACCATACTATAAAATTTCTAGACAATAATGACATAGGAAAAAAAACCCTAAATGACCTAGTATTTTGCTATGATTTTTAGTTTAGTAGGAGATGTTGCTAGTGGGAGAGGGTATGTACTTATGACAGTAGGCTGTAAGTGAGAAATCTCTGTACCTTCTCAATTTTGCTATGAATCTGTTATGTTCTAAAAAGCAATGTGTAGTTTTTTTTTTTTAAAGACAAGACAGGCTAGGAGGAAATATTTGCAAATCACATATTTAACAAAGGACATACATCTAGATTTTTAAAAGCTGTCTAATTTCCACAGTCAGGAAACAAGCAATCCAATTAGAAAATAGGTAAGTCTTGGGCACTTTACTCAAGAAGGTGTATGAATCACAAATAAGCACACAAGCAAATGTTTAACATCACTAGCCATTACAAAAATACAAATGAAAAGCATCATTAGATTATGCATCTATTCATTAGTTGTTCCACATATCAGCAGAACAACTAAAATGTTTTAAAAGTGACAATATAAATGCAGGAGAGATCGTGGAGAAACTGGATCTCTAGTACACTGATGGTGGGAATATAAAATGGTATTATTCTGGAAAACTGGTAATAGCTTATAAAGTTAAACATATAATTATCTAGCAAGTTAGTGATGCCCTCTGAGTGTTTACTCTGAAAGAAATGAAAATGTATGTTCACTCAAAAACTTTCGATGAATGTTTATACTACCTCTATTAATAACCACCTCAAATAGGAAAATTTAAATGTCCTTTGGTAAATAGCTGGATATACAAGCCACGGCACAGCCATACTACAGAACATTATTCAGCAGTAAAAAGGAATGACCAAAAGAAAGGCTCCACCATGAAAGAGTGTCAGTGCGTTATGACAAGTGAATGAGCCAGAAAGACTGCATACTGTGACTCTGTTTGTATAACATTCTGGAAAAGGCAGCACTGCAGGGATAGGAAATAGATCAGTGTTTGCCTGGGACAGAGAACAGGACATATAATGGAGTCCAGGGGAATATTTCAGAATGATGGATCTCTTCTATATCTTAATTGTGGTGATGTTTGCAAGACTGTACACATTTGCCAAAACTTGCAGAATGACTAAGTAGATGAATGATGAGGCTAGTTCCTGAAGTGGGGCTAAATGGGGGGAGACCAAGTGTCAGGGGTGTGGAATCAACGATTCTTTTCCAGATGTGCTAAATGTGAGAGGCTCATTAGATACCTTCGTGGAAGTGGCATCTATAATCCCAGAGTTGAGCAGAGAAGTCAGAAGTACAAGTATAAATTGCAAGTCATCAGCACTTTGGTGGTATTTTTATATCATAACTACACCATCATCAATCACCAGGTTAGGGCTGGGGATTTAGCTCAACGGCAAAAGCGCCTGCCTGGCAAGCACAAGGTCGTGAGTTCGGTTCCCGGGACTGGAGAAAAACCAAAAAAAAAAAAAAAAAAAAAATCACCAGATTAATGTTACCTATGCTATTTCTATCCTGGGCAGTGTCTGTACAGACTACAAAGTGCATTTTCTTAAATGGTGTTAATAAAATGAGGATGAAGTTATTTTCATCAATTTTACTCTGCAGTTATTTTCTTAAATAACTTTACAGAAATTATTTTCTCAATTTTACTCAGGTTCAGTTTAGATATAGCCAGCCAAAGGCAAGTACATATAAACAGAACATTACCTTTGACCTACCTGTTTTGTGAACATTAAGTTGCAATTCAAAACAGGGGTAAATGCCTTGAAATTTTTAACTACTGTAAGCTACGAAAGAATGCCAGATTTGATTGGTCCTATAAACATGATTTATTGTCTATGTGGATGTGTGCATATAACTCATAAGTATTTTAAGAGGGAAATTGAAAACATATTTTAAATGTACGGAAATTAGCACAAATAGAAAGGAACAATAGATAGTAAAAGAAGTAACATGCTAGATTTTGTGGCTTTCTGGAAGTAGGAAAGGAAAGATGAAATGCTTAAGCAAATACATCCTATGTAAATAAAAAGTTAAAAGGAACAGTCAGCTCTGACTCTTATGTTTGCACTTTTACAGTCAAAAGCATTTTATTTTTTGTTTTGTCTTTGAATTGATTCCCTTATATAACACATGTTAAAATAACTGGAAAAATGTGATTAACTGTTGCCAGCTGAAATTCTTGTCCCAAAAGGACAACTCCCTTCTCTGCTTTGTTTTCATACTGTAGGCATTGTAAGCTGTGGTTGGAACGAAAGCAGGTAGGACGGCTCTGCAGAAGAGAGGATTCTAGTGTTGGGCCTCCTAAATTTGCAGCTATCATTAATATACTAAGTTCTGCCAGAGCCGCTATGGTCTCACACAGGGTGTGGTCAGCAGGAATTTTGCCATAGGCTCAGTTCCTGCAAGAACCCAGGCTTGCTAAAGTATAATTTGGTGGTAAAGGAAGAGGGAAGGGTGAAACAAAGTACTGTCATAGACACAGACACAACACTAACATCTACTTTTATAATCTGATCGATGGAAGATGGTTGGCATTGTATACATTCAAAAGACTACTTTGACTGGGCATAGTGGTGGCATGCCTGTAATCCCACTTACCCAGGAGGTTGATGGAGGAAAGCTGCAAGTTCGAAACCAGCCTGAGTAACTTAGTGAGCCCATCTCAAAACAAAATAAAAAAGAGATCAGATGTAGCTCATAGGCACAGGTGTGCTTAGCATAGTCCTGGACTCAATCCCCAGCATCAAAAAACAACAGCAGCAAGCACAGCGTATCACCTAAACATCTTATCTACACTAAGGTCTACGAAGGTTGGAGCACTTAAGAAAAGCTTTATGAATCTCATTTTTCTCTTGGGAAGGGACACAGATAGTAGAAATCTGAACAACAGTGCCATTTTTCACTAAGCAGGCAATCTAGAATTGTATAACCAAATTCAAGGAAAGAGGGGAGATTTACCAAACTAAGATGCCAGCATAGTCTAGAACTGTACCGTTAAAGATGATAGCTACTAGTCACGCATGACTATTTAAATATGAATTCATTTAAATTACATTAATACTAAATTCTGCAGTTCTGCACAATAATCATATATGGCTGTTGGTACTATATTGGAAAAACACAGGTATAAAACATTTCAATCACAGAAAGTTATGTTAGAGAGTGGAGTTCTAGAATCATGAAAATATGGGAGAATTTCCCCAAGCCAATTAGTGTGCTAGGTAGTAACTTAGTCTTTTTATTCTTTTT
>NW_004955406.1:9794791-9839613 GCF_000276665.1 Chinchilla lanigera | reverse complement strand
TTTTTTTTTTTTTTTTTTTTTTTGGTACCAGGGAATCAAACTCAGGACCTTGCGCTTGCCAGGCAGGTGCTTATGCCACTGAGCTATTTCCCCAACTGTAACTGAGTTCTATATGCTTCCTGTGGTCATGAAGTATCCAGAATCCAGAAGGCACTGATTTAATTAATTTAATAAATGTACATTGGGCACCTACTATTATGAGGCTAGGTAATATAAGAGACACAAAACTGAATAAAGCAGGTTCCAGCCTTAAGAAGCTTAACACCAAAAAGAGAAGTAAGATTTGTTGTGTTAGTTTTTGATTACTCCAACACATATCTGAGATACTCAACTTGTAAAGAGAAAAAGGGTATATTGGCTTACAGTTTTGGAAGTTTTGGTCTATGATCAACTGGTCCTATTGCTCTGGGTCTCTAGGAAGGCGGTACTATACATCATGGTGGGGAGGTATGGCAGACAAAACCATCGGTCTCATGGGGAGCCAGGGAGCAGAGGGGAAGAAGAAGTGATGGGAGTCCCATATCTCCTTTGAAGGTACGGTCCCCAAATGACCTGAAGACCTCCAACAAAGGCTCACACACCTTCCAATAACACCATTCTAGTGAATAAGCCTTAAACACATGGGTCTTTGGGGGACATTCTAGATTCAAGTTATAACACCTGTGTACAAATAATCAATGTATAAAATAAAAAGTAATAAATATCCAAGGAGAGGTACAAGCAAAGCACACAGAAATTCAGAGAATGGGTATATCATTTGTTTGAAGGCCTCAAGAATGCTTTTTAGATAGACACTTGAGACAAACCTTAAGAAGGCAGTTGGGGGTGGTAGAGAATCCCTGAAGACGGCAATCCAGAGATCAAATCTAGTTCAATTATGTCCTCACTCACTGTGTGACCTTGGGTAACTCAGGTTTCAGACCTCAGTTTATCGACTGGGTAAGAAGAATAAAGGAAGAATGAATTTTCAGATGGAGACCAGTAAAAGCAAAGGTGGCGTGCCAGATGGATATGTGGATGAGAAATAAAATAGCCTAATAAATACTGAAGCATAACTCTCTTATAATTTGCACCTGGACATTACATAATTGCAGGACAGCCCATAGAATTGTGTATACAAAAATGAAAAGCCACTATCACAAGAACAAAAGGTTTTGGTTTTGGCAGTGTCTTGATAGTTTAGGTCAAATAGGAGAAGCAAAGCAGAAAGAATGTGAGCAGTTGTATTTGCATTTAAATATGGTTTTTAAGTGGCTCTGAAGAATAACTCTACTAATTTACTCCTCTTTGGGAACAGATTGTCATTTGTAGGAACTGGTGAGCAAGAGCCACACTTTAGGAAACAATATATAAAATTACAGGACATTTCTGAGAAAGAAAAAAAGCAAGTGAGAGTCTGAAGTTGAGGAATCACTATGAACAGAATGTTAAAAAGTAACACTGACATGAAAAGGCTAGAGCCAAGAACATGGTTGTTAAAATAAAATGTCGATCATATGTGGAATGCGTAGCCTCTTGTTAAGACGCAGACAGAAAATAGTGCATAAGTGAAATACCAGCTCAGCAGGTTTGTAGATCTGTATCTCTTAAGTGAATATGAATGGATATCGAGAAATATTTGTGTTTTGCAGCTGCACCAAAGCATCTGTCAGTAGTTCCATTATCATTTTCTCATATATATATTTTTATATCCAGGCAGAAATATTTGAGCAAGTAAAACTATATGCCTTGTGTGTTCAAATATCTCAAAGTATTTACTTAATGGCTAGAATTAAAAGTTTCTAGAAATTGTTTTTCTAACCTCAAAGCTCCCCACTGGCTAAGGGCACATTTCTCAGTCTCTTAAAATCCTGGAAATAAGGTCCAGTATAAGCCACGGGAAGAGACATAACTATTATAAATAGAGATATTATGTGATCAACTACTCATCCAAGTTTTTAAAAATAGACCAAAGTGCTCCTCCCTCCAAGATTCATAGAATTGGCTTTAAAAATAAATGTGAATTGTCTACTAAATATATGTCTGAACAACATGCCCATATTTGTGCAGGATCCCTTAAATCCAACTGATGTCATTTTCCCGAGCTGATCTACTACTACAGATGACTATCATTACTTTGCGAAAGTAACATGGAAAGATTAATTGTTAGGACCATAGTCAAGTAGAGCTAGCTTTTGTTTTACCAACTTCCCAATTCAATTTCATGGTCTTTTTCTCTTTTGTTTTCTTTTCTTTTTCTAAAACTTGAACTCCAGAAGACAGAGGTTAACATCTAGTCAGGATCAACTCAAACTGAAAGACTGCCATGAGCACTCACGTGTTGAGGCGGCTGTGGGAGCACAGTGGCGGAGCACTTGCTTGGTATGTGAGAGGCCCTAGCACCATGGAAAAAAAGAAAAGAAAAAGCTCACATGTCAAAAGGGGCTGTCAATTCATATTTTAATGAAAATCATCCATGTCATCTAAGTTTTCCAGTTGGTTGGCCTAAAGGTAATAGTATTATTTTTCATATTACGGTGATTTGTGATTTTATAAAGTTGTTCTGTTTGTACAGTAATTTCATCTTTATGATTCTGAATCTTGTTTTTGTCTTTTGTTTCTTGACTAGCCTTGTTAAAATGTATATTCATATATTTTTTCTAAGAACTACCTTGTTTGTGTTTATTCATTTTCCATTTCAGCCGATTTCACTCTTATTTTTATTGATGCCTTCTGTTGTGGGTAAAACTGTGCCCTCTCCTGAAATATATGTTGCAGTTCTTCACCCCCAGAACCTCAGGATGTAGCCTTATTCAGAAATAGACTCACTACAAGTGCAACTAGTTAAACCAAGATATAGTCAAACTGGAGTAGAAGACCCCTAATCCAATGAGTCTAGGTCCTTATAAGAACAGTGAGGGGCCAGGGATGTAGCTGAGTGGTAGAGCAGCACTGCAAAAGAAAACATGTAATTTGAGCACCAAGGGGAGACACTGTGAAGATAGGACTGGAGGACTGCATCTCTAAGCTAAGAAATACCTGATGTGACCAGAGACAGAGAGAGATACAGAATAATTTCTTCCCTAGCACCTACAGAGGGCACATGGTCCTGCCTGAAGAACCATGAGACAATACATTTCTGTTGTTTTAAGCCTACCTGGTTTGTAGTTTTTTGTTATTGCAGCCCTAATATGCTTTTCTTCTCTACTCTTTCATTATCCTATTATTTTTCTGTGTTATATGTTGAAAGTTTAACTTGTTTGTTCTTGGCCTTTCTTAATATATGCAATTAAGGCTACACATTTACCTTTAGACACTGTCTTTTAGGGGTGTGGGATGTGCTGCAAATCAAGCCCAGAGACTCACGTGTACAAAGTAAGTACACTACTAATGAGCCACCCCCCTAGGCCAGGAGTAAATGTTAAAATCCAAAAATACATAGACATTTAAATTACATCTTTAGTGTTGATTTCTAATTGAATTATAGTACATCTGACACTGATTTAAATGAATTATTGAGGATACTTTTTAACCTACATAGGATTTGGAAAAGTTCCACAGATACTTGCAAAGTATGCACTGTACTTTATTTCCACAGTTCACAGTGTTACATGTAGCAATATAAGAATTAGATTAAACTTTCAATTTTATGTTGAAATCTTCTGCCTACTACTAATTTTTTAAAAAGATTTTGCCTGACCTATCAAAAGTATATAACAATCCTTTGCTATGATAGTGGATTGGTAAATTTCTCTATAATTTTGTCAATTTGTTTTTTATATATGTTAAGTTGCCACAATTTTATGGTTGCTATAAACAACATATATGAGGGCTAGGGATTTAGCTCAGTGGTAAAGTGCCTGCCTGGCAAGCACAAGGTCATGAGTTCAATTCCTGGTACCGGAAGAAAAGACAAAAAAAAAAAGAAAATGAATAAACAACATATATGTTAACATATGGAGTTCCCATTTATCCTTTTTATATATAAATTTTATTGCATCTGATATTAAGATTTTGATACCAGCTGTCATTTTAATAATATTTTTATTATGAACTATTTTTATTCCTTTATTTTTATTTTTCCATATGGTTTTGTTTTATCTATATGTCCCATATGCAGTATGTAGCTAATCTGGGTTTTTAAAAAAGCTTTGATAACCTTTTAAAGCTGGTTTCTTAACGTATTCATGGTTGCTGAGTTTCATGATAGTATTTCAACACTTTTTAACTCTTTTTATTTTCTGTTTATCATCTTTTATTTATTTCTTTTTTCATTCTAACTTCTCTTTTTTCTTTTGCTGTTGGCTTAGGAGCTAGACATGGCTCATTATTTATTTTGTTAGTTTTTTTTACATTGTTAATTTACATAGTTTACTATTCCATTTCCTAAGACCCTCTAAACTTAGTTTTTCTATCCTTTTTCTTGACATAATACTGACCTTAGCATATATTAACTTCCCCCTGAATATTTTTCAGCTCTCTTGTCATCTATTATTCTTCCTCTTTTAAGTTACTGTCTAGAGTTTTATATCCTCCTTTTAACAATTTGTAAGTGGTAATATTTTGTGAGAAAACAAAGTTAAATTTGGTTTATAAATTTATATGTCCATCATTTTTACTAGCCTCTATTCCTATTTCTTTTTTGCTGAGATGCATTCTGTTATTTTCCTGAAGGTATATAAGTTTAAATACTTTGATCATGATATTCTTGAAAATGTCCATAATTAGCCCTTACTGTTGAGTAATAACTAAAAGGTGTATGATTTTAGGTTGTCTGTTATTTTTGCTTAGCTCTTCATTGTCTTTTGGCATCAGATTCTGCCAGTGAGAAGTCAGCTATGGTCAGATTCTCATCCTATGAAGGTGATAACTTTTTTTTCCTCTCTAATAGCAGTTTTCTCTTTATCTTCGATATTACACAGCTTCACTAAAATGTATAAACTTATGTGTAGCCTGCTTAGAGGTCTATATCACCTATAAATCTCAGATCACATACTTTTTTAAACTGTAGAAAATTCTTATGTTTTAATTTTTTTTCCCTCAGTTTTTTTCTGGTACCGGGAATCAAACTCAAGACCTTGTGCTTGCCAGACAGGCGCTGTGCCGCTGAGCTAAATCCCCACCCCCTTTTTTTTTATTTTTTATTTTTTAATTTTTTTTTCCTCGGGAAAATTCTTAACTATTATCTCTTCAAAGATAGTTTCTCCACCATTCCTGTCCTTTTCATCTTCTGAAACTCTTAGTTGACATATGTCAAATCTTATCAAGTGATCCTCCAGTCTCTTAACTAATCTTTCACGTATTTTAAATGTTCTTTGTCTCTCTGTTCTATTTCTGTGGTGAAATCTTAGCATCATCTTTACTAATTTTCTTTTTAACTATTTCCAGTCCACAGTTTATCTCATCTGTTGGATTTTTATTTTAATGACTATATTTTTTGTTTCCAAGGTCTCTAGTTGTTCTTCTCACTATCTACACATTCTGAATTCATTTATATTTATCTTTTTTCATAATGTCTTGCTTGGTTTAATGGAAGTTATTTCTTCATATACCTCTTTGAATATTCTAAACATATTTAGTCATTTTCTCAGATTCTTCCATAAAGTTAACCTCAAGAGGAGTAAATTTATGCTCTTATTCTCCTTTTGTTGGCTCTCTTAGCACTGGATTTGGGGTAAGGAGCTCATTTTGAGACTAGGCTTGCATTCTCTGTTTCTCTAATTCCCTCTACCGTTGTTGTGCTTTCCCCTCCCTGTTTAGTGGTTTTGTGACTGCTACATTCTGCCCGTGGCTCCCTCAGGCCCCAGTAAGACCCAAATCTACCAATGGTACTTCCAAAATCCAGCCCACAGTGATATTGAGTATAGCACAGATCCAGGCATCAAGCCAGGGAATGGCCTGCTTCCTTTCTGAGTTACAAGGCTGTATCTATGTCTTCTCTCTCCCAAGTCCACAGTTTGCTAAAAGCTGCAGCCCCCAGGCAGGAATGGCTTCTATTTCAGCTTCCTTTTATGAGTAGGAGGTGTCTGCCCTGCCTTTGGCTTCAAGCAGTGAGTCTGGCTTCGGTCTCGCATCTCCGCATGAACTCTTTTATTTTCATTTACTCTGGAAGAGCCAAACTCTAGCTAATATCGCCTGCTTCCAGACCCACAGCACCAAAGGCTTGTGGCTTCCACTCAGCTCATAGCTTTGTAATTCTGGGCTACAGAAGTGTTTATTTAATTTTTAAGCTTGATAAACATTATTTATCATTGTTCCATGTTTGGAGTAAAGATGTGTCAAAGAACAAACTTTCAAAGCTGCCCGGACTAGGTTTGCTGCTGACTTCAGTACACTGAAGACTCTGCAATGCATTTCAATCTTTAGCTCACCTTAAGATTAGAGCAGGACTTAGAATACTCTTTAATAAACAACTATTATTGAATAAATAAGTGTTCTTTCATTAAAAATAAGGGTTCTTGGGCTGGGAGTACATGATTTATATCTAAAGCACTTACCTAACATATGTGAGGTCCTGGGTTCAATCCCCAGCATGTGGGAAAAAAAAGTCCCTTAAATAATTTTATCTTAACATCTGTTTATCTAATAATTAGCTTATCAAATGGTCTGATTCAATTGTCATGGTACTGAAAATATCAAACATTTTACTCTCCAATTATTTTCTTATCTACATTTTCATAGAATAGCAAGCTTTTATTCTTTAAAGAAAAAGGAAAGGTGGGGAAAATGTCATGTCTTAGTCCCTGAATTCTGGAATTCTCTAATGATTATTTTTACCAAGTAAATAAGCCCAGGAGTAAATGAAATGTGGTTTACTGCTTATGCTTCCTGGAATTTCTTGCAGCCAACACAGAATTATAGCATCTCAGAGTTGGAAGACATTCTTCATATGACCACACTGAATTTTTTTCTTGTTGGCCTGCATCAAATTTGTGAAAGTTAGTGAGTAACAGGCTAGGACTTCAGAGTTTCTGTGGCAAAGGTAAAAGCCCACTTCAAAGAAAGTTCAGACACCCCGCTGGTTGCTTTGAAGAGAATTCATTTCCATTAAAAATGTTCTGAAAACTTTCTGAGGGGACCAGACAGGGCAGACAAGGCCAGTTTCCCCTCCTCCTTATGACAAATGGAGTTGTATTGCCAGTGGCCACCGGTTTAATAACCGATTTTCTGAAAGAGAGAGGGAGAGACAGAGACAGAGAGACAGAGAGAGGTAGGGACATAGAGAGAAAGGGAGACAGAGAGAGAGAGAGAGAGAGAGAGAGAGAGAGAGAGAGACTGAGGGAGAAGAGAGAGAAGAGGGAGGAGAGAAAGGAGAGAGAACCCTTATAGAAGTTTTTGCCACCTTCCATGGTGTAAATATTCCTGCCAGGACGAATTTCGAGGTATCAATGTGTCATAGCTGCATATTACTAGAACTGGGAAAAGATGCCCATGATTGGTTGTCTGGGCCCGTAAGAGTCAGCTTCAGCACCTGACTTCAATAGTACCGACTGCAGTTGGTACTTTCCAGGTCTTAACTCAACCTCTCAGAAGGATTCCACAGTCACTCGCAGCACTATTGAGCCACACTCCCCTCAGTCTTTGTGTCACCAGGTTGCGCTCTTTTTTCTCAAATGCTCAGGCTAATTTCCGTCTCACTGCCAGGCTCTTCCCTTGTCCTCTGCCTCTATATTCAAGGCACTCAGCACTTCCTCTGGAGCTTATTTCTCTTTTCCCTCGGGCCATCACATAGCTTTAAATATCATCAAAGTGCTGTTAACGCCTATATAGTTGTCTCCACTCCAGACCCTTTTTCTGAGCTCCAGCTTTGTGTAGCCAACTGCCTACTCAGATATCTTAGCACAACTCAAAATTAACTTGTCCAAAACTTATCCTCCCCTCTCAGCCTCCTTAAAAGGAACTACTGTCGGTTCCTTTGCTACAGCCACAGACCGACAAGTTGTCTTTACAAACTCCTTCTCCTCTAACAGCTGATCAGTACCAAATACTAGACTCCCATTTTAAAGTGTTTCTCAAATCTGTCCGGCTCCCTCCATCTGCATGCCGTCCTCCAGTGATTACTACAATGGATCCCCGGAGCACCTCTCTGCCTCTGCTGTGTGTGCTCTTCTCTTGTGCTCCCCACAAGACCAGAGTTCTTTGAAACATGCTTCAAGCCTTCACTGACTCCCTTCCATGTTTATTGATTTATAATTTTTGAGAGAACCCAGGCCTTTGCACACATAGGCACATGCTCTACCCCCGAGCTATTTCCCTCCTCTCCATTGCATTTAGTTGAAAACGGAACATATTTCTACGGTCTACAAGTGCCTGGATGTCTGACTTCAGTTTAATTGTCTAACATTGTCACCTGCTTCTCCCCTCATTTACTACACTTCCAGGCAGGTGCGGTTTTTGTTAAGTTCTTCACCATAAACATCCTTATCTCACATCTTTCACATTTGCACTGAAATACCACCCTCCCCCGTCACCAACCTTCCGCCTAAAATTTCCTTTTCTGACCCTTCATCATCTTCCTGAGCTCAGCTCACCACTATATCAGAAGGGCCTTTCTTCATGTCCCAGTTCAAACCCAGTCCATTCAAATCTCCCAAGGAATTCCCACTCATTTTCCTCCTCAGGCTTGACATGGTTTGTAATTACTTTCCTTGGAGATTAACTTGAGTCAATTGTAGGAAAATGGATGCACCTTGAAACCATATGTTCAGTGAAATATATCAGACACACACGCTTAACTATCACACGATTTCTCTTATATGAGAAACCCAAATTATAAACAAAGACCAAAATAAAAGATAGGTAATAGGAAATAGGGAGCTAGATCTTTGCCAAAGGGAAGGGGCCCAAGAGATGATGGGAGGAGGGAGGAGAGGGGAGGGGATGAAAAAATAATTAAGGTGTGTCATGTACGTGTTCCAACTCCCACACAGAATGTAAGCATTATGTACTACAAACATGCACTAACAAAAACATAAAAATTGAAAAAATATTGTTTGTTTGGCTGGGAATCAAATTCAGGACCTTGTGCTTGCCAGGTAGGCACTGTGCAGCTGAGCTATCTCCCCAACCCCTGAAATATTCTTTTTCTCACGGGATGTTGAGTACCGGGAATTGAACCCAGGGCCTTCACTCTGAGCTACAGTACATCCCCAACCCTCTTTTTATTTTTGCTTCGAAACAAGGTCTCCATAAATCACTGAATTGAACTTGCAATCCCCTGCCTCAGCCACCCAGCATGCTGGGAATACCAGTGTGTGCCAGGACTCCTGGCTAACACGGCTTGTAATTCTAAGATTGAACCTTTTGCTTATTTCAAGTCTGTCTTTCCACGGTTGACTGTCAGCTTCATCCAATGCATGGACCACATCTATTAGGCTCATGGTAAGCCAACCTGGTAGTAAGCACTCAGTGAATACTTGTTGACTGATATTGTAAATGAATAAATAAGTGAAATAAACATCAGACCTTCAGGTAAATATTTTTAGGTTACATATTTTGGACAAGTATAAAGGGGAGATTGGAGCAGTCTTTGGCACTGAAGCTTTTAGGATTCCATGATTGAAAAAAATTCCTCATGACAGGACTGTGATAGCAACATAAAGTTGGATTAATTTGTCCCTAGAAAACAAATCAAGGGAAAAGATGAACTTTCCCAATATAATTAAAATTCAAAACAAGTGATCAAGTAATACTACCACCAACTAGAGTTATTTTATGAAGAAAAATGCTAAAGGAGACGTTTAGCATGAAAGTTTGACCACATGTTTTGGAGTCAGAGTTGAACTGCCACTTAACTAGCTGTGGGAACAAGGACAATTTATTAGCCTTTCTTCCTCCTCTTAAAACCAGGAGCAATAATATCATCTACTTCTTAGAATTTTTGTGAGATATATCAAAAACATATTCTACCAGCAAATTCCCTGTACCTTTAATTTACTTAATTTCTCTTAGGCCCAGAACTTTCATTTGTAAAACAAATGGAACTTGATTCATTTTTTTTTTTTTTTTTTGAAACTTGACTTCCTTTAAGACCCTTCTGATGCAAAAATTCTGCTTTATTCTATATATAGTCATATAGTCACCCCTCGGTATCCGTGGGGGATTGATTCACAGATCCCTAGACATACCCAAACCTTTTCAGATGCTCAAATCTCTTATATGATATTTGCATTTAACCTATGCCCATCCTTCTGCATATGATTTATGAATTATTTCTAAATTATTTATACTACCTATTGCTGTGTAAATGCTATATAAATAATTGTTATTCTATGTTGTTTGGAAGATAAATAACAAAAATGTTCAGTACAGATGCAATTTTTTTCCAAGCGTCTCCAGTCTGCTTCCAATCCACAGATATGAAGAGCTGACCATAGATCTTCTGCTGTCAAGTAGGTCAGGTGTGGTCAGGTGACACGTGAATGTCAGGCGCAGCATGGTGAGGACTTTCACAAGCACCTGGGTGGAGCAGCTGTGTCAAGCACTGTTTTGTTGGAGGACTGCCTTTCTGTCCAGTTTGTCCTCGCCCAGTGCACTAAGTTTTAGAATCAACTTTTTACATTTTGTGTAAGTACCTATGGACATTCTTCTTTTAAAGAATGATACATGCTAGAAAGTATACCCCACTGCACAAGGGGATTTATCCATCTTTTTATTTATTTGTTTGTTTATTATAGATTTTACTTCTTTCAGCAGTTTTAGGTTCGCAGCAAAACTGAATGGAAGGTACAGAGATAGTTCCATGTAACCCCCGGCAACCCCTTGCATAGTTTCCTGCCTTACCAACATTTCTCCAGAGGTTTTTGTATTTCAGGTTTTATTTTTGAGACTGAACCCAGAGCTTTTGTGCTGAGCTACATCCCCAGCCTTTTTTCTACTTTTTATTTCAGGATAGAGTCTCGCTAAGTCACTGAGTTATCCAGGCTGGCTTCAGAGTTGGTGATCCTCCTGCCTCAGCCTCCCAAGTGCTAGGATTATAGGCAGAGACCACCATACCTTGTTTGCCCCTCAAATTTTATTATCTCCGAAAGGAAGCCTATATCTATTAGCATGCTCCTCTTCTCCCTTCCTCCAGTCCTAGGCAACCATTAATTTACTTCCTGTTTATACTACTTTGCCTATTCTGGACATTTCATATAAGTGGCATTATATAATATGTGGTCCATTATTACTGGCTTCTTTCACTTAGCATGTTTTCAAGGTTTATCCATGATGTAGCAGGTATCAGAACCGCATTTCTTTTATTAATGAATTTATTGTGTGGATATAATGCATTATTGTATTTATTTATTCACTCATTCATCTACATGCTTTTTAAATAGAATTTTAGCCAATTTTCTGATTTTAGCTCATGTTTAAATCTCATTTCAGGAAGCAATTCCAGTTACTGATTCCTAAGACTCTGGGGATTCAGTGTAAATTGATCTGCTTCTCAGCTTCCCATCTTCCCATAAAATCTGGCATTCCAAGCCAGTTATCAGCTACTGCAGTGCTGTGTATCATCCAAAGCTTTGTTTTTATTTTCTTCTATCCTCTTTGTCCCTGTGGTTTATAATTTTTTCTAAAATCCATCTAATTACACCTTAGAAATTTTTGAAAGAAAATCAAGGCTAATGCACTCTTTCAACTGCTGTCTCTTCTCAAAATTCCTAACGGCAGCCTTTAATAGTGCAAAAAAAATTTTAATCTGATTTTATGAAACCAAAAAGAACTAGTATAACATTAGTGTGCTAGTACAATAAAAAAATTATAAACAGTTAAAGTAGGTAAATGTATGCATATGAGGAGCTATAAATATGCACAGTGTGACTCTGTTTTTCGTTCAGATGAGTGTGACCAATGGAAATTTCTCTTCCCTGGTTCTTCCTGATCCTCCCATTGCCCATGGTAAGGTGTCTCCTACTGATCCTCGTCTGTGTCCCACACCATCCTATACCCCACACTCTGCTCTGTCCATGAGTCCTCTTCCTGGCGTCAGTAAGAATTCAGTTTTGTAGAGAATTATGTTTCTCGATCTACCGTGGCTCTAGACAAGTCTCTGATTCTGGCTATGTTCCTTCCCAGTGCCCTCCTGAATGGTTCTATATACTGCTGAAGCAGAAAGAGATCTCCTTAACTCCAAGATTCCTTGAGAATAATTTCACTCTTTGCCCTTTTCCTGGAACAGGTTTTCCCATTGCAGCTGCTGCTGTGTGAGACAGGTACTTATGCTGACTACCTGGCTTTGTCAAGCAGAATGACTTCCAGGCTTCATGGTTGCTTCCTGAGAACACAGTTCCCTAGGGTGAAATAATCACTGATTCTGTTATTTCCTGATTCTTCTTGTTAAGTATGTGACATATGATATATGACATGTATTTTACATTTGTTGTTTGCTTAGCACCCATGGGATTAGGACTTTTACCCTGAGTTATAATATGCTATAAATTACAATAATCTATGGAAGACAATTTCAAGTTATAACTCTGCCCCAGCGGGTGGTAATTATTTTAAAGGGTTTCATAGCTAGTCCCTCTGGCCAGTGCTGACTGCCAGTTTGAAGTCACGTCTCATACCTGTGGATCAGCATGTATCTTGGGCCCTCAATGTTTTAGAAAATCTTTGCTTTGTAGGCCAGGTTTATGATCCTGGGAGTGACATGAAAATTGCAAGCTTCTAATCCAGAATCTTCTTCCAGCTTGCTGTGTGGTCTTCCACGGGTCGGTACATCCTCACTCAGTCATTTCTTCATCTCAGCATGGAAAGAAAGAGTGCCTGTTTGCTTCTCGAGGGCCTTGTCAGAGACGGGAGGGTAGTCATCCAAAGAAAACGAACTGAAAATATCAAGACCCTCTCAACAGTTCTGATCCGCAGCAAGAAAAGAACCAGAGAAGTACTGATAAACTCAGCATGTATAGAGCCAAAACCAAAAGCTTGTTTTGTTATAAAGAAAAAGGAAAGATGTCTGATTTTAACACCCACACATTCCAAGCCACGGTCTTCCAAGCCTCTCTCCCGTAGCCAAGCACGGTGGTCGGAGCCAGGTCCAGGGGAAAGCAGAGCAGATTTTGGCAAAGCTTGCCTGTAAACCTGCAGAGAATACAGTTGAGGGCTTTTTTATCTTTAATTTTATTATTTTTCATTTTGAAGAACATTTTCATGCTTTTGGCCACAGAATTCTGTTTATTTTTCCCTTTCAGATCATAATATATGGATTTTTCACAGTCAGATGTAGGAACAGACCCATTGCTTGGGGATTTTTTTGTGTGAAAAACTTCTTTCAACTTGTAAGTGCAGCCGAAGTCTAAGGTTATATTTTAAGAGAACCACTCTTCTGATGTGATCATTACACTGCTTCAGAGAAAGAATGAGGGACAAAAGCCCACCTTCTGATCGCTTGAAGAGTAGGTTAACACATGCCAAGAGAAAGGTATTGATTTTAATTAAAATCTTGGGCAAATGACCTATGTGGCCTGGCGTTCTGGCACCCAGAGATGGCAGTGGGCCCTGGAGCTGGTTGGGATAGTTTTGTAAACCAAAAAACAACCACTGCAAGTGCACTGGTTTCACAGGAATGTCCAAGAAAATTGCTCTCTTTCTCCTCACAACATGTCATTACAGAAAAATAGAAGCCCCATACATTCCAGCCTGATTTCCACGTAACTCTGCAAGCCTGCGAGTTCTGCCATGAGGTAAGGGGCCGACTCCAAATTGCGGAATCCTCTCGGTGCCACATATACTATTTTAAAATGGATATGCCTTTGGGTTCCTCAGTGTTGTTCTGCTAGGGTCGTGGAATAAATGGGGCTCTGTTTGGTGAGAACTCCTAGTCCTGGTAAACAAGAACTGGATGCCTAGTGGCCGAAGAAGCTATCTTGTGTTTTAAAGGTTAGGAGTTCAAGTCTTGTGGCTTTGCCCTCGGGTTTAAGTACGCACGTATCTTGGTTGAAGAAGCAATAACATTGAGCAATGATATTTGGTCTACCCACAGCCAAGTTCTGCTGACAATTAACTAAACAAATGCTTCCTATAGAATTCTTTACCTCAAAGATCTTGGGGGCGGGGCTGCATTCCAGAAGCCACAGGGAAATTTTATTCTCCACATTTCCTGTTCCCTCCCATGTATATAAACTTGAATTCTGCCATCTAGACACAGTCCATACTTGCTGCATTCTTTACATTTTCATTTTCCTATAGCCCTAGGCTTCCTCTGTCCTTTTCATTTTCTTTTTGTCTGATTTTCTGGGGAGATAAATAATTTACAGGTTTAAAGGCAAGTTCTTTGCACTGATAACCCTTTGGAAATAGCCCCCACTACAAGAAAATACAGGCTTTCATCAGGCATATAACTTTAAAGGTCTAATCTTCATAATAATTTTTGCTGTTTACAAATCAGTACAAATGTATGATCTCCTTTTATCATCATAGCCATTGGGTAAGTAAATATGGGGCCGATTTTACAGACAATAGATAGGGAAAGGTCAATGGGTATTAAGTCAGTTAGATAGGAGAGATAAATTCTGTTGTCCTATTGCACAGTTGGAGGATTGTAGACAATGATAATTACTGTGTACTTTAAAAAAGCTAGAAGAAAAGATTGAGCCAGGTGTGGTGCTACATGCCTGTAATTCCAGCGCACAGGAGGCTGAGGCAGGAGGATTGCTAGAAGTTCAAAGCCAGCCTAGGGTACACAGTGAGTTCAAGACCAGCCTAAACTACACAGCAAGACTCCATCTTTAAAAAAAAAAGATATTGAATGTTTTCATCACAAAGAAATGTTAAATGTTTCAGGAGAAAGATATGCTAACCCTGAGTTGATTGTTACACAGTGTTTCATGCATTGAAACATCACATGGTACCCTAGAAAGCTGAGACCCAGAGAGATAAAAAAAAAACCTCAAATAAATGGCACAGTGGTACAGACTTTGCCTAGCATGCATGAGGCCCTGAACTCAGTTCCACATACTTCCAAAAGAGAGAGAAAAAGAAAGAAAGAAAGAAAGAAAGAAACAAAGAAAGAAAAGAAAAGAAAAGAAAAGGAAAGGAAAGAAAAGAAAAGAAAGAAAAGAAAAGAAAAGAAAAGAAAAGAAGCAAACAAACATACTTTCTTAAAACCTCACAGCCAGTTAGTGTCAGAGCTGGAACTTGAACTCAGACTCCACAACTCCACAAGTTTCTATCATTATTGTAGAATTACTTACAAAAGCATAAAATATTGCTCTGGAATCACACTGATGTTTCAGACTTTGTTGCCGGTCCTATTTTATTGAGCTATGCTTGGTAATGCCACTGCCATGTTGGAAAGAAAAGATATGCTGAGGCTGTCCACAGATGCTGGAGTAACAGCAGCTGAAGTGATCTAATAATTATCTGGTATCCCACTCTCTGCGTCCACAAATGAAGGGAAATAACTAACCCTTAGTACCCTCTCTTGCTCCAACGATGCCTGAAATTGGAAATATCCCCGTGCTGTGACCTGAAGTTACCGCCACAGGAAGTTCTGCTTTTAAAATTAGGACTCTAGCCATCTCCCTTCCACTTGGTCTTCTTGCTTATTTGCTTTGGCCAAATAATTCCCAGGAAAGTTGACTGCATATGCATGAGATGAAAACAGTAATGATGCCTGCTCCCTGCCTACCTGACAATGTGTTGGGGAAAGCAGTAAGATAATGTCTATCATGTGTTTTGAATGCCTAGAAAGAAAGACAGGGTTTGCAGGCAAGGGTGTAATTATAATGAGTCACCAATGATATCATCATCTATAGTTTACATATGTGGTTATTGCCTAAGATACTGCTGAATATCATTTGGCTATCATGTTTGATGTTTTAAGGAAATGATGATGTTATGATAAAATAGCACAAGAACCTAAGTTGGGAAAGGAAGGTATCCTTTTTTAAAAAGATATTTTTACCAGGCAAGGTGGTGCACACCTATAATCCCAGCAATCGGGAGGCTGAGGCAGGAGGATTGCCCTGAGTTCGAGGCCAGTCTGGGCTACACAGTGAGTGCAAGACCGTGACTCAAAAACCAAAACAAAAAAATTCCTATATGACTGAAATTTATTTTAGGCTATCTTCTCCAGCTGGTCTTGCAATTAGGTCCTCTTGCAAGGTCTGAGCACTCCCGTTTCTTCATCAGTCAGGTAATCCCCCTGTAGCTGGGTCAGGATGCTGTGGTAGGTGGTGTGCAGAGGAGAAAAGATGTGTCCAATGCTATTGAGAGACCACCAACATCTGGAAGCCCAAATTTGGAAGATTTCTATGACCATGCTTCCAAGGAACCCAAGCCTGTTGGGCCTGCCCTCTTGGAACAATGTTCTCTCTCATGCCTCCCTGGACCAGAGCAGACCAGATGACCTCTCCCAACCACCATATGAATTTGTTTAAAGAATAATTCTAAGCTGAGTGTAGTGGCACACTGTAGGAGACTAACCAAGAAGGAAGTGCAGGTTAAATTTAAAAAGCAGTTCTAAAAGCTAAAGCCATAGTTCATAATCTCATCAAGCACCTTTTCATGTGGCAGACCCTGCATTAGTTATGGGG
This sequence comes from Chinchilla lanigera, assembly GCF_000276665.1. Classification (NCBI taxonomy): domain Eukaryota; kingdom Metazoa; phylum Chordata; class Mammalia; order Rodentia; family Chinchillidae; genus Chinchilla; species Chinchilla lanigera. The sequence continues at coordinate 9,823,111 of NW_004955406.1, read as the reverse complement.
ATATATAAGTTAAAACACTGTGTTTCCCTGAGAGATGTGAGGAGGAGAGAGACCAACACTCACACAGAACCAGCACCGAGCCCGGTGGCTGGGACACAGTAGGAATGAGCACACCCTTGGTGAGCACCCATAGAAATCTTCCAAACAGGCAATAGCATGCTGCAAGGTGAAGAGGAGCATAAGATGGAAAGTGCAAGGTGCCGTGGGAAAAGGAAGAGGGCGTCTGGCAGAGAACATCAGGAGAAGCAAGAGACTGGAAGGCCATGTGCAATGGCTGCACATAGGAAGGTAGGGGAAAGTGTGTGGTTCAGCTGACAAGAGTGCAGTGTCAGCCTTTGTGTTCTCTTTAGTCCACTTTAAAAAAATACACTGGTGTGGTAGTACATGCCTGCAATCCCAGCAGTTGGGAGGCTGAGGCAAGAGGACAGCGATTTCCTGACCAGCTTGGGCTCTATAGTGAGTTCGAGGCCTCCCTAGACCACATAGCAAGACTCAACCTTAAGAAACAACAGCAACAAAAATGCAGGTCATAGTCTACTAAATGTCTCAATCCACAGTGTGAAATTTGATATTATTAAAAAGGAATTTGGGTTTCTTTTATATGAGCAAAATGGTTCTTACTTTGAGGAGGAAGTAGGGAGATATTTTTCAAATAGGAAGGGGAACAAGAGATGGAGGGGGAAAGAAGGGCAAAAGCACAAAAAAGAGAGAGAATCAAAGAGAAAAATGGAGATATTTTTCTCAGATGGGAAGGTGCGGTGGGTTGACAACTGGTGGTCAACTTGTAATACCTGCTGACCTGAGCCAGTGTGGTTCTGGGTGTGGGAGGCCCACCTGAGGACTGTTGTCAACAGAATAAAAAGGAGAACTGGAGAAGAAGAAGAGGTGTTGTTAGGGAGCTGTTGGTTCTCCTGGGGGAGCTTGTCATGCTGGCTGTCCTGATATGCATGTGGCTGTTCTCATTGTCGAAGGAGCTTGGGACCTTCTCAGTGAGAATGGCTTCGGTTCACTGTGGGGAGCTCTGGTCCTCAGTTTGAGCATTGCCTCCTGGCTCTGGAGGGGAAGATGGTGCACTGCTCAGTCTCCTGGAGAAGCTTGTCGCGTTGGCTTTCCTTATGGGCACTCAGCTGTCCTCACCATCATAGGAGCTTGGGACCTCGCTGTCGCTGAGGATGGCTATGGAGCTCTGGTTCTTTCTTTGAGCATCACTTCCTGGCTCCAGTTCAGACTCCTAATCCTGCTGGCTCAGACTTTCTAGCTTCCTCCATTGACCTTTGGGCCTTCCCAGTGCAGATCCGTGAAAGAGGCCTGCATGAGACATTGTCATGGGCTCTTGGCCTCCAGCTGGACTCATGGGGGGCATTATTATGGGCTCCGAGTCTTCAGCTGGACTCATGCAGGACGTTATCATGGGATCCAGGCCCTCAGCTGTATTCTTTTGGTTTTTGGTGTGTGGGCAGATTTCCTGCACTCCCTTCGTATATGACTATTTGGGTGACCATTATAAATTAAACCTATAAATTGTATGTCCTGTATTGTTCCCCTTGCAAACCCTAACTACAACAGCAGGGGATTAAGAGTTGGGGGGAGCAGGGAGTGATGTGAGGGGGAGGGGGCAAAGGAGAATTAAGATAGTTAAGAGAATTAAGTTACACCCATATACAAACTCATCACAATAAAGTACTCAACTAATCACAGTAAAGTACTCATTATATGCAAATATGTACTAATACAAATACATTCATGATAAAAAAAAAAAGTATTCAAAAGAAAAAAATAAAAAAGTATCTCAGCTGGATGTAGTGGCACATGCCTGCAATGCCAGCACTCTGGGAGGCTGAAGCAGGAGGGTCAAAAATTTGAGTCTAGTCTGGGCAACTTAATGACTTAGCAAAATTCTATCTCAAAATTTAAAAAAATAAATAAATAGGGCTAGGGATGTAGCTTAATGCAAAGGCCCTCAGTTTATTTGTTCAAACCCCAGTACACCACCAAAGAGCCTCTCTTCTACACATCTGTTGCCCTTGCAGTTAAAGACTAAACAACAGAATTAAACTGTTTGCTTAGGAGCTCTTAACTTTCTGTCCTTGCACACAGTCTGTTTCCATTCCATTTCAGTATTATTCTTTACAGTCATGATCCAGCTATATTTCCTTCTATGGCTGCTATAACAAATGGCTACAAACTTGATGGCTTAAAATAAATTTTTCTCTCAAGGTTCTGCAGGCCAGTAAGGCATGGTGATGCATGCCTGTAATCCCAGCACTTGGGAGGCTGAGGCAGGAGGATAGCTGTGAGTTTGAGGCCAGCCTCAGCTACATAGTGAGTTCAAGTTTACCCTAAACTGCATCACAAGGCCCTGTCTCAAAAAAATAAAAACTAAACAGCACAAAACAAAAAAACATTCTGCAGACAAGAGCCCTGGAGAGAATCCATTCTCTTCTCTTTTTCCAGCCCCCAGTGGCACTGGAAATCTTTGGTTTGTGACTACATCACTGCAGTCTCTGTTTCTCTGGTCATGCTGTCTTTTCTTTGTCAAAATCTTTTCTCTTATAAGGACAAAAACATGATTGCATTTAGGGCCCACTTTGATGGTGACAGATAATGTTCCATTTTAAGAGCCTTAATCTCACCTGCAAAATCCTTTTTTGCCATGTAAGGTAACAGTCACGCATTCTAGAGATATCTTTGGGGGAAGGTCGAGGCATTATTCAGCCTACTACATCCCTGAGTCCCCAGGACATGCTCGTAATACTGTCTTAGTTTTTTATGCTGCTATAAGAGATCCCCATAGACTAGATCTTTAGTTTTAAAAGAAAGCAAGAGGGGCTGGGGATTTAGCTCAGCAGCACAGTGCCTGCCTGGCAAGCACAAGGTCGTGAGTTCAATTCCCGGTACCAAAAAAAAAAACAAAAAAAAGAAAGCAAGAAAGGAGAGAGAGAAAGAGAGGGGGTGGGGGAAGAGAGAGGAAAATTTGGCTTACAGTTTTGGAGATCAAGTGACTGTGTCTTGCGACAACCTTCTCTATATCATTCCGTAGTCAGAAGTTAGAAGGACCATAGAGTGTAAGTAGTAAATGAAGAAGTAGCTGAAAACAAGCCAACTCTTGAGATACCTAAACAGATCCTGTGATAATATGTGTCGTTAATCCCTTCACAAGGACAAAATTAATCATCTCTTATTAGGCTTCACCTTTTAACGTTGTTGCACTGGGGATTAAGTTCCCAATGCATCAGCTTTGGGGGACACATTTTAAACACAGCAAATATCTCAGCTGAGTTCCTCTTTTCTTCAAAAAGGCAGAATAACCCCTCTCTTCTTTCTTTGGGGGGAGAAGAAAAACAGAAAAAAGAATCTGAGATGACTGTTATTGAGCTTCTACTATGTATTAAATGACTCACATGCATCTTCATGACACAATTGTGGGTAGCAACTGTCCCTATTTGCAGATGATGAATGAGGCGCAGAAAGACCAAATAACTTATCCAGGATCTCCCAGCAAGTAAGGAGTAGAAGCACTTTGAACGTAGATGAGTCCAAAGTCCAAGCCCTTGTCCTTTCTACTTCCTCAACATTCCTGAAACTTCAGTAATATGTCAACACTAAGAAAAAAAAGTTCCACAGGCCCCAGTTTGAAAAAACAACTGACTTAAGAGACTAAGTTTTATTTTATAAAAACATAAACTACAATGGTCAAGTTATCTCCAAATCCTGGTGGCTGACAGACTTCAGCACACACTACAGGGCACCCTGCTACTCCCTCTTTCTGAGGGTTTTACTATGAAGATCCAAGGTGGCCTACCTCAACCATATTGCTCTGCTGCTTAGGAGAGACTTCAGCAAAGCAAAGAACTTGCCCCTAAGAGTCTAACACAAGAAGTCTGTTAATATTATAGCCGTAAGTTAATTATTTCCACACAGAGGTGCCTGATGAAATTCAGTCAGATCAAAGTAAATGGGTGTGACATTTTCTGAGCCTGGTGCGAATGAAAGCTTACCTGGTATTCCACACAAGCTTTGTACAAAGAGACTGTTACCCTCACTCTTGCACATGCCAGACACATATAATATCGATGAACACTGATGCCTGTCAAGCAATCACTTGATTGCAGTTACTATCTGCAATACTATGTTTGTGATTTAATGCATCAAATACTCATAAAAACAGCATGAGACAGGCATATTCTTTCTTTGTTTTCTTTTCTTTCTAAAAGAAAAGTTGAAGTTGCCCAGGTTACCCCCAAACTGCTGAGCTCAAGCAATCCTCTTGCCTCAGGTTCTGAATAACCAGGATTACACCATGCCCAGCTGATAAGTCATACTCTTACTGCTCTTTTACAAATGACCAGACTGGGACATAGAAAAGTTAGCCTTATACTTTGGAGCTAAAGCTGGTTGTGGTGGTGCACGCCTGTAATCCCAGCACTTGGGAGACTGAGGCAAGAGGATTGCCAGGAGTTTGAGGCCTGCCTGGGCTACATAGTGAGTTCAAAGCCAGCTTGAACTTCATAGCAAGACCCTGTTTTAAAATAATAATAATAATAATAAAAGAAACCCTTAGAGCTAAAATGTCCCCATGCGCTAAGGCTTGGTTGTCAGCCCATGGCACTGCTGGGAGACGGTGAAATCTTGAAGAGGCAGAGCGTAGATGGAGCAAGTTAGGTCACAGAGTATGTGCACCTAAAGAGGATATTGGCACCCCAGCCTTACCCTCTCCTTCTCTCTGCTTCCCAACACTCATGAGGTGAGCAGCTTGCTCAGCTGCACGTTCTTGCCATGATGCCCTGCTTTACCACAGGCACAAAAGCAACCACCACCATGGACTGAACCCTCTGAAATTGTGAGCCAAAATTATCCTTTCCTTCTTATATGTTGTTTAAGGTATTTTTGTCTCAGGTATTTTTCCATAGTGACAGAAAACTGACTCACACAGGTAATTTCCTCAAAATCATACAGTCAGCTAGAAGTGTAAAGCTAACCTAGTCCAGTGGTATGTGTCTGTAGTCTGAGGATCACTTGAACCCAGGACTCAAAGCCACCCTAGGCAACATAGTGAGATTCTGTCTTTAAAAAAAAAAAAAAAACTGAGAACAAAAATAGTTATAAGGTGTACTGCCATCATAGAATCTGTGTAGATAACAAGGGATGCTATTGAATGATCTCCTTGTCACACTGCTAAGTAACAAATTAGTTTCAGAAAAGTCAAAAAAAAAATTTAAATGTAGAGTAGGAGTAAGTTCTAACTGTCTGGTTATAGACATCATCTTTTAATACAACTGGCAATAAAGATGTTTATTCTGCGCTCAAACTCATGCCCTGGGCTAGGCCTGAGTTCTGAAGTGCCCACAGAGGACCAGCCCTGTCCCAGCCTCCACACTCCCCTATCCATAGCAGTTTTGCTATATCAGGCTCTTGAGAATTTATGGTCCCTGTTTATTGTCCAGGCACCCAGGGACACAGCCAAAGGTGAAAGGACACCATCCCTGTGCTAGCAGTCTGCTTTACCTACCAGCTATTCCCAACAACCTCTAAACAAAGAGAAAAGTGGAACATCTTCTCTACCACCCCACACTGTCTAACGTTTGGTGACCTTTGTCCTCTAAAGATTTTCTTGGAGAGATGCTGAGGTTAGAGGAGAGGGACCGTGTGGCTTATCTCAACCTTCCTAGGAGTGGCTAGGCCTCCAAGTCCAAGACAGTCCTAATCCTTGAATCATTTCTTCAGTGTTCATGACTTTAGTGTTCCTGCATGCTGATCATTAAACCTCGCCTAGTTCAGTGAGAGTCAGTTCTAGTGGGCGTTCGGTTCCTTGTGACGGACACCCTGCACATAGCCACACTGACTCAGGTTCTCGCATTCTCCAAGATGTGATCTCCTCATCTAGCATGGGCTCCGAGGAAGAACAAGATCCCAGGGTCAAGGGTGCAAGAATGCATCCTACTCAAAGACATGAACTGTTTGTTGTTCTAGTTGCAATTCCAGGAGGCATATTCCTTGTCCATGTCTGACTGAAAAACCTAATTACCTGAGCGCAAAAGCTCCTTCTCTGTGAATACATTGTCAATTCTCAAGAGGCCCCAGGAACAGGAAAGCTATCCAAAAATACTGAAAATCTCCAAGCAACTCATTATAAAAAATTATCATAATGTAGAGATTACATAAGGCCAGTGTCCTAAAGTTCTGAGATTATGTTCCTTTTTCTGAGGTGAGTGTATCCATATCAGTTCCAAAAAAGGGTGACTTTTTTTTCTCCTGTTTTAATCATTGGTTTCCAAACTCTCAAGTGGTCAACCCCACCCACAATTTTTCTGAACTGTTTGTTGTTTTGGTTGCAATTCTAGGAGGCATATTCCTTGTCCATCTCTGACTGAAAAACCTAATTACCCGAGTGCAAAAGCTCCTTCTGGCACCTAAGAATCCAACAATAGCCACAGTAACACCAACTGTGTCCTTGAACTTCATCTTTGGGTCTCTGTACCCAACCTTAATGTTTGGACATTTACAAGCAGAAAGATATGCTCCCGAATAAGGAAGCCAATAAAAGATCCATGCTTACATTTTCCACTCCTTTCCCATTCCCTGCATTTACAAGGCCTTTCTCTGTGGTAATATCAGTCTATTTAATCAACTTTCCTAAACTGCAAGTTCTTCTGAGGAAAAACAAATGCTTCGAGTGCTTTGCTCTGTCACACTTCCTTTGATTAGTGACCTGCAGAGATCTGTCTGGCTGACAGACTGAGCAACAAACTCTATCCACACAGCCAAAGAGATTCTTCATGTGCCTCCTGGTCCCTCTGGAAGAAAAAGTGTTGACTTGTATTTTATTAGTTAGGGTGGTTTTTTATTAAGAGAGGCTGGTCCTTCTGAGGGATAGATTTTCAACCAAATGAAAATAGAACCTTCCCATCACAGGAATCCAGCTTGTGAGATAGCCACTGTGTGTGTTATCCTGATGGGGAGTCACTTCTACGCATAGTTGGTCTGCTTTCTCCCTGCCGCTCTAAGCTCCTCACAGCCCCCTCACAGAACACGGCGGTCCTCTCTTATCTGCAGTGGGGTACGCTCCTAGAGAACCATGGGGGCCTAAACCACAGAGAGCACCAAATCATGGATATTGTTTTGTTCTAGATATACATACCTGTGGTAAAGATTATTTTATAAATTAATCACAGTAAAAGATTAACAACAATAGCAAAATAAAATGATTATAACAATATACCATAATAACCATTATCTTTAAATGTATAAATTATTCACAATTTTTTTGACATATTGTGGGTTGAACTCAGGTCCTTTGCACTGAGCTTTTTTTTTTTTTTTTTGAGATGGAGCCTCACTAAATTGCTAAGTTACCCAGCCTAGGATTGAACCTGGGATCCCTCTGCTTCAACCTCCCAGAGTGCTGGTATTATAGGCCTGTAACACCAAGCCCGGCTTTATTTCTGGAACTTTTCATTCAGTACTTTTGAAATGTGCTTGATTACATGTAACTGAGACTGTGGTTAAGGGTGGGGAGGGGAACAGCTGTATGGGAAGTTAAACATACTGTTTATGCTGGCTGCCCAGCTTTTAAACATCTTTTCCCTTTAGGGAACCTCCAGAAGAGGGGCTTTACTCTAGAGCCAAGGAGGACAGTTTCCTTCTTCACCCAGTTGCTGGGAAACCAACACATCAGCTGGGCTCAGAGGCTCAGAAGTCTGGGGACACCCACACCTTGGGAGGCAGAGGTCATCCGCGATGGCTGTGCTGGAGTTGAGGGTCCTGCAGCATGACAAGGAGTGCTCAGGGACCCAAGGCCCAGTAGCATGATGACAAATATCCAGCAGTAGCGGCACCACTGGCCTGTCCTGAGAACACAGCCCTGTGGCTGGGTCGTGACTGTGGCTTGCCTCCCCTGCTTTTTATTCATTTCCATTTTTCAGTTCCCCAGCCTTCCCACTGATTCTGTCAGCTGCACACTTCTCTTCTCATAAACCCATTTTCCACACGAGGTTTTCATTGGTTGCCATCAAGAATTCCAACTGGTATACCAACCTTGCTTTTGAGAACACGTGATCCAGGGGCAACGTAGTATGGTGGACTCAGTCAGGCCATTTCTTTCTCTCAAACTGACTCTCCCACCAAGACATACTTCCTTTACCTTGTCTTAACTCTGAAGAGAATGTGTCCAGTCTGGGAAAAGCTACAGAGGACTTTAAAAGAAAGATCCATAGAATCCCAGATATGCCAGGATAAATGGGAGGAGAGACCTGAAGACTTCTCATCACAGAGGCGGGTATCACTTCAAAACAAATGAGGAGGCTGGGGGTGCTGCACAGTGTTGGACAATTGCCTAGCACGCTTGAAGCCCTGGAGTCCAACCCCAGCCCCCCAACTCGTCATGGATTAATTCTCTTGCAAATAAAGTTTATTTTGCTTTATATTCAAAATATGGAACTAATTCATGTGTAGCGTGGAAGATTTTTAGGGAGCAAAAATAGAAAGGGAAAAAAAATCACCTGTCATTCTACCTGCCACTAACAGCCTAAATTTAAATTTTGATTGTTCCTAGTATTCTTTCTATGAAAATCTTTTTGTGGTTATAATCATCCTAATGTATTGCAAGTTAAAATTTCTGAAAAGGGCAGAAATATTAAAGATAGGTAGAATTATATATAGGTAGATAGGCAAATAAATAGATAAACTCCCCAGTGCTAAATATAGGACCATAAACTCTATCTTTTGATTGAAAAACAACATTTTTCAAAGTATCCTTTGGAATATTTATTTCTCCATGTGTCAGCAGCTACTATAGGTGTAATATAAAAAGATTTTCTAGATCAGATAAGTTTGGAAAATGCTAAGTTAAAGTTAAACATGTTTCTTTATTGCATGAATTTCCAATTTTCAGTACTTTTTTTTCAGTGCTGGGCAATCAAATCCAGGGCCTTGCGCGTGCTAGGCAAGTTTCTACTGTTGAGCAAAATCTCAATCCCAAGCTTTCAGCAAATTAGTCTGCAGTGTGACTCTCAAAGATAGCCCTCCCCAGATAGGCTCACCCCAAACTTCTTTGGAATGCATGTTTCCCAGGACTGACATTCTAAGGTATGCAGCCTGACCCAGAAAGCTTAGAACTTACTACTATATTCATTCCTTCTGCTTCCTCCCACTTTGTTATTGAAGAACTCAGTTCTGAGTTGAGGGGAGGAAAAGAAGAAATGTATTTTAGATGCATAGAAGCAAAATTTGAAAAAGAATAGAATGAGACCTTGAAAGTAATTTTCTTTTGCTGGTATACTTACCTATAAGAACATGTCTGAGGGTTTAAGGGTGACAGACAAATATCACAAATTCACACCCAACAAAACTGCCAAAATACAGCAGTGCTGAATTAAAGGAGCAATCTTGTCTTGGGAAATGTTGCTGCATAATGGATTTACCCTCACTTTGGGAGAAAATCCAATTAATTTACAAGAACGTTGAATTGCCAGACCAAAGGCAATTAGCTTAATGTTACCCAATATCATTTTAGTAATCTCCCCTCCTCCCCAAAAGACAGTTTCATATGACAAAATTTTTAATGGGTACAAGCAAGGACAAATAATAAAAGAACACAAGAAACATCATTCAAAACAATGAGAGTGTTCTCACTGCAACAAAACACTCCCAGAAGAAATCTTGTTCTTGCTATATTTGTCAGTTTTGTCTTATTACAATGAGTAGCTGAGATAAATAAATTTAAGAAGAAAAAAGGTTGATTTTTAGCTCATGGTTTCAGTCCATGCTGAGTTGGCTCCATTGCTTTTGAGCCTGATGCAAACGCAGAGTATCTTGGTGGCGACACGTAGTGAAGGAAATTACTCCCCTCATGCCATGTGGGAAATATAAGGAAGAGAAAGGGCCCTGGGCCCTCAGATCCCCTTCAAGGGCACACCTTCAATGACTAACTTCCTTCCACTCGGCCTGGCCTCCTTAATATTCCACTATTTTCCAATATTCCCACAGGTTGAGGAACAAAACTGTAATGCCTTTGGAAAACAGTCAAGATCCAAATTATATCACTGTCCCATCACTTTCCCAACTGACCTGATGTCTGGTCAATCTCCAAGTGAAGTTTGCCTCCGAATTTGTGAATTTAGTCACAGAATAAGTATGAAAATATGGTTCATCTATTAAACCAACAAATTTGAAAGCCAAGCTCAGTTTGAACATACACAGAAACTGAGGGAAACAGGAAGTAAAAAAATCTCAATGGGTGATGTCTCCTCACAAACATCTTTTTCACCGTTTTGAGCGTGGCTCTGGAAACTTGCTTTGTGCCAGAACCCAGCCAAAAGGCTCCACAATACTCCTGAGCCTGGTGACTGTCATTTGTGGAGTACACTAAATGTTGAGGAAAGTCTGGGAAATACCAGAGTTCAAAAGTACCTTCTTTCTGTGAAGGAGCCTGAAAGACATTCTAGGGCAACTTCCTAATGTTTCCGTTGAAACTTCTTTCGTGTTTCGTTTGGTGAACTGCTCAGCGCCTCCCATTGCAGAGCTGCACACTGGCCCTTGAGAGGGAAATGGAACCTGAGAATGTCAAAGCTCCAGGGGACCTGAATGGTCTTCTCCTCGAGCCCAACCCCCTCTGTTTACATGTCTGAAAACAGGGAACCTGCAGCACACCCAGGATCCTGAGAGCGAATGTGCTCCCTCCCTTCTTCTATATTTTGCAGCTTTCCCATGGCATCTGGCCAGAGCATCTACACCAGTAATGTCTAGAGGATTTATGAGACCAAATGATTCTTTGGATTTCGGTGCAGACCTAAACAGGAAACCCACATAAGGAAATGCCCTTTCTGTTTGCAGGCCGAATTCCCAAGATGCTTTCACCAGAATGCCCTGGCTAGAACAAAACAAAATCCTGGCATAACAAATGCCCTTAGATCCTAAGGTAGAGGTACTCGCTCAGCCCCTCCTCTCCCACCCCCCAGTTCAGGAGGTCCTCTGATCGTTTCATGAGGAGAGGACTGACTCTCTTTTCTCAGACCTCAATTTACGGGTTGTTTTGTTTTGTTCTGTTTTGTTTTGTTTTCCTGGTACTGGGAATCGAACTCAGGAATTTGCGCTTGCTAGACAGGCACTTGTGCCACTGAATTATATGCCCAGCCCTCAGACCTCAATTTAACAACAGTCCATTGCATCAGATGCTGGATGGGGGCAGTCAAGAGACCCCCATCCCATGGCTTTCCAGGTAGGGATCAGGGTTTTACTTCTCCCCGGTGCAAAGTCAGTTGACCTGGAAATGCCTTTGGGTTGTAAGCACCGAACTCTCACCTCTCCTATTCATTCTCTGCCTTGCATTTAGGCCCCGAGGATGCCTTCGTGCTGGACAAAGATGGGCAAAGGATGTACTTCAGTGGTAGAGCACTCACCTAGTCTGAGTGAGGCCTTGGGTTTGATTCATAACACTCCCAAAAAAGTGCATTTCTCCACCAAGGTGCAGCCAGATAACACCAGGTCCTTCTGTACCACCTTTACATGCTGTGACAGCCACTCAGACTGACCCAGCTGCCTCAGCTTTGCCTCACCTGCAGTCTTCATTGTTGGGCTGAATCTCCTCTCCCCATTGAATCAATCTATCTACGCTATAATCCAGCCAGTCCAGCCCATGTGGGCATTTTTAAATCTTTTCAGCTCTCCATGGAAGATTTGCAACATAAGAAAGGCACTGTTACTCAGGGCTGGACAGGAAGGAAGCTTGAGCTCCTGGCTCAAAGAGCAGAACTACATTGTGGGTGACCTGTCACCCCCTCTTCAAGGCATTCCCTTGGACTGACATGGAAAATAGATTCTGTTCCCCTTGGTTTGTTCCTGCCTCCCTCGGGAAAGAAGACACAGACTTGTACTGAGCCAAGAGTATTATCAGGGCCTGACTGTCTTTCAGGAATCACCAGATGTTGGGAAGAGGATAATGTGTCATTTCCTTCAACAAATAGTCTGGGCATCTGTGCATTTCCTTTTGAGCCACCTCTTTAGGAGAATGTAATGCACTAACAGTGAGAGAAAAATCATCCTAGCTTCTATTCTTATGGGTACTGGGGACTTTTTGGGGGGCGTTGGGGATTGAACCCTGGGTCATAAGCAAAGCATGTACCTTAAGGCCTTAGCCAAGTTGTTCATCCATTCCTCCCTATCAGTGATTCATAGCAGTGAACCAACATGGGCAACATTAGTGGGGCACTTGTAATGGCACCCCAGCCCTACTGAATCTGAAACTGAGGGTGAGGCTCGGCCAGATCTTTTGACAAACCTCCCAGAGTATTTTAATGCACATTCAAATTTGAGAACCACTGGCCCAGATAGATGCCCCTTAGAGGTTCCCAGAAGGCCACAGAAGTGGCGTGGGACAGTCACCTGAGGTAGCGTTAGCTGTCTTGCAGAGGTGAGAGCAAGGGGTGGGGCCTGTGAGTGAGGCTAGCTTGACAAGAAAGAAGTTCCCAGAAATAAGTAGGACAGCAAATAAGAGAACTCAAGATGGAGTCATTATAGTGGCATTTCTTTGCTCATACTGCACTAACCTGTAGCACTTCTAGAACATGGCTAATATATAAGAGTATATTCAAGGCATATTTTCCAGCTCAATTAAAATGTGCAATGTCTGCTCAATTATGTAAAATGTATATGCAATCAGTTGATATATAGAAAAAATAAAATATTAGAAGATTACAAATCAAACTGTTAAGAGTGATCATTTCTCAGTGATGGACTATAGACTTTCATGGTCTTTTTGGGTGCTGAGGATTGGATACAAGGTCTCAAGCGTGCTAACCATGCACTCTACCACTGAGCTATACTACCAGCCCCTGGGCTATACATCATTTATTTATTTGCTTGTTATGAGACGAGGTCTTGCTGTGTTGGCCAGGCTGGTTCTGAACTCCTGGTCTAAAGTGATCAACTTTCCTCAGCTTCTCAAGTAGCTGATAATTTTTTACTTCATCTTTGATGCTTTTCTATTTATTTCCCCCAATTTTACATGATAGTTTTTAAAAATAAAGTAACAAGTTTATCAGGTCAAAATAATCCTCTAAACAAATTAAATTGATGTCACACAGATAATTAGTACCACCTGTTACACTGATGCTTCAAGAGGCATGCAGAATTTTGGATTCAGAAGGTTTAAAGAGATTGTTAAACTCATCAGCTCCAGTTGAGACTGGCACAGCAGGAAGAGCTGCAGAAAAATGTGAGCTGGAGCCCACCCAGGGGCCTCACACCCTAGCTGGGGCGGCGCCCTCCGCCTTGAATCGAGGTTGCTGGGTGTTCTCAGCAGCCAGCACAGACCTGCTGTCCCTCTAGACAGCTTAGTTCAGGAGCCGCAGCAGCCTCTTGGTTTTTACACCCTGATTTCCTAACAGAGATAGGCCCCAGGCGGAAACAAAACAAAACAGAAACACTGAATGAGCGCTCAAATGCCTAGAAAGGAAGAAAGGACAATGGAACGTGATGTAAGGGTCACTGAACAGCCAGTGACTCAGCACTTCTTCACCATCAACACCAGCTGCAGCCTGCAGAAGCGGTGACTGTGAGCGTGCACAGAACAACAGAACGGCCACACACACACACACACACACACACACACACACACACACGACTGCAAGCATCGCACTGCCTGGAGAGCGGCAAACATTCTGACTCCTGGAAGAGACTACAGTCAAAACACAGAATCAGAGATTTGTGGAGCTGCAAGGAACTTGACAGAAGGTATAAAGATATTGGACTTCAATTCAATTTTCTATGTCTATTTTTTATCAAGCTCTCTAAGGAGCTAGATATTTGCCACTGGGGTCAAATTCTCCAAACTGGAACCACTAGACGCCTGTAAGTGAAGTTCTAATCTCATTCGAGTTCCTTTGGAAAATCACAGGATGAAATATCGTTCGTATCGCCTATTTCACTGTGAGGTGCTCAAGGAGATTTGGGGGAGAAATCCCCACCCTCTGTGAGATCTTGCACTCATAATGGGAATGGGAATCTGTTCTATAGGCAGCAACTCTGCCTGCACATGTGTCATCTTATTAACAGATACGTTTGTGAAATCAGTCTTGACCTCAGTCCAGGAGTCAGCTGAAGCAGCCCTTACCATGGAGTCTCTGGGGCGACCCTGCTTCCTCCACATACCTCTGTGCCTTCTGGGCCCAAGGCAAGGACGGCTGGCTGCGGAAGTCCTGCTGTCGCCACTAGCCACTAAATCTACTCACTAGACCATCACTGCTTACAGGGTGTGATCAAAAGGCAAATGAATTTTCATCATTCGTTGCTCCTTCAAAATTTATTCCACGAAGAAAGCTCTTACCTGCCATTGGATAAAAACTCCAAGGACTCCAGTATATTTTTGTTTACTTTGAGATGTTAAAGCACTGTATGGGTGTTTCACTACATATTATTTTCACAGTGCTGAGGATTGAACCGGGGCCTGGCACATCCCAGGCAAGGGCTTTACTACTGAACTATGCATTTCTATTCATGTATGGGTATTGTAAACCACAAAAGATACCCTCTTTTCAGAAATCAGATCTTGTATCGAAGTACCCAGAATATTAATATTGTTATCTGGGATATTTTTCTCTAGTTGCTGGAACAAAACACCCAGCACCCCAAGTTAAAAGGAGAAAAGATTTACTTAGCTCACAGTTTGTAGTGGTTTCAGTTCATAATCAGCTGGCTCCAAGGCAGAGTGACTTGGCAGATGGGCAAAAACATTCATGGCAGCAGAAGAAAACAAAAGCAACAAGACAGGAATGGGGAGACACGCTTGTTTCTACCCCTCTTACCTTATCCAGACTGCTGGAATTAGGGCAGTGCCAATCCAGTGGACTGATCCAGCAATCACCCCCCCTTAGTCCTGGCACCCTTAATCCCAGCATTGAACCATAACTCATTCACACATTCTAGATTCAGCTACCTCCAAAAAATCCTGTCTAAAAGTGCATGAGGCTTTGGGGGACATCTGGACACAAACCATAACAACCGTCATATTCATTCTAAGGTTTCCCAGCACATTCTCTGCCAGGCCTATAGGAAGGAGCAGAGCTGGAGAAACAGCACAGTTTTCACCTAGCCTCTGTCTGTTACAATCCCCTCATCCATCTCAATGCCCAGCCTTGTCTTGGATCCAGCTGAGAAGGTCTCCCAGTCTGCTCTGTGCCAAGGGGCTACATTTGTGGTGCCTACTGTCAAAGTGCAACTCTTTCCTAAATGTACCGTATTTCCTCTTCCTCCTCATGTCTCTCTGCACAGGCTGCTCTAGCTTCCTCAGGGGTTCCCTCACTGCAGGTCCCAGGGCACTAATACCATGGAAATAAGCAAAGGCTACAAGTCAGAGCTTTTCTCTCCCCCTTCTCCACCCAAAGCTGATCACTAACATTTACTAGCACACCACTGCATGCATTTATACACGCACTAAATCTCACAGTCACGCATGTCTGTGTCTGGAGTCTTCACGGACATGGCTGGAAGATAAGGTTCTGAGTTAGAGCCTGATGAAGAAGAAAGTAGAAGAGTGCAGGCTTCATTTCACTTAGGAAACAATGGAACATCCTTGGAGTGGCCAGACAGAGTGTGCCCAGGGAAGCAGAGCAGATTTCTCATAGCCTGAGGAAGCACCTGCTCTCTCCACAAATGTAATTTCCTAACAGCTGTGGGAGAGGAGTGGGTGTGTGTTCCCTGGAGTGGGGACGCTGGCGGGGTGGCTCATGTGGCCTGCCAAGGCAGGCTGCCCCCCTGTCAGGCCTAGAGAAGTCTCAGCTTGCCCTTGGCAGAGCAGCAAGGAGCAGGGAGACTTTCAGGACCCCCAGGCTGCATGCAGCCCTCGTGACTGAAGGCAGGAGACTCTGATGGTGACGGCCAGTCCACGTGAGGGAAACGGAGGGGGCTTTCCTAACCCGCTGAGAGGCAGTCTAGGTTTTGGCTCACATTCACCCCCCCACACACATGGTAAAGGTGCCAGACTAGAGGGCGAGGCTAGGGATGGTGAGGGCCTCAGACTTAGGGTCTGAAGGGTCAGTTCCTGGCTGTGACAGTATGAGGTCCCTGAAGAGAGCAGGGTAATAGAATGAAGCCTGTGATTAGATAGCAAAGCACTCTGTGACAATGGCCCAATGAATGAGTGGATGGCAGTGCCAAGTTCCTAGTAGAACAATAACTGTTGGGGGTGAGGATGGAGCTCCGCATAGGTACCATGAACTGTCCTCCCCAGTCTAGGACTCCTAAGGCCCAGTAGAGAATCTATCACCTTGATTCCTAAGTCAGGAAAACTTCTATAAATCAAATTCACTGTTTTCTTTATTTCTCCAGGTTTGTGGGGTTTTTTTTTTCTTGTACTCATTATCTTTACTGAAACTAGGTCTAATTGGATTTGTTTCTATTTCTATCAGGCATGTTTAGCCCCATTAGCTTTCTAATACAGTTAGAGTCTTTCAATTATGTTAGAAATTAAGCTAAACGTGCCATTCTTAAAAATGTCTAAATACCTATGCGAGTTCCCTTGACCTGGTTTTCTTGGGTCCTCTTGGGACACAGAATCCATGATAAAGACACTTTTGGACTCACTGCAGAAGACCAGAAGACCCTAATGCCAAAGACCAGCTGCCTCTTGAAATTGAGGAAGGACAAGATCTAAGAAGAGTGATTTTTTTTCTTTCCCACGTCACAAATTATGGGGTAGAAAAGTTGCCAAACACTAGCTTTGCTTGCTTTTTAAGTGTCAGTTTTGGAAAGGATAGACATGAGGAAGGGATAATTAAATACTAATTGAAAGACCTGCATAAATGTTGGATAAACAGCAGCTCTGTTAGGAGGTAGCAATAAATTATAATATTTTAACATCCAAATTTAGAAAAATAGGGCAGCCAAAAGCGATGCTAAGAAGTCTCTGAACAATACTCCCCAACACCATCCAAGCATTCTTAGACCTGAATGATAATTACCCCATATCTGAGGTAATAGGGTTCTGGGGTTGGGGTGTAACTCAGTGGTGGAGCACTTGCTCGGCAGGCATGAAGCCTGGAGTCTATTCCCAGCTCTAGCAAAGAGAAAACAGAAAAAGGAAAGAAGGAAGGAAGGAAGGGAGGAAGGGAGGGAGGAAAGAAGGAAGGGAGGGAGGGAGGAAAGAAGGAAGGAAGGAAAGAAGAAAGAAACTATAGTATTCATCCTATCTGACTAGCCATGGAGTCTTAAGCCCAATTCTGTCTTGTGAGGATTGACAAGAACCTGATATTTCTACTAGACCAATTTAGACCTCCCTGAGCTTTAAAATGGGTGAAGCAGCTGTCTCTGCCCTCAAGTCATTATGTCTATTCCTATACCACCCTCTAATGGTGAGGTGTATTAACACACAAATGTAACCTACCAAGGACAACTGACTACCTTTAATTTTTTTTCATGGCAATACTTACTTAATACATGATCCCTAACTTACAATTTTTCAAAATCATTATGATGCAAAAACAGTAATATGCATTGAGTAGCGGCTTTGACTTTTGGTCTTTTCCTAAGTTAGCCGTATGAGGGGATGATACGACCCTGTGATGCCAGGAGGTAGCAGTGAGTGCAGTTCCCAGGCAGCTCTTGTGATCATGAGGTAAAGAACTGGAAGCCTACAGTGCACTATTTTGCTAAACTGCATTGTTCAGTGGATTAGGTGTAGGAGTGCATTTTCCATGTATGATATTTTCTACTCTTCAGGGGTTTACCGGGAAATAACCCCATCAGAAGTCAAGGAACATTTGCAATGTATCTATCTTTCCAGATTTTTATTTCCATAACCATAGTTCATAAAAATGGTCCTAGATGTAAGGTCCCTGGTAGGGAGAAAGTAATAAAGTCTTTAATTTGACTATCTGAACAAAAATTATGCAACATTAGGGAGAACAGAAAGATTTCTAAAACACTCTCAAAATAAACAATGTAAGGGAAAAGTACCACTTTTAGATATTTAAACTTCCCCATATATGAAAATTTAACAACAGAAAGATGACTATAATACAATATATGCACAATACATTTGCATCTTACAGGAAGCATAAAAAAATTAAACCAAAACCCAGTGCAGAGACTATCCAGTAGTCTAAAGTTAAAGTCTAATAGTAAAAATAAAGTTTTATTGTTTCTTAAGAAAAACATAGCAGATTACCAATCCTTTGTCCTCTCCTCCAGCTGATTGAGATTTCAGATTATAATAATTTATTTGGGGATTTTCCTCCTAGTGTTAGATATTGAAAGGAGAGATCATTTGGGGAAATTTACTGGGCAAAGAAAACAAAACAAAGCAAAGGCTCCTCCCTGCCCTTGAACTCCCCCTTTTCTCCAAACACACAGGATACACATATCGGGGATTTTCCATTTCCTGAGTGGCTCTATTCATGTCACCAATAACTCCACATCTAAATCACATCAAAAGACAGTCAGAACCCCAAGAACTCTTGGGCACAGCTAGGTGGTCCGTGCTGTGTTGAGCCTGGCTGCCGACCCCCCAGGAATGGTCCTCCATGGGCTGAGAATGTGGCACAAACAGATGACAGCCACATATTCAGCCAGCTTGTAAGAGATACACTGCTATGGGATAGGATAGGTAGGTAGAATGAGGATACCCTGAAATATGGCCTTGAGCATCAGTTATGCCGTAAAATTTTGAGATATATATTTTTCAGGACTACTTAGCAAGTTCAAGACCAGCCTGAGCTACACAGAGATTCTGTTTCAAAACACAAAACAAACAAACAAACAAAAAAACAATCAAGACTAGCAGGGCATGGTGGCACATGCTTATAGTCCTAGCTACTCAGGAGGCTGAGATAAGAGGATCACTTGAGTCCAGGAGTTTGGGGGTAGTCTGGGCAACATAGTGAGAAAAAAAATCTAGAAATGTAAATTTCAGGTTGATGGAGTTCAATCAAGAGTGTAGCAGGGATCAATATAAGACCAGAGAATATACCATTTGTGCAAGGATACACATTTCTCAAGTGGCAACCCCCAACTATTACAGCAGAGTAGTGGAAGTCAGATGCTACTTCATTAGAAATTTACATAAAGCCCAGAACTGCACAAAACTACCAATCTCTTCCTGTCCTGAACTTTGTTTTCAGCACAGCACACAGATAAGATGCAACCACCAATCATATCTTCTTAATCAGTGGTTCTTATAGTGTTGGTCCGAACTAGCAACATCAGCATCATCTAGAAACTTGGAAATGCAAAGTCTCAGGCCCTATCTCAATCCTACTGAATCAGAAGCTCCAGTGTGAGAGGCCCACAAACCTATGTTCCCTGGGGAACTCAGACACACACACACACACACACACACACACACACACACACACACACATACACACACACAGAGGCTTGAGAACCACTGTTCTAAATGAAGACCCCGAAGCAGCACACAGGGATGTGGTTATTTGGTTAACAGATGGAAAACGAAGGTGGGACCGAGTCCAGCTGAAAACTTGAAACTCTGGAAGCAATACTTTCAGTCCCATGTCCTTAGCTCCCTTAAGGGTCAGGCGATATGTTGTCCTGGACCAGATCACCCCAGCGGTCTGTCCACTTCAAAAGTATAGTTATTCTCTCTGGGTACTGGAATGGAACCTCTGGGCCGCAGCTATAGCCCATGGTGGAGTTAAGTAGGGAGGGCTCTGGGGACTCTATATCTCCTTTTTTTGTTCTCTAATCTTTAGCATCAGTGGTTCACTTCCTGGCCCAGCAAGAATGGTTGGCAAGCGTCTGTTGTTAGGTGGGAGAAACAGTGCCCTGGAACACTGAGATCTGCTTGTGTACAAAGGAAGCAGTGTGGTCCTGCTAACAGCTTGGGAACTGAGATAGCATAGAGCCACTAGCATAACCCCAAGAAAGAAGGCGAAAAGCAGTTCATTTTAGGGCTGTTCTTTTCCAACAAATATAAAAGTTGCAGAAAAGTCTACATAATACTGTAACTAAAACCCATGTTCCCACCACCTAGAGTTCATAACTGTTAACACGATGTCAAATTAAATAGCAGTTTTTCCAAGCTGTGAAAAGACGGCATCTGGTCATGCACGGGGGAAAGGGCAGGAGAACAAAAAAGGAGCTGTTGAATAGGGAGAAAGAAAGAAAATATTTCTGAAATATTCTTTAACAAAGAATGTCCTCCTTCTTTTATCAGAAAACATTTCGAATATGATGTTTCCACATAGCTACTAATAATAGCTTGTAAATTTGCCTAGCCGTAGGCTGGAGAACTGGAATTTACAAATAATACAGAGCAGAAAAATAGCTGGAGAGGAAGCCAGTTCTTTTCACTGGTAATAAATACAACATGTTTTGGGACAACCCTGTCTCCCCCTAGAGAGCAGGGAAGAAATTAGGCCGGCCCAGGAAAATCAGGCTATAGATGATGGAAATATGAGGTTTTCCCATTACTGTGTATAGAGCTGGAGCCAAAGGCTGTGGGACGTAAAAGAGGGGACCATCACCAAGGGCATTTCCTCACTGACTGTGAAGTCAGAATATGTGCTCAAGTAAGGTTCACCAGTGTTCTTGGCAAGGTAGGGAAACAGAGGTGAAAGCACAGAGAATGCATCTTCTCTTCTTTGATAAACTCATTCCCACTCCATAGAGAAAATAAATTACTAAAACACTCATGCTTCCCTCTTAGTCCTATTTAAGAACCTCCTCCTTGCTTATGTGAACCCATTTCCTCTGGAAGTAGGACAACAATGGAGGAGGAATGCTTTTTAACTATGCAGAAGAACCTAGGCTCCGACCAGATACCTGTCTGCTGTTACAGAGGGTAAATCTAATCTACTCGTGGGGGGATGAAGTTAGAGGTGCAGCTCAGCTGAGCAGCCTCAACTAACTTTCCTGCACCCCTCACCCTGCCCAGGTGCGTTGTGTTGTAACAGCACATCAAATCTCTATCGATTGTCCCCCTTCAGAGAAATGCTACATGCCATCGCAGTCCAGGGCTCTATGATGATCCAAGTACAATCAAGGAGCCGTGGCAGCTGAGCTTTTTCCCGGATGCATTCAGAACCTCCACTAATGCAATGGGAGCCTGCTTGCTGGAGCACACGGCCAAGGTGCCTGCAGAAGCATTCAGGCGCATTAAAAACCAGCAACAAGAAATGGATTTTTCACCTGGCTTCCTATGAAAACAAAATATTGAGGGAACAGAAAAGAGTGCTGAGTACATGCATGTGTGGCTGTCTGTGCATTGTTCTCTCCTCAATTAGAAATTCCTTCAGCTGATCAGTATTTCAGCACCCACTGTGTGCAAAGCTCTGTGCTAATCTGTGTTTGCTAACATGAGTGAAACATAGCTTCTGACTTCCAAGAGCTCATGGACTGTGGGAGAAAACATCACACATCAGAACTAAAAAATCGTATTATGAGCTCTGTAATAAAGGCTCATTCTTCTATTCATCAAAGATTTATTGTGCATGATGGGCCAGCCTCAAGTGTGAACAAATAATTATGAGAGCACAGAGGCCAAATACAAGGTCCGTTCCTTTTCAAACAGGAAGATGAGGCAGGGGATCAAGCTTTGTGGCAGAGTACATGTGGGAGGCCCTGGGTTCGACCCTCAGCACCAAAGAGACAAAAAACAAAAGCAGCAGAGATATAAGAAAAACAGCTTCCATGTATACTCTCTTTAAGGATGGGGCCCATTCCCTTTTGTATACCATTGTACCCAACATACACCTGGCAAACATTCAATAAATATTGCTTGTTTAGCTAGGCATAGTGGTGTGTACCTGTAGTCCTAGCTGATACAGGAGACTGAGGTGCAAGGATCACATCAGCCCAGGAGTTCAAGACCAGCTTGAACAGCATAACAAGACCTGGTCTCAAAAAATTTTTTTAAAAAATACTGCTTTCTAAATAATTAGAGGTAAAATTTTTAAAATTTTAAAATTAAACAAGCAAAAATAAATACATAAATAAAATTAAAAAAGCATTTTATTTGAAAAGAATGGACTTCCTGTTCTATTATTCATTAGGCAATTTCAACCTAATCTTTCTTTACCATCTATTTGTCAGTTTGATGAACAGTACTGAATACCTACATACTCTGGGAGCATGGGCTTCAAGACCTAAAAGCTCCCTGGGAGCCCACAGCTGGACAGGGGGAAGGAGTGAAGCTAAACCGAGTCTCCAAGGATGTGTGGAATACAACCAAGTGGAGCGTGTCAGGAGGACTGCGTTTCAGGCAGACGTGCCAGCTTTGGATGCACAGAGAGGGGAATTCAGAATGAGGACCCAGTTCACTGTCCTGGGCTCTGTACTTCCAAACACTTGGTCTTGACAGAGTTTTCTGGAGTGCGACAAGTTTCCTTGAGCTAGCAAAACATGGAGGATGTTGTCTCAACTAGACTGCCAATTCCTTAAGCAGTGACTCTGGCGAGCCAGATGTTCCTGTGGGCACTGGAATCCGCAGATACACGGAAAAGTGCTGAGTGAGCATGCGACTGGGTAAAGCGACAGAGCTCGTGATCTTGTCACCAGCTATGAGAGCCGGCTTTCCCTCACTCTGCTGCCGGCTTCTCCCTCCACTCGCAGCGAGGCTTCTTCGCGTCCTTGCTTTCCCATCCCACACTCACGCCTCTGCGGTCTGCATTCTACCCCACCTACACCCTGAAGCTACCTTCATCTAGGTCAGAAGCAATCCTCCGCTGCTAAATGCAGGATTCCCTCCAGTTCTCATTCTGGTTATCTCTGCAGCTTCTGATCCTGAGGTATTCTCCTTCCTCCACATCTATGCTACCCTTCTTTCCTGCTTTCCTTCCTATGTTTTTGGTTGGTTGTTCTGTTCTGTTCTGTTTTTGCAGTGCTGGGGTTATAGCTCACTTGTCTTTTTTGACTGATTTATTTTACTTAGCATAACAAGGTCACCCATGTTGTAATATGTATCCAAATATCTTTCTTTTTTATGGATAAATAATATTCTGTGCCCTATATCTACCACTTTCTTTATTCGTTCATCCACTGATGGATACTTGAGTTACAACTACCTTTGGTTACTGTGAAGCATGCTGCTATGAACATAAGTGTGCAAATGTCCCTTTGAGACTGTAATTTTAATTCCTTTAAATACACAGAAATAGAATTGGAGCAAGTGGTATACTGATCCAGTTCAACTGTCATACTAGTTGTTTCTTTGTTTGTTTAGGGTTTTTTGCTGCACCATTTTACCTTCCCACCAGCTGTGTGCAAGGATTCCAATTTTTCCATATCCTCTTCAACACTTACTATTTTCTGTTGTTTTTATAGTATCTATTCTGATGGGTATGAGATTCAAACGGCTTTTCTAAATTCCAGAATTGCAGAGCCAACTGTCTCCTGCACATCTTCATCCTAATGTTCCAGGAAACTTTGAACTTGACTTTTCCCCAGCTAATCTTTTTCCCGAACCCAGTCTCCATGGTATTCTCTATCTTGGCAAATAATGCCACACTCCCTCTTATGCCAAAGCTAAAGACAAGAATAGCTTCCTTGTTAGTGCCGGCAATTTTAGTTTCTTGATACATCCTGAATCTTCTCACTTCTCCCTACCTTGTTGCAATCTTAATTCAGGTCAGGATCATCTCACATCTGAACTCCCAGAAGTGTCCCTGTCTCCTGCCCTGCTTCCCGTGATTTACTTTTCCTCTGCAGATTATTATCATTATCATTATTATTACTATTTTTAGTAGTAGTATCAGTAGTAGTAGTATCATTCTCATCATTTGCAACACTAGGGATTGAACCCAGGGCCTTGTACATGCTAGGCAAGTGCTCCACCACTGAGCTATACCTCCAGCCTTTTTCAATTTTTTCTTTTGAGATCTCAACTAAATGCTCAAGCTGGACTCAAATTTGCAATCCTTCTGCCTCAGCCTCCCAAGTAGCTGGGATTACAGGCATGCACCACTGCGCCTAGTTTAAAGTGTAGATCTGATCCTGTCCTCCCCCTTTTAAAGGCCTTTGGATTCTACCTAATGTCTTCAGAATAAAACCCAGTCTTTAGAATGAAAAATTATTTAACCCGGCCCTGCCATGGTTCAAGCCTTATCTCTTGTCACTTTCCATTTTGTATTTTGAGTTCATACTGAACAACTCACAGTTGCCTCTACATTTCTTCTGTACCAAAATTCTTGACCTGGACCATCCTTCCCTCTTTATTCCCTCTATCTGGGCTGAGGTGTCCCCTCCTCCTGGTCCTCCTTCCCAGATCCAGATCTATCTGGGCTGAGTTCTATCATTCTGTGTTCCCATAGCACCCTGTGCTCCTCCAAACTTACCACACTGCCCTCTGCCTTGGACTGGGAGCATTTTTAGGCTCTGGACTATGACTTACTTATCTTTGTATCTCCAGTGTCTAGCACATAGAATGACACATTATCCGTCAGAGCTGTCAGGCAAGTCTTCCTGGAGACAATGATAACTAATCTGTCAACAGCGTCTCCTCCCATCCACAAATGAGGTTTTGTTGACCACATAGGAAGGCTTTGCAGAATTATGTTTCATGTGTAGTTTGGAAAATATCTCCAAAGACCCATGTGTAAAGACATGGTTGCCAGCCTGTGGAACCATTGGGAGGTGGTAGAATCTTTAAGAGGTGGGGCCTGGTGGAAGGAAGTGGGGACAGTGGGAATGTGCCCCTGATGGGGACTGAGACTCAGGGCTGTCTTCTTTCTCTTTGCTTCCAAGCTGCCATGGGGTGAGCAAGCCTCCTCTGCCATGTACTCCTGCCACAGGCCCATAGCAACAGAGCCAAGAAACCATAGACTGCAACCTCTGAAACCGTGAATTAACATAAACGTTTCCCCTTTAAGTTTCCCTCTCAGATATTTTGTTACAGTAGCACAGAGCTGACTAACAAAGCGCTTCGCTGTGGGTACTCATCTTATACTTGTCAAATTGAACTAATATGTGTTTTGTTTCTGTTTCTCTGTGTGTATTGTGTGTGTGTGTGTGTGTGTGTGTGTGTGTGTACTTAGTACCTGGGGTTGAACCCGGTGCCTTCACACTAAGCTACCCACCCAACCTTCCTCCTTTTTACTTTTGAAACAGGGTCTCACTAAGTCACTAAGTTACCCAAGCTGGGTTCGAACTTGTGATCTTCCTCCCTCATACTCCCAAAGTGCGGGGATTAGACTGCAATACCAGGCCCAGTGATAATAAAATATGTAATACATGCTACACAATAATAAGATATTAATAAAGCTATAACATGAAATTATGGCACTTAGGTATCATCAGTCGGAGGTTGAGGACGTGGGCGGTCAATGCACTGCAGTCCTGAAACTGGGAACCAATAGTTCTTTCCACTTGCTAACGACCAAGAAGCCAGATAGCATTAGGGGTGCAAACAAGAAGGGTGGGGAGGAAAAGAGAAGGGGTCAAAGCTGTCAGTATTTAGCAGAGTGTGCTAGTGGGCCTGGAGGTTCTTGCATTGTGTCTCAGAGCAAAAGGAGTCATACAGGGAGACGAAGTGCTGGATGTGCTGCCTCATCAAGGCCGCAGAAACCTGGCCTCCACCCCAGGTAAGATGATCCTTCCTCTGATTTTTGTACCTCTTGGCAGTGTCCCTGTGGGGATCGTGAACAAGCTGTTAGGCAGAGGGATGTCATGTGACGTCAACCTCCTGAGTATAAATAAACGCGGTGCAGTCTTTGGGCAGTTCTCTTCTTTCCATCAGGACAGGAGGCTCCACCTGACCTCAGCTTTCTGTATTCTGGTGTCTTCCGTTCTTTATCCTCCACCGTCCGCCCCCTAGGAATTTTGAGAGCTGCGCTGGACACGGCATGTGCCCCTTAAGGGGACCTTCAGCTTACCATGTCCCTTCCTAGATCCTTGCTCTTTGTCTTTGTCCTCTGCCTCCTGCCCTTCCTGGGTTTCCACCGCAGCCATTCTCTTTCTCTTTCCTTTCCCAGAGTTAGCTTACTTGATAAATCTCAGTCTTTTAATCACCCCCTTTTGTGTCTGTTGCCACCGGCCTTTCAGAGCCACCTTCCCTCTCTGGCCCAACTCTTCTCTTTCCTGGATTCCAACCCCCTTTCTGGGTCCTTATGCATCTTTTGGCCTTGAGTGCAGCATTTCCTGGGCTACTCCATGTCCCTCAGACCCACCTGAGAAGCCCCTCCCCCAACCTGCCTGGCTCTTGGATGCTCAGGTCGCAGCAGCTGGGGAAAGATGTCCTGTGGGTCCTACAGCTTGCCCCGAGTGCCCCGGGAAGGGCCAGCAATGCAACAACAGAAGCCGGGGCACAACCACCACAGCTAAAAATAAAGAAGCTCCAACCACAAAATGACTGCATCAACCCAGGCCTGGGTCCCTATGAAAAGCTCCCTGGTCAAGTCACGCCCTTCACACAGGCAGTTCAGAAAAACTGGGGGAAAGAACTCTTTTCTGGAAACTTGGAATGTGGGAAAAACTCCCAAAAGAAATCAAAGTCAGGGCTGCGGGAAGCTGGGTTCAGACCCTGGGGAGTTTCCGGCTGGCTTTCCTGCGCTGCCACCTCCTGGACAATCTAGGAGCTGCACAGCTACCAGAGGCAGAAGAGAGACATTGTTCTCCCAGGTGCACTGAAGTGGGCGAGGTTGAAAAGGAGGTCTGCGACATTAACGAGGCTCCGCTGCGGCGAAGGTGACAGACACAGGTCATTTGGTGCAAACGTGAAAGACAGAAGTGTACAAACCAGAAGCCCGAAAATCCTCCGCCTCTAATCCGTAATCAGGCCCTCTCAATTCCAAATCCAATAATACCTCTTAGATTGCATCCACTTCCTCCATTTCCACATCCCTTTTTCCTGATCGAAATCAACTTTTCTCTTCCTCCCTAAATACCTTCTTTGTTCCTCTAAGGCTGTCCTTCACACAGCAGCCTGCTTAAAACTATTTCATGTTTTATGGCAGCTTTTAGGATTAGGACCAAGCTCCCCGCCATAGTGCAGGGCCCCAGCATCTTTTCAAGCGGTAGCGCTCCCTCCCTCTCACACCAAGACTTTCCACCCTCAGAGGCAAACCTTCCTCTCCTTCTTCCTTATCTCCCCTTCCATTCACCCACCTCATCCCATTCACCCTTGAGAGAGCAGCTCAGCCTCGCCCTGTCAGAGAACCTTCTCTCACCTGAAGAAAACAGATCCTTCTACCGTCTACTGTAACATTTCTTGTGCTTTTCCCTCTTAGCAGGCAACACAGTTTAATGGCATATGTGTGGATTCATTTGATTACCCTCTGCTTCCTTTCAAGTTGTAGATCTAATATCACTAGTTTCTAGCATGGAAGCTGGCATATACTTAAATGCCAATTATTTTTGGAACAAACTTGAGAGGACCCTGTGGATTTCTTGCACATAAGAAAGGAGTGGTCTAATATGCTCAGTGGTCTAATATGCTCAGTGGTCTAATATGCTCACACTCAACCACAGCAGTAGGACAGAATTCCCCAACCTCTGGGTGGGACACTTTAACCTCTGAGCCTTCCTGGACTGTCACTGGAAGTCCACATCCTGGGTCTCCAGCACGGGTCTCTGCTAGGGAAAAGAGAAACTATGTTCCAGCCAGTTGAATGGAACAGAGTTGGGAAAGGCAGTGGGAAAAGACCAACGAAGTCAAAGGCTACTGGGCTGATGACTTCTAAGTCTTAGTGGAGCTAGGAATGCAGCTCAGTGATATAGACAGCTCTTGCATAGCATGCACAAGGCCCTAGGTTGGAGCCCCAGCACTAAAAATATAAATGAAAGAAATAAAATACAACCTTGAAATTCTCAGGTACTTTCTCCAGATTTCATAGTGGGTAATGCTGTTCATATAATGAAGAGAGAGACACCTGCTTGAGTGGCTCAGACCGGTGAGATCCATTCACTCAGTTACTTTTATTGAGTCCTTGTTTTACAAGAGGTTCTACTTGCCTTGATTCCCCACAGAGCATTCTGGAGCCTACTCTGGGCAGTTTGTCATGGACTCAGCACTGGCCAACTTCTGGGATTGATGGAACCATGTGAATGCAGCCAGGGTCAAGGCCCTGTTATTTTGGAGCAGGCTGGGCAGGGGAGTATAGGAGAGCTTCAATGCGTGGTCCCTGTAGTAGCAAGGTGAGCTGACAGGGGATACAGCAACACACGTACCTGCAGTTGCCATTTCTCTTTCTGATTACCAAGCATCCATTTCTCCTTTATGGGAAATAGCACTACAATTTTTGGTTTTGGAATTAACCCTTTCTCTTTGTACACTCTTGATGGGGCAGTAAATGAAGGGATTTTTCTCCCTTGGCAGGAGTAGGCAAATAACCAAGGCTGGGACATTCAGACTCGCCCTGAGACTGAAAAATCTTCCTC
>NW_004955406.1:9754139-9794691 GCF_000276665.1 Chinchilla lanigera | reverse complement strand
AAATAGTGGGTTGGCTGTAAATCTCAAACCTTTCTTTCTTTTTTTTTTTTTTTGGTTTTTCTCTGGTACTGGGAACCGAACTCACGACCTTGCGCTTGCCAGGCAGGCGCTTTGCCGCTGAGCTAAATCCCCAGCCCCTCCCCTTCTTTTCTTTATCCCCTTATTCTGCCTCTTCCTTCTTCTCCTCCTCCTTCTTGTTGTTTTGGTGCTGGAGATCCAACCGAAGATCTCTCACATCCTAGGCAAGCACTCTACCACTGAATGTTGGAGAAAGCAATGCATTCTCAGAAATTAACAGTTGGGGCACACCCTCAGTAACTCTCAGATTTAAAATCTGACTAGTTTCCATTGGTTCCTGTCACATTTTAGTGCTGAATCTCCAGCCTCTTGTCAACTCTGTGAACTACTTATGGGCCTTCAAGCAATCCTCCTTTTGCTTGGCTTGCTAAAGAAATCGTGATGAATTATCATCTGGTCCATAGCTTCCATTTGGCCAACTACAGATGGTGGACAATGATACAAAGACTTGGGTAGTAACTACTAAAAGAGGAGTGATCTGGAAGCATCTGAAATGTAGTCCATAATAACCCTGGGGACTAAACAGGGGGCACTAGTTAGGAAGGAAAGACAGCTGGTAGAGTTAAGTATACTGTTCTACTGAAATTCTCTCTCATTGGTAGCAACGAGCCAGGACTATGGGAGCAAGGAAGGTTGGAGATGAAGACTAGAAAATTCATATTCCAGGGACATTTTGGGTTGGAGACTTGCAAAAATCTTCAGATGTCCTCAGGCACATACATCCTAGATGTACCAAAATACAGGATGTCATTAAACAGATTACTGAGAAAAATGCCTTTTTTAGAAAAGATATCTGGCCTTTACTGCTGCCAGAGTTAGAGAGAAGTCAGCAGAAGAGAGGCCCCCTCCTCTGCTGGAGAAGTCTACAGTATTTGAACTTTTCAAGGTAAGCCTGGACCACAGGTGGTACTTGATAGTTTTGGGGGGTATAAGTCTTTTTTTTTTTTTTTGGTACCAGGAATTGAAGCTAGGGCCTCTTGCTTTCTAGGTAGGCACTGTAGCACTGACTATATCCTTGGCCCTGGTGATGTAAGTCTTAGCCATGGTAAGTATGTGAGTCCTCAAGGAGATGGCATCCTTTGATAGAGAGCTGAGACAGTGGACAATAACGTGAAGCCCTTGACATGCTTCTCATAGCAGCTGGATGGGAAAGAGGCAACACCCTGGGGATACTTGTTGTCTGTATCTTCACCAGTCCATGTGGGAAGCCTGCCCTGACAGACCAAGGCTTGCTCTGCAACTTTCCTGTGTCTGTGTCCATAAATGCTCTGATATTAAGGCAGAATCCTGTCTTCTTCCTTAGCTGCCCTACTACTTTCACCAACCTGTGGAACCCCTGAGGGTCTGGAACTAGGCAGCTGGCATCAGGCCCATGCTGTCCTCTCTTGTCAGTGGTGGGAAGGTTTTGCAGCAGGGGATCTGAGAAGGTGTGCCTTAGGGATTATAGGTGTAAGCAACAGACACCAACTCCAGCAATTTACAGTGGTAAACAACTAAACTATGAAGATACTGGGCAGCACATAGACTTTCTAGAAAGACTATGTCTTGGTTACTTTTCTCTCCTTGCTGAGACAAAATACCTGACGCCCACAATTAAGGAAAGAAAGGCTTATTTAGCCCACAGTTCATGGAGATTTCAGTCCGTACTCAGCCGGCTCCAAGGCAGAGTGGTACATGGAAGAGGGCAACAGTTCATGGTGGTGGAAGATAGCAAAAGCAGCAAGAGCAAAAGGGGGAGAGCAGCGGCAAGCAGCCTCTTTTCCTCCTTTACACTGTATGCAAACTACCCATCCCAGGGGCAAGTGTAGCACTCACACCCATAACTCCAGCACTGGACTATGGATCAATCAAAAATCTAGAAGCCTGCACCATGACTGCATGAGGATTTGGGGGACATGCAGACACAAACCATAACAGACTAAAAAATCAGATTCTCAGGAGACACACGCAGTAAGGACACCACTGCTTGCTCACAGACACTGCCCATGCTGGACAGTAGGTACTACTGCTGACCCCTGTGACACTGAAGGTAGAATATTGCTGTACTCCTGTCATTATCAGATAGGATCCCCTTGCACTGGTTTCCCTATCCCAGTTCTCACTCTGATGCTTCTGACCGCTGAATCCAAAAAGAAAAATGTCCAGTAGAACCCCACCACCACCTTCATTTAATTCTTTAACTCTTCTTTATCATCAGAATTCTTCTATACATGTTTCTTTTAAAAATAGGTCTTTGTTCTGCTACCCAGGCTGGCCTCAAGCAACACTTCTACCCCAGCCTCCCAAGTAGCTGAGACTACAGGTACATTCCATCAAACTAATTGAGAAGTACGGTAAATGTTTAAATTTTTAAGAATATTTATTGTAGTAAAAGACACTTTGCTATTACTTCCCCTCAAAATACTCCCCTTTGCTTCAAACACATTGTTCTTATCACTTTCTGAAACAGTTCTGAAAGTTCTTTTATGTGAGTGTCTTGCACTATTGTGGCTGCTTTGATGTCCTCAATTGACTGAAAACACTTATCTTCCATGGTCATTTTCACTTTGGGAAAGAAGTCACAGGGTGCCAGATCAGGTGAATAAGGTGGATGAGGACACACCGTCATGTCTTTATGAGCTTGGTTCTCTGTCGGGTGGCACCTGGCAGCAGCATTCACTGTATTTTTTATTGCACCTTGTAAGAATACGAAAGAGGACTTCCCGAACTGCTTCAGAAAATGGCAGGAATGGTGGGATAAGTGTGTTTGAAGCAAGGGGGAGTACTTTGAAGAGGATTAACAGCGATGTGTGCTTTGCTCTGACCAAAATAGTTTCCCCGTGCTGACCATCTAACCTAGAGCCTTGTGCATGGTAGGCAAGTACTCTAGACTGCCAGCTCTAGCTTGACAAGTTAAGAAATTGGTCTGTGTCCTAAAACAAAAGGAAGCATTGCAAGGTTTTCCGCTCATGATAAAGGAGTAAAACTGACATAATTAGTTTGCCTTTTGAAAGGTTTCTCTGGATGCATCGTGGAGGACAGATTTGAATGAGTTCCCTAAGCTGAGCCGATGAGGAGGCCACTGCAAAACCCAGAGAAGAGAAGACAGAACTTAGCTGGGTTGCAGAGAGGGGTTTCGGGGGAGAGGTAGGTGGGTATGGGAGATCTTGGAGTAACACTGATAGACTTGGTGATGGATTTTATGGGGTGGAGAAGCAGGGGTTGTCAGGGTGACACCTGAGTTTCTAGTCTTGTGATAGGAGGGATTGCTGGAAATGCTGGGAGGTACTAGGGCAGTCTGTGCCACAGACCTCTGGGATCCTCTGCGGCCAGGACTGTCTTCCATTCCTGTCCCAACCTCCACTATAATGTTATCTATATACATTATAGATAAGTAAGTAGGAAATGGAAAGGGAGTGGCCTAAAGTGGAAAAACGCTAATAAGGTAAGGACTGGGTTCCCTGTTCGACATGTTTGTATCACTTACCAGCCAGTTGTCTTACAGGGCAAATAGCTTCCCTCCATATTTAGTGAGCACCTGGGTGAGATGCTGGAGCAGTGAGGAGCAGAGGGGCAGGCAGAGCTGCAGGAAGAGGAGCTTGGAGTGGGGAGGAGGGCACGGACACTTGGGGGAAGGGCGCCAGTGTCACGCTTGTGCTTGGAAAGTATCTTACATCTTCTGGTTCCGCAATCCTCTTCTTGCACCCATCTGGCTTACATAAAAATTCTGAATCTTGGCTGGAAAATACTCATGCCAGGTGAGGTACCACATACCTGTAAACTCAAATCATCATGGAGCTGATACAGGAGGATCACTTTGGGCTCAAGGAGATTGAGGCCAGCCCAGGCAACATAGCAAGACCCAGTCTCTAAGTAAGTTCATTAATTAATTAATTAATTAAAAGCCTTTTTTAAAAATAAAAATAAAAATCTCTTCCAGTATTTTAAGTCCAGTCAGTCAGCTACCCTGGTTAGACCATCACTAGAAATCACTCATCTGCAAGAAGTAAACAGTATGACCTGCTTCACCGACTTGGATAAACCTCATCACTTTTTTAAATGAGTTTCCTGAGTCCCAACTTGACCTTATTAGCATAAATCTGGGAGTTTCCCCTGTGGCCCCTCCCCTTTTAGATTTTCTAAGGACTCTTTGCCCAGCTGTTCCACCACAGGAGCTAATGCGCCCTTGAAGCACCTACATTCTCTCTAATTCATTAAGATTTTCAGGGCTTCCATTGCTCTTAGAACACAGAACAAACTCCTAACAGGCCTTAGGGACTAGCTGGAAGTGGTCCTGCACATTTTCCCAATCTATACCCTCCTCCTTCTCTATCTGTGTTTGATCAACGAGCTTCTTTCAACTTCTCAACCACACTAAATTTTTAATGCCTCAGGGCCTTTGTCCTTGCTGCTTCCTCACCTTTGTATTCTTCTGAAGTGAGTGCTCTGTCTAAAATTTGTCTGCCTCTGCCTCCACACCATCACGTCTGTCACTTTTATTATCCCCAGTACCCAGTCTACCAGAGAGGACAAAGGACTCCTTGTATTTTCTAGTTCTCTCTCTGTCCGCGTTTGCAGTCAGGTCCAGTGGTTGGGCTCTTTCACTCAAGTTGGACTCTTTTCTGGGTCTCCATCCCCTTCCTCTCTATCATGGGTTTTTGTTTTGTTTTGTTTTTTATAGCAGTGTGGAAAATAAACTCAAGGCCTCCCCATGCTAGGCTGCCACTGAGCCACACCCCTAACCCTCCTGCTTCCTCCTTAAGGGATCATGTGCCTCTTTTATGCGAGCTGCAAAGGCAAGTACCTCAAATACAGACTTGCTTAGCATTCGTACACAGCACACCTTACTTTTCTAACCCTATTTTTTTCTTCCCTGGATTTCTAGTTGTCTCTCTTATCTGATGCGATAGGTAAGAACTTAGTTAAATACTGGGTAAATTTGCAAGTGACTAAGCGGGATGGATGAAGATTTGGCAGTGGTCTGAGCAAGAGATATGATGACGATCTTTACAGTCTCTTACCAACTTTCTTGCAAACATTGTCAAAGGAAAATCAAACTCCTGCCCATTCTCTGCATGAAAAAAATCTGTAATTTATTATATTCTTATGCATCTTATCAATAGTTCCTGTGTTTGTGTCAATGGAATTTGCTTAATTCTAATCCAAGTTCATAGTTGTAAAGCTGCCTATATTTTGTTGTTGTTGTTGTTGATGAGATATAAACTTTGTTTATTACTCAGAAGTTTGGTTTTTTGGTTTGGTTTGGTTTGGTTTTTTGAGGCAGAGTCTCACTATGTAGCCCAGGCTGGCCTCAAACTCACAGTGATCCTCCTGCCTGTCTCCTGAGCAATGGAATTACAGGCATGCACCACCATGCCCAGCCTTGTCATTGTTTTTGAGACAGGATAGTTCAAACC
Source organism: Chinchilla lanigera (assembly GCF_000276665.1). Classification (NCBI taxonomy): domain Eukaryota; kingdom Metazoa; phylum Chordata; class Mammalia; order Rodentia; family Chinchillidae; genus Chinchilla; species Chinchilla lanigera. Next base: position 9,789,217 of record NW_004955406.1, on the reverse strand, counting down.
AGCTTTAAACTCACTATGTAGCTCAGATTGGCCTAAAACTTCTGCAATTCTCCTGCCTCAGCCTTCTGGGATTATAAGTGTGTGCCACCATGCCTGGAACTGCCTACATGTGTATAGATTTTAGACAAAAGTCTTTAAGGATACATCTCCAAGTTGGATGTGGTAGCACATACCTATAACCCTAGTGCTCTGGTACACTGAGGCAGGAAGATTGAAAGTTTGAGCCTGCCCTAGGCAAGTTAGCAGTTTAGGGGGACACTTTTTCAAAAAATAAAAAGGGCTGGAGCTGGAGCTCAGTAGCGCAGTGTAAAGGCCCAGAGTTCTATCTGCAGCACTGAAAAAAATCAAGATATGTATTAATCACTTTCCCATCACTAAGACAAAATACCTGACACCCACATTTTAAAGGAGGAGTGGTTTATTTTGATTCACAATTTCAGTGGAATTGAAATTTCAGTCCATGGTTGGTTAGCTCCAGTGCAGAAACAGCATGACAAAATGGCTCAGTGGAGAAAAACTGTTCATCACAGGGCAGTGAGGAAACAGAGAAAAGAGAGGAGCCAGGGACAAGAATATACTGTTGCAGGTTACACCTACTGCTTCTGATCAGCCCCTGCCCCATAACATGAGACTTATGAGCGATATTATAATTTTAAACCATAACATTCCACTCCTGCCCACTAAAGGCTTTTGTCCACCTCATTATGTAGAGTGCATTTAGTCTAGCTCTATTAATTGTCAAAGTCTTAACAGTTCCAGCATTGTTGAAAAGTTCAAGTCCAAAATCTTCTCTGAGACTCAAGGCAAACCCTTAGCTGTGAGCTCCTATGAAAAATAAGAAAAGTTAAACACTTCCACCATAGAATGTAACCAGGTAAACATTCCCACTCTAAAAGGGAGGAATAGAGGAATAGATAGAAATTGGACCAAAGCAGATTGAAACCCAGCGGAGCAGACACTGAATCCTGTAGCTGCATGTCCAGCACATAGGTCAACTGTAGTGCGATATGATCTCTTAAGAGTTTGAGAAACCCTGCCCCTGTGGCCCTGCTGGTTGCAGAACACATGACTTCTCTCTTGGGCTGACTCGGATTGTGGGTTTTCCCAGCAGATGTTCCATGTTCCTGGCATTTTCAACTTCCTGGGATCTCCACTGCACCTTAGGCTTCTCTCTCACAGTGTCACACTCTCATGAGCTCCTGGCAAGGACTGTGACACTGTGACACTTTTATTTATTTATTTATTTATTTTGAGACAGGGTTTTACTATGCAGTTCAGGCTGACCTTGAACCCACTTTATAGCCCAGACTGACCTCAAACTTGCAGTGATACTTTTGTGTCAGCCTCCCAAGTGCTAGAATTACAGGCATGCACCACCACTCCTGGCTGTCACACATTTTTGCTTGGCCTCCTAGGCTTTCTAATGAAGTCTTGATGGAAGCCTCTGTGACCCTATAACTTTTGCATTCTATATGCCTGAAAAGCCAGTATCCAGGGCCCCCTCAGATCATGGCTGCAGTGGCCTCTGAGGGCCTAGATGGCTGAGTTCAGAGATACACTTCCCTATGTGACCCTGAATGAAAATATGTCAGGGACTCTCTTCCCAAATGAAAGATCTATAGTTTTGCAACCTTGAGTTTATAAAAGATAGAGTCTTTCTGATTTCTGAGGTATTCTCAAAGCATCTTTCTTCTTTGTACCTGTGTTGGGGGTAAAGCTGTCTGCACCTCAGGTATCTAGGACAAGGTCACTGTTTCTCATGAATTTGGCAAGGCCCCATGAGAAGTGTATGCAGCTCAGGGAACTGATGCACAAAGTGACTTGGCCTTCCCCTGAGATACTATAGACAACTCCTTTCTTGTTCCTCATGTAACCACTAAGGCATGATGTTTGCTTGAAGATTAGATGCTCTTCCGGTTCCAGATCTTACCCTCTCCTTAAAAATTCTCTGTAACAGCCTCTTCTGCTGATTGTATAAGTAAACACACTGCAGTTGTCGGGCAGTCCTTTCTCTCATCCAGAGAGGGGGGCTCCAACTGATCTAAGCTTTCTGTATGTTGACTCTTGTCTTCATTTCTTCATCCTTTACTGTCCTCCCTCTGGTAATTCAAGAGCTGCACTGGATGAGGCATCCCTATACAAAGTACTTGGCTTCATTTTAATGCTAACCTGAGAACTTTTGAAATAATTCAGCTTTTCTATCTGCCCATAATTTTCACCATAAATCTAGCTAAAAGCAACCATCAGTACCCTTACCACAGCCTGAATGTTGGGAGCCTTGAAATTTCTTCCACCATCCTTAATCTCAGTCTCCATGTCCCAGGACATAGAAAAAATGAAGGCAAATTTTCTGCCAGTCTGGTAAATCCTTATTCTCAACTGAAAGCTCCTAACCCCACCCTTCACTGTCCTCATTTCTATCAGCATTCTGGTCTTCTTAGCTTTGACCAAAATCTCCCATCAATATTTTCCCACTCTGCTTATACAATTCTAAGGCTTATCTAGCCTACTTTTCTAAACATTTTCAAACTCCTCCCACAAACAAGGCCCCAAGGCTTCTGAACCACATGGTCAGGTAAGCCACAGCAACAGCTGCACTCTCAGTACCAATTTTCTGCATTAAATCACTTTCCTGACACCCACAACTCGAAGAGAAATTTATTTTGGTTTACAATTTCAATAGATTCAATTCATTGTTGACTGACTCTAAAGTAGAAATGGCATGGCAGAATGGCAGGTGGATGAAGGTTGTTCATGACATGGTGGTCAGGAAGCAGGGAGGGGCAGGAACAAGAACACAGCCTTCCAAGCCAACCACCCCCAGGACCCTTCATTTCTAATCAAGCCCCACCTCCAAATGTGAGATTTTGGGGGGATATTTTAGATCTAAATCATAATAAGATTGACCTCTAGCATTTTCTCCAACTTCTTCATGTTCTTTCTTTAAGAACTGAACATGGACAAATGTGCTTACATCCAGTAAGAATTTGTTTGAAGACAAGGATTAGCTCTTTCTAGCATGTGTAATAATGTCCATCTTTACTTTAAGTGATTTTCTACCAAAACTGGCCTTTAAATTTTGTATAGTCATTTACAAATAATAAATATAATCAATACAAAATCCCTCCCCAATTTTTAAATTTTGTCTTTATTTCTTTTTTTGTCCCCCTCTCCCCTACTGAGACAGGATACTACATTGCCCAAGTTGGCCTAGAATTTGTGAGCTCAAGCAATCTTCCTGCCTCAGCCTCTCAAGTAGCTGGGACTGCAGGCAAACAACACTACACCATGCCAGACTTTTTTAAAGTTACAAAAATTTAGGGCTGGGGATTTAGCTCAGCAGCAAAGCACCTGCCTGGCAAGCGCAAGGTCATGAGTTCGGTTCCCAGTACTAGAGAAAAACCAAAAAAAAAAAAGTTACAAAAATTCAGAACTGCTGCTCTAAAGCTTCTTTGACTTAGGGACTTCTTTTGCGAGGTATAAAGCCAATGTCCTCAGGACCATTATTACTGTAAGCTGTCACTGTTACATCTTGGTGTTGGCTCAAATGCTTTTCTGAAAATTAACTTCTATGGAAGGAATTGGAAGAATTAAAAATGCCAGTTACTTGAGAAAGGGTGGGAGGTAGATGGCACTGAAAGAAGACTGAAGAGCTGAGGACCCAGAACATCACAGCTTCCCCAGTGACAAGCTGCTGGCCACTCTGTGAGTCACCAAGAGCAGATCTGGGGGTCAGGGGTCATCCCTGTTGGACCAGGTCACCCAGACCTTGCCTGAGTGCATTTCATAAGAAGATGGACCTTTTCCCCTGTAGCTCTTTCCCTTGGAACTGCACCCTCATTTATTCAAGTATTTACTGAGCTCTGTGTGCCAGAAAACATGGTAAGTACAAGCAAAGACGCTGAAACACGGAGGCTCTATTGTTCTGGGGAACCAGATGATAAGCAAGTAAGCAAAAAATAAGATATTCACCTGGCATATTAAGTGCTGTATTAGTGACCTGGTCAAGATTCCTAACTGCCTGTTTGAGGGGTATAGTGAAGGATGAAGAAAAAACAGAAGCAAATTTAGTGATGCACGACAGAGGGGCTGGGAGATCAATGCCTCAGGATGGGCAGAGACCATGACACTCAAGCTAGCCACCATTTACTGGTGTACACAGTAACTGGAGAGATTATCAGATGACTCAGAGAGCAGCTGTGATCTTATGCTGAGGTCTTATGCTGATGAGGATCTTTCTGTTGATAAGGATGATGGGGAGAGACAGCAGGTTAAGAAGGAGTTTGTCCTTTCCCCAAGGTGAAACTCTGTTTTTATTACTACTGCATTCTCAAGAAAACCAAGATGTCCTCAGCTGAGGCAGTCTTGCCTGGGGGTTTCGCAGCATCACGGGACCATTGAGGCCTGCATTGTGACCAGAGGCACACAGAATTATGTTCCCGGAAGCCATAGCTGGCCCGCATGGTAAGGCACTGGGCCTCAGACTAGCCCTAATCATAATTTAATTATGAAATTATTTTTCCCCCAAAATTATATAGAATGGTCCTTAATAGTGCTGTAACCCAGCAAGTGGTGAGATGGGGAAGTGAATAGAGCTTTAGACGTAGCCATGCAGATAGCCTAGTGGAGAGAGCTTACCTGGCGTTCACAAGGTCCTGGCTTCCATCCCTAGCACAGGCTGGGTGGGAGGGGGCTGGTAGGAAGAGTCCTTAGGGAATCTGGCTCTGAGTAGGTGACATCTGAGCATTACTGATGATGGAGAATGAGATTATAGATGAAAAAGTAAATTACCTTTCCCTTTCAATAATCCCCAGATGAAGGCCTCCTAGGGAGAGAAAAATACCTAATGATCAGGAGATAGGAAAAGGCTTTCTAACAGCAAAAATTAAGGTGGTACAGCTAAAGAACAGTGATGGAGGACAGGAGTTGAGTGAGATAGGATGACTAATTAAGTGGAGCCAAGTCACGAACGGATTTGTGCTGATTGGGGTCTAAATGGGAGAAAGAGGCTGAGGATGTAATAGCTCAGTGGCAAGGTGCTTGCCTAGCATGCACAAGCCCATAGGTTCCATCTCCAGCACAGAAAAAAGAAAAAAAGCAATCAAGAAAGGGAAAAATTGAATAGGAGAGAAAAATCATTCCAGTTATTTTATCAGAGAGAATTTAAACTTAAAATATGTTAACTTGGTAACCAAGAAGGCAAAAGAATACACAGTAAGGTATGAAAGTATCAGCCTTAGGAAGCAGCTAACATCCCTATTACTGAGAGAAGGAAAAGAAGACGTAGGCAGGCTAATGGTGTTGAGCACTTGCTTAGCATACTCAAGGCCCTGTGTTCAATCTGCAGCATCAAAACAAGAGAAGTTGGTATTATTAAAACATAAAAGCTTGGAGAAGTGACCCCAGAGAGCTAAAACTCAGGCCTCTGGATGGAGTGCTGATGAGCTGGCATTGTCTGTACAAGACATCTCTGGGTCAGACCAAGAACTCCGAGGGAGGGGCACCCTGTGGCTGGTACTGGTATTTCTGTGGATTGTAATGAGACTAGTAGTGGACAACTGTAAACTACACAACTATTGCTATGGAAAGTAGCTGTCACTGTTGGAGTGAGGAAACTAAAGCAGGAAGCAGCAAGCAGCAAGCCCCTCCCTCCTCTAGTCTTCTATTCTTTTGCTCTAGGGCTTCATTGGTATAAAAAGTAGCCAAATCACAAACAGAACTTGCAAAGTCTCAAGTCCTAAGTCAATATTTGTTCTCTCTATCCAGGAATAGAAAATATCTTCTAATTTTCTGATCTCTTTGATTTTCTTTTTCAGAGTACTATGGTTTTCATTATAGAAGTCTTTCATTTCCTTTGTAAGGTTAATTCCTAAGAATTTAATTTTTCTTGAAGCTATTGAGAACAGTATTGTTTTCCTAAAGTCTTTTTTAGTGAGTTCATTATTGGTATATAGGAATGCTATTGATGGTCGTGTGTTGATTTTGTATCCTGCTGCATTGCTGAATTTATTAATTCTAGGAGTCTTTTTTTTTTTTTTTTTTTTTGTGGTACCGGGGATTGAACTCACAACCTTGCACTTGCCAGGCAGGCGCTTATGCCACTGAGCTATATCCCCAGCCCATAATTCTAGGAATCTTTTGATGGAATTTTTTGGGTATTCTGTGTAAAGGATCATGTCATCCTTGAAAAATGATAGTTTGACTTCTTTTTTTCCTACATGTATCCCTTTTATTTCTTTCTCTTGCCTGATTGCTCTGGCTAAAGTTTTGAGTACTATATTGAACAGGAATAGTGATCATGGAGATCCTTGTCTTGCTCCTGATTTTAGAGAGAAAGCTTTCATCTTTCCCCCACTTAGTATGAATTTGGCAGTAAGTTTGTCATAAATGGCTTTTATCAGCTTGAGATAAGTTTATTCTACACCTATTTTCTTCAGAGGTTATAATCATGCATGGAAGTTGGATTTTGTCAAAAGCCTTTTCTGTCTCTATTGAGATGACCATGTGAATTTTGTACTTGCTTCTGCTTATGTGATGTGTTGCATTTACTGACCTACATCAGATAAGACAGTCTATCATCTGAGGGGAAAAGCCTACTTGGTCATGATGTATTATCTTTTTAGTGATTTGTTGCATTCTATTTGTCAGTATCTTCTTGATGACTTTTGCATGTATGTCATTAAAGAGATTGGTCTGTAGTTTCTTTCAACTAAGTCCTTGTCTGGTTTTGGAATCAAGGTAATGTTAGCTTTCAGGAATGAGTTTGGCAGTAATCTTTCCCTTTGAAGTTCGTTAGTGTCTGAGAAGTACTGGTGTTAGATGTTCCCTGAATTTCTTATAGAATACAGTGTGAATCTATCATGCAGAGGGTTTTTTTAATTTCTAGGTTTTTAACTTCTACCTAAATGTCATTGCTATTGAACTGTTCAGGGTTTTTATATCTTTTTGGTTCAGTTTTGGTAATACATTTGCATTTAGGAACCTATTCATTTCTTCTAGATTTGCCAGTTTATTGAAGTATGGGTTTTCAAAGTAGTTTTTAATACTCCCCTGGATTTCAGCAGTTTTTTGTGATTTCATGTTTTTTGTTTCTATTGCATCGATGTGAGTCTTTTCTTCTTTTGGTAAGATTGGCTAAGGATTGTCTATTTTGTTTATTCTTTCAAAGAAGCTTCTCATTGATTCATTGGTTCTTTGAATTTTTGTCTTAATTTCAATAATTTTTGCTTCTATCTTTATCATTTCTTTCTTTCTAATAGTTTTGGATTTGGATTCTTCTTGTTTTTCTAGGATATTGAGGTACATCATTCCTTTATTTGAGCTCACTGTTTTACTGATGTGAGCATTCATAGCTGTAACCTCCCCTCTTAGGACTGCTTTCATTGTGTCCCATAGTGGCTAGTATATTGCACTAGCACTGTCATTTGATTCTAATAGCCACCTTATTTCTTTGACTTCTTCTGTGACCCACTGATTATACAAAAGTATATTGTTTAATCTCCATGTGTTTGTGGTTTCTTTTACCAATAATTTCTAGTTTCATTGCACTATGATCTGATAATATGCATAGGATAATTTTGATTCTTTTGTATTTATTTAAGCCTGAATTATGGGTTAATATGTGGTCTGTTTTGGCTAAAGTTCTGTGTACTACTGAGAAGAACGTGTATTCTGTTGTTGTTGGCTGAACACTAGATATCTATTAAGTCCAACTATTTAAAGGTGTGGTTCAACTCCGGTACTTCTTTATTGATTTTTCATCTAGTTAACCTGTCTGTTTGTGATAGTAGGGTATTGAGGGTCCCCATTATAATTGTGTTGATGTTTATCTGATCTTTTATGTCCACTAGTTTTTGTTTTTTTTAAATGAAGTTGAGTGTGTCAGAATTCAGTTCATTATACTTGCTATCACTTCCTGTTTAATTATTCCCCTTTAACAATATGTAGGGAATTTCTTTGCCTCTTCTAGTCAGTTTTGGCTTAAAGTCCAGTTTACCTGAAAACAGGATAACCACTCCTGCTTGTTTTTTGGGTTCCTGTTGCATGGAATATTGTTTTACATCCTTTGATTTTTACTCTATGAATTTCTTTTTGGGTTAAATGTGTTTCCTGTATACAACAAACCATTGGATTTTGTTTCTTGATCCAGTCCACCAATTTGTGTCTTTTAGTTGGAGAGCTGAGACCATTCACATTGAGAGATATTACTAAAAGGTATCAACTTCTTCTTGTCATTGAATTATTTTTCTGTTGCTGATTCATTTTCATTCCCTTCTGCTTAACTGTTCACCCTATCTGGCTATTGATTCTATTAGATATTTTGGCACTTCATTATCTTTTTCTATGGTATCCTTTGAAAAATTTTTGGAGTGCTAGTTTGGTGGTCTTGAATTTCTTTAGGTGTTCTTTATCATAGAAACACCTTATTTCTCCACCAATTTGGAAAGATAGTTTTGCAGGACTTATCAGTGTGGGTTACAAGTTGGTTTTTTTGGGGGGTGGGGCTTGAAACACTTCAACTCTCCTGGTTTTAAAGGTTTGTGAGCAGATATATGCTATACTTCCATTGGGATTTCATCTATAAGTAATTTATTGGCTTTTCTCTAACAGCTTTTAGATTTTAAGATTTTAAGATTCTGTTTTTGTACTGGACTTCTGAGATTTTGACTGTCATGTGTCAAGACAAGGTTCAATCCTGATTGTAGCTTTTAGAGTTCTATATGACTCACTTATTTGTATGTTAATTTTTTTCTGACATTTGGAAAGTTTTCTGCTATTATTTCTATGTATAGGTCTTTTTGTACCATTTGTGCTGTCTTTTGATGTCTTCATTACTTTTAATTAATCTTAGATTAGTCTTCTTTGCACCACTTAGCAGCTGTTGGATCAATTTTTCATGTTCTCTACTTGTTTTTAAGGTATCTCTTAATAGTTGGCCACCATTAACAGTCCTGTCTTTTAGTTCTGAAACTCTGTCCTCACATTGGTTGCTTTTGCTGCCTATAATTTCAATAGAATTTTTAATCTTCTCAATTTTCTCTTTGGTACCTTTTCATGGACTCTAATTCTTTTCTATACTGGACAGTCATGTTTTATATCATTTTGTTTAGCCTGGTTAGCTTTTCATCAGAGTTTTTTGTGAACTCGCTGATCATTTTGTTTAACAGGTACATTATCTGTTTAGTTATATCATCTTTGAATTCACCAAGCACTTTGTTGATCTTTTTTTATGTCCTTTATTATCCTTTTGAATAACTCAGTTGTGTAGTTCTTGATGTCCTCCTGCTCAATGCCCCCTCTGCTTAACTGCTTGCCTTATAAATATTATTCTTGAAGTAAAACTTTGGACATGTTGCTTGGAGGTTATAATTCCCAAGCAGTGTCTGGAAGTGTATGACCCTTAGTAATTGTTCAATAAATATATTTTGAATGAATGAGAGTTATTTTTATGTTGCTGATTAAGAACATAGGTTCATGCTTTAATTAGAGGCAGCACAACACACAATGAATGGACAAGGAAATGTTTACAACCAAAGCATACATTATCTTAGCATATATTATTTTAAAAAATAGTGTTCCAGCTCAGGTTGAGTGAGCAAGTAGGGATGAAACTTCTATGCTGTGAAACATAGCTTCTAAAAAAACACGAGCATTAACAAATGCCTAAGCAACTATTATAAAGTCTCAATAAAATAGCCATAGAATATGTAATGCCAAGACAACCAACTGACTATACATGGCTGGGTAAATTTCTAAACTCTGTTCTGTTTCATTGATTTAAAAATCTTATCACAAACAATACCACATTGTTTATGGACATTGTTTTAATACAGACTTATATTAAAGCTTTCAATTTTCAGTTAGTCTTCCACAAAGGTATGACCTTCCTGAGGTCTTATAACCTCAAGTGTTCAACAAGAGCTCTCCACTCTGCATGTTCCAGCCCTTTGTCAGCTTTAGATTCACATCAGTTGCACTTTGCTAGGCTTGGAGAGTTTCTCCCAGCACAGCCCCCCAATTAGTATTCATTCAAAATCCCAAGGGGACTTATGCAGATCTCTGGAGCTCTTTCTTTTTATAGAAAATACTCTTCAGTACTCTGTCCCACGAATTGCAAATTGCCTTAAATACCTTTTGATCTCCTCAACTCAGCAAGATCTCTTGGATTTTCTTTGGGTTCCTGTCCCTTGTACAGTAATTCAAAACTTGCCTTTAGGCAAAGAGCTGCTGTGTTGTAGAACTTATCTTGTTTATTTCTCTCATATTAAAGATCTCATTTGACTGGCTCTATGAGCAATATCTGAACATAGTTGTTTCATATATTCAGTTTTCTACTTGCTTGTGCCTGAAGGGCAAGTTCCATCTCAATTACTAGCTTGCAGCTAGGACAGAAGTCACTGGCTTGTTTTTCATTCTGAGTCAATACATGCTTTATCAAAAACAGCAGTGTTAAAAGATTTACTTCCGGGGAGCTGGTCACAGAACACTTGCCTCACCTGTGAAAGGCCCTAGATTCCACCCCCCTCAACACACACACACACATAATTTTCTATAACTAAGGGTTTTGGTAGCAGTAGAAAGGAAGTTTTAGGGTAATCAAAGAGCATATTCTAGGTGAAGGTAGAGAACTGTGAAGGCTTTTCAAAGAAGATACTCAAGTGGAGTCTTCAAGTGTCTCTAAGATTATAAGGCCAAACTGGAATTCCCGATGGTCCTCCCGCACCAGCTCCTGCAAGTCCTTCCCCATCTCAGTCAGTGGCAGCTCCATCCTAAACATTTCTCAGACCCAAATCCTTGCAGATATCCTTCTCACTTCTCTTTTTCATCGTCAATCTGGTCAGACCTACCTTTAAGCTGTATCTAGGACTCAATCATATTTTACCACGGCTTAGAATCATGTTCTAAGACACCCGCATTTCTTGCTCGATATTGGTAGCAGTCTGTTAATTGTTCTCCTTGCTTTTACTCTTGTCTGCCTATAATCTGCTCTCAGTCTAGCAGCCACAGTGATCCTTTTAATGTATAATGCCTCCGCTCAACCTCTCCTATCACTCTTTATCTCATTTAAAGTCTTCCCTTTCTCACTTTAACATCTGCTGTTCTCTCTCTTGCTCACTCTCAATCCACCCTGCGTCCTTCCAGTTCCTCATACATTTGAGCTGTGTCTCTGCCTCAGGGTCTTTGCCCTTACTCTTACTTCTCCCTGGACATTTCCCTCCATATAGTTGCATGGCTTGCTCCTTCACTCCCTTCTAGTCATTACTCAAATGTCTCTTCTCAGTGAAGTTTTCACTGACCACCTGTGAGGCTGTGATTTATAATAAAAAATATATTTTTGGTATTTATCGCTGGTTCATGGCACAAAGCTCCCAAAACCCTTATAAATTCCTGAGCAAAAATTACTAAGGGGTTCTTTTTTTCTAGCACTTGGTCTTTGAGGAAAGCAGTGTCAGAATTGAGTGAAACTGTACAATACCTTACCAGTGTTAAATATCTTAACAAAATACCCAAGATAATCAACTTAAAAGAGAAAAGACTTATTTTGGCTCACTATTTCAGAAGTTTCAGTCCATGGTCAATTGACCTCATCTCCTTGGCCCTGTGGCAAGGCAGTACTTCAATGGGGGTAGTGTACAATAGAGGAAATTGCTCATCTCATGGAGGCCAGGAAGTAAAACAGCAAAAAAGAGGAGGGGTCAAGGTCTGAATATCCCTTTGACCAGAAGACTTCCAACGAGGCCCAACCTCTTAAACATTCTACTGCCTTTCAATAGGTTATTGGGCCAAGCTTTTAACATGTGGACCTTGAGGAACACTTACCTAAACCACAGGAGCTGGACAGACACTCTTTGGTGACCAGAAGTAAAGAATTCGGTCTTATATGTGAATATAGAAAGAAAAGCAATTGCCTCTTCACGATACTATGGACCAATCCCTTTAAAATTATAATTATTATACCTGTTCTTTCTCTCCCATCCTTCTTTCTTGATTTTTTTTCCATAGCACATATCCTTTTCTAGTCTAGTAAATAATTTGCTTATTTATTTTGCTCATTGTCCCTCCCACTACCAGCAAGACTACCACTAAAATGGAAGCTCTACAAGTCAGGAAATTTTGTTTTTTGCATTTGCTGATACCCAGTAAACACCAAGAAACATTTTATTAATAAATGAAGACCAGAGCAGCAGTGGGAGAGAAATGATTAGTGAAGCATGGCCATTTCAGATAAAAGGAATAGCCTGGAAAAGCACTGAAGGGAGAAAAACTGTGTTATAGTCAGGAAATGGAAATTAGATGGGAATGGCTGGAATGAAGGGCATGTAGGAACGTGGCCAAGAGGTAAGGACAGGTATGCCGAGTTAAAGTGTTTGAACTTCAGCCCAAAGGCAAGGAGGTATCACTTAAAGGTTTTAAACATCTAGGAAGGGAATGAATAGTAAAACTTGATCATATAGTAGTTTAGAAAGGTCCTGGCAGAAGAGATTAATATAGAGGTGATGAAGATTGACAGAAGAAAACTAGTTGGTTCTAACTTGAATAATGTTGATGAACAACAAAAGTAGGTCAGTGTCCAGAGGCATAGAGAAGAAAGGAGATGTAGTCAGGAGACATTCAGGAAGTGAAATATTCAGGAGTTGGTAACAAAACTGGTCGTGAAGCATGAGACAGACCAGGAGTCTAGGATGACAACCAAACTTCTGGCTTGGGTGACTTGAGGGATGTTGATGCCATTCGCAGGACACAGATGTAAAGCAGTCATGCAGCTCACCAGTTGTCTTCCTATTACTGGACTTCAAAGCCCCAATGATAATGAGGCACAATGCTCCAATAATTCATCTAAATTCACCTCATTGGCAAGCCCAGCTAGTAGCAGGAAGTTTGAACTAAGCACCATTAGTCAGCAGCCTCCCTTCTATTATGAAAGACGAAGCCTATAATATAAAGATTGTATTAACTTTTAAAATAAGGCTTTGTGGCTTCTTGCCTCACCTGACTACCCTTTGAAGCAACCAGACAAGGAAATTCTGTATGGGTTTCCCTAAAGAGAAGTTCAGATTTGTCTTAAATTCATTAAGGTGCAGGGATCATGGACCATCAATGACCACAAATATTTATGCAAAGCTGAGTGCTAGGCACTAAACTAAGCTTATATACCCTTGGAGTGCTACTCTATGCCTTTGCCTTCTGGAGAAGATCTTTTCCTTTAATTGATTGGTGAAGGGAATGTTGAAAAGGATACTTTGGTAATCAGCCTAGTGAACCTTGGAGTCAATGATGAAAATCATCAGATTACTTTTCCATTTAGTCCAGCTGTCTAAGTCCAGGCTGGAAGTAAGTGGAGCAATTGGAAAGGCTGCAGGATGAGGAGCCATGGGACAGAACCGAAGAGCAGAGTGGGAAGTGTCAATCACTTATCAGAAGATACAGACTGATAGGTGACAACTGGGTCTGAAGTAAAAAGACTATCAGCATAAGTGACAAGAGGGAGTAAGTGGGCTTAGTAAGGTTAAGGGAAGGCATCTTGGAAAGATTTCCTGGGATTATGAGAACTGTTAAAACAACTCACTTGAACACAAACAGCTTATATAGCAATGCCCTAAATTTTATGGAGTAAAGGTGACAGGGAGTGGTGGTAATGGGGGTTAGGATCAAATAAGGTAGAATATTCACATTTATTCATTTTTAAAACTTTAAATCTACATGCTCCTGAAATAATAGGCAGCAATACAAGATTGTCATATGAATAACTACATAAATCATTATAGGCTGGTGTGCCTTCTAATGCTTTTATAATTTCTAATGAAATAAATGTTAAATCTAATTGGAGGAGTGATGTATACATAACTTTTATTCATGATCCTAAGAATGGCAACTTTGAGTTAAGCATATATTCTTTGATTTTAAGAGTTACATCCCATGGCTTTGAAATAGCTAACTTTATTGCATTGTTTGACCCCACTATGAGTTTCAACAAGTGAATCAAGTCATGAGGTCCACCTTTATGATGAATATTTTTAAAATGATAACTGACATTAAAACATACTGAGCTCACATGATCTTTGTAAGTCCTTTACTGTTGCAGCTATTTGTATTGATCTTTGGAATGATTGAAAACTGACAATCAGTGGACAGAAATGAAGAAAAGTACTTGTTCCACATGGCAAATCAGATCTTGCATAGTACACTTGGCATTCTAAATGGAAATAAATTGTTCTCTGGGAGATATACATATATTTTTTATATATTTCATAGCAGCATGGAATACTACTCATGTTCCATATATGAGACATGCATAGGTATATGTCTACATATGGGAGATATGTATACCTAAATAGGGCACATGAATAGTATTCCATGCAACTGTACTGTGTCAATTACCTCTTTGTTACTGTGACAAACTACCTGATATAATCAATTTATAAAGAAGGAAAGTTTATTTTGGCTCACAGTTTCAGAAGTTTCAGTCCATAGTCACCTGGCTTTGTGCTTTGTGTTACTCTGTGTAACACAGTACATCATAGCAAGAAAAGCATAGCAGGGGAAGTCCATTCATCTCCTGGCAGCTGGGAAGCAAAGAGAGAAACAGGATGGGCCAGGTTCCCACAACCCCTTTTAAGGGCATGCCCTCAGTGACCTAGCTTCCTCTCTCTAGGCCCCATCTCTTAAAGGTTTCACCACCTCCCAGTAGCACAAAAGCCTGAAGACTTAGCCTTTAACTCACACACCTTTGGGGACATTCATGATCCCAACTATAGCATGCACGGCCAACATGTCTTTACTTTAACATACAGAACAGATAGAATTGGAGAAAGCAGCCTACCACTGTAAAAAATGTTACCCATACACACACACACACACACACACACACACAATCACATATATTTTCCAATACCACTATCATAGCACCCTGTTCAAATGTAGCAAAATGCATTCAGGTGCCTGGGAAGTCTTAGGGTGGCGGTGTCATTCACTCTCTGAATATATTAATGTTTTAGGTAGAGTTATGGTTCTCTTTTTTGCTGATATGTTTACAATTTTTGAACAGAAAAGAGGAAGCATTACAATAAGACTACATTTTCTTAAGTAATGATGACATGGTGAGATAGGTGAACTCTGACAGGAAAAGCAAACAATTCTAAGTAAATTCTTCATGAAACTTCTTGAACTTTTTTCTGATGTAAGGAAGACTAAGATTGTCCAAAACTAGGCTTTGCATTGCATTTCAGCTGGTTTCAAAGCGTACATTGTGAAATATCTAATCTAATCTATTTACAAGGATGGAGGTGAGGGGAAATTGATTGTGTAATGAAGAAAACAACCCACTGAGGTATCTAAGTGTAGCTGTGAAGTTGACACAGCTGTCATAAAGCTGTGGAATCAGAAACACTGCAGTGTTCTTGCAGCAAGGGAAGGTAGTCCACTTACTTGGCCGACATTCAGAACTTCTCTGTGGCAGAGAGAACTAGAACATTTAACTGTATACTATCTCTCCGTGTCACCGGTACAGAGATGTGGCACATCGTAGGTAATAGGGACAAGCTTCACAGCCCAAGTTCTAAAAAATGCCCTCTGGGGCTTCTTAGGAATACCAAGAGACTCATTTGCAACATACAAATCCTTCTTTCTGAAGAGAGACTGTATCTGATCAGCTGATGGCTATGATATTTAACAATAATTTGCAATGAATTTTAGTTCTTATCCCCCATGAATGACACTCAATATCTGAGGCCAATAACAAGCACAATTTCTACCTCAGGAGTTGACTATCCCCAGATATTACTATAGTTGGGTAAAAAATTACTATTGGCTTGAAGTATAGTATTATGCAATATATCACACATTGTTTCTTACTGATTCCCTGGTCACAAATCCAGTCTCAGCATAGAATTGGTGGGTAGTTTCTGACCCACATTGCCAGGGGCATCAAGTAGAAGATACAAAGGCTGGGTTCTGTAATCATCTAGAGGATCAAGCATTCAATTGGCTTGAAAGCAGTCTGTGCTTGCTCCTGGCTAGAGGACAGCTGGGGCTGTTAGCCCAGATAGCCTCAGTAGACCTCTCCGAGTGGCCCACGTTTCCATATAATGCAGTGGCAGAGCTCTAAGCATCCTGAGAGAGGGAGAAAGAGCTGGAGACTATATCTTTGTTATGACCTATCCTTCGAAGTCATGTATTTTGCAATTTCCTTCTAAATGTCAGTGTTTGAAGCTGTCACAAATCCCTGCCCAGATGCAAGGGAAGGAACACAGATCCCACGTCTCTGGCAAAAGTGTCAGTCTCACTGTAAGAAAAGCATGTAGGATGGAAGAAACACATATAGTGGGGCAGCTTTGGAAAATAACAACCTACCACAATTTCTAGAAAGGTGTTGGAGATTTATCTCTTACTTGCTGCAGGATTATAAATTCTAATATTTCATTAGAAATATAATATCTGTGCAAGTGGAAAATTATAAAAGGATAAAAAGAATAGTCTGATATGGTCCTACCACTAAAATTTAACCATAATTAAAGCACATTAAAGCTTTCAAATAATCACGATGTATTGTCCACTGTGGTTTCTTCTATTGCTGTTCTCTCTAAACTTTTTTTTATTTTTTTTTTTTTTTTTTTTTGGTTTTTCTCCGGTACCGGGAACCGAACTCACGACCTTGCCAGGCAGGCGCTTTTGCCGCTGAGCTAAATCCCCAGCCCCGAAAATTTTAAGAGTAGTAAAAATATGTATTTCTATACAGATTCAGTAAAATTAATATTTCCACAATATTTGCTTTCTGTCATTTTTCTTAGTGACTCAGTAGCAAGTTAATTTCAGATATCATGACCACCTCCAAATATTGCAATAACAACATGTATTGCTAAGAATAAAGGACATTACCCTAAGTAAACACATTATCATCTAAAAGTGATTTTATATTATTAAATATGACTTTTGTATTGAAATTTCCCGAATTATCTCATGATCATCATCTTATAGATTTTTAAAAAATCAGAACCAAGTCAGAACCAGTGGCATGCTAGGCATGTTGGCGTATACCTATAATCCCAGCACTCGGGAGGCTGAGGCAGGAGGATCATTGCAAGTTTGAGACCAGCCTGGGCTACAAAGTGAGCTCAAGGCCAGCCTGAACTGCATAGTGAGACCCTGTCTCAAAAAGACAAAAAAAAAAAAGAACCAGTGGCATGTGCCTGCACTCCTAAACTCCTAACTGCGGAGAAAACTGTAACTGTAACAGGAAGATCACTTGAACCCGGAAGTTTGGGGCTAGCTCAGGCAACATAGCAAGGCTGTGTACCCACCACACACATGCACAGACAGAAGGATTTGCATTAAAATTGAATTATTTCTGTTCTGTACAGGTATTTGACAAGCTTAATGAAGAGATCAGCAATATTTAGCAGGATGATTTCTGGTTTATGTTTTTCTTTATCTTTTCTTATACAAGGATTGAACTCAGGGCCCTGAGCATGTTAAGCATGCATTGTACCACTGACCTTCACCCCCAGCCCAAAAAGATAATTTTAGAATATATCAAAACACAAGGCCAGGCATGGTGGCGCACGCCTGTAATCCCAGCACTCGGGAGGCTGAGGCAGGAGGAGAGCTGTGAGTTTGAGGCCAGCTTACGCTACATAGCAAGTTCAAGGCCAGCATTGAACACAGAAAGACCCTGTTTAAAAAAGAAAAAAAAATAGATATGGCACCGCTAACATCTTTTTTTTTCTTTTTTCAGTACTAGAAATTGAACCCAGGGCCTTTGCTCTGAGGTAAACTATATCCCCTGGCCTTTTTTTCCTTTTTTATTTTGACATAGGTCTCATACATCCCTAAGTTGCCTAGGCTAGGCTTGAACTTATGATCTGCCTACTTCAGGGCATCTCAAAAAAACAAAAATTTAAAATTTAAAAAACACAGTATAAAGAGTGTCTTCTGCTTCTAATTTAATAAAATTGCATATATGCATTCTGTCACATAACATTTGTTCATTTTGGCTCTTCAGTTATAAGTGTCCTCCAAAATCATGTTGGAATACAGATTTTGAAGCAGAGTTTAAACTGGAAGTCTCTTTAGAGATCATCTGATCCAGATTCCGCTCTTTCACGGATTATTTTATTAGTGATCATTTTAGGGAATTTTCATGGAACTCAGTGCTCTAGACACGTATGGTTCCCACATGCAGAAGCCCAATTTTGAAACCCTGCATATTAGATAAGACAATCAGAACTTCACATTATCCCTGTCTTTATTCTTCATCTCCCAGTTTTGTAGATTTGCTTAGTTCTCTTTGAGAGCTGAGTAATAATGTAACCTGGGTGTAGTGGTGATCGCCAGTCTGGAAATCAGTCTTACACCACTGGACGGAATGTGGGTCTTCTTCAGCAATATGAACTGAATTTAAGCAAAACTGAAAGGAAAGTCAATGTGGGCCCTTTCCCTGAACAGCTGGAAGGCACTGCTTGTTTCTGTCCTTGGCTTTAAGCTGCTGGGCAGGGTGGCTGGGGACAGCATGCCAATACTGGCGTTTTATTCTTCTAGTTTTAAGAGCTCCTGGTGCTATTGGTTCTCTGGGTAATTTAGGACAAGTGCCTCTTGTTACTTTAGGGTTGGCCTGATTGACAAGGAGGTCTGTCTAGCTAAGGACAACTGAAATCATTTGTTCATTCTTGTGTTGGTGTTCCTGTACTTGGGAATAGAGCAGTTGTTTTAAGAATGGCAAAATGGAGAACTTCAAGATTTAGGATAATACTAAATGATTATCCTATTCGGGCTCCTTAGAGACTTAGCAGGGGCTTTGTAAGTTACACTTACCCTGAGTTGCAGGGGTTTTTTTCTTTCTTTCTTTTTTTTTTTTGTGAAGATATCCTGCATTTAGGTCCAAATTTATAATTCTATATTTTGTTTTGGGCTATTTTAAGACAAGTTTTTGCTATGCAGTTCAGGCTGGCCTTGAGCTCACTTTGTAGCCTTGAGCTCACATTTGTAGCTCACAATGATCCTCCTGTCTCAGCCTCTCGAGTGCTGGGATTACAGGCATGCACCACCATGCCTGGCTAAATTTATAATTCTTGATGAGTTAATAAATAGTAGTAGAAGTGCTTGCTTAGTTGTACAAGACCCTGAGTTTGATCTCCAGCACCTTAAATAAATAAATAAATAAATATAAAAGTCAACCAAACACTAACTAGGAATGTCTTATTAACTATTTAAAATATTGGCGGAATGATGAGTGTAGCTCAGTGGTTGAATGCTTCCTAGCATGCTATGTGCCCTAAGTTGATCCCCAGCACCACAAGATAGATGATAGATAGATAGATAGATAGATAGATAGATAGACAGATGATAGATAGATGGATAGATGGATAGATGGATAGATAGATAGATAGATAGATAGATAGATAAAGATCTGATAGAATTGCTGATGTTTCCATAAGCATCTCTGCAAGGAGGGCCTAGGGTGGAGGATATGATAGGGAAATAGTACAGTAGAGAAAATCTAGTATTGAACCAAGATCGTAGGAATGTGACACAACCTGGCTATTGAAAACCCTTGGTGGTGGAAACATATCCTTTTAAAGTATGGCCCTTACATGGTTACATCCTTTTCCTAGATTTTCTTCAGCATGACTGAGACAAGCAATAAAAGAAGTCACTGTGTATTGTCTATGAGAAAAAGATTAATTAAACATGGAGAATAAAAGAAATATAACATTACTTATTCAAGCATGTATTCAACATCTATTGTGTATCTAGTATGTGATAGAGACACAAATTGTGAACATATCTTTAAATTTTTTTACAACATGTTTGCAGTCAGTACAGACAATTTGCAATCATCTTGGAGATGGGTACATGTACGTAATACAGCTTGGATCTTTTCTTAATCCCTTTCACCTTTCCTCTTGCCTCTGTCCTCCAAATCTCCTTTCCCCATTTCTGTTCTTGTTGATATTGTTAATCTTATCTCACATTTATGACATAATGTTTACATTCAGATTTTTATGTCCCTATACGTGGTATATACTTGTTCTACTTATTTCTCCTTCCCCTCCCCCTCTCCTATCATCCACGTTCTCCTCTACTTCTTTCCATCGCAAGAAATCTATTCTTTTGTCTCCTTCTATCCATCCTTTGCTGTGCTCTTTGTTTGTACTTTGCCTCACTCAAATAAGAGATACTATGCTGTATTCAAGCTTGTGTGTCTGATTGATTTCACCCAATATAATATTTTACAGGTGTAACCATTTTCTTACAGACGTCTCAAATTTGTCTTTCTTTATAGCCAAATACAGACACCACATTTTTTAAAATGCAATTGTCTATTGATGGGCATACAAGCTGCTTCCAGGATTTAGTTATTATGAATTCTTCTGAAAAACTGAAAGCATTCCCTCTAAAATCAGGAACAAAATGAGGATCCCTCTATCACCACTTGTGTTCAACGTAGTATTTGACACAGTAGCCAGAGCAATCAGGCAAGAGAAAGAAATAAAAGGTACATACATAGGCAAGGAAGACCTCCAGTTATCATTATCAGCAGATGACATGATACTCTATATAGAAGACCCAAAGAATTCCAACAAAAATCTCTTAAAATTAATAGTAAACTTCAGCTATGTACCAGGATACAAAGTCAATACACACAATAATCAACAGCTTGTGTACACCAGTAATGAACTAAACAAGAAGGAAATTATAAAAACAATACCATTCATGGTAGCTTCAAGAAAATGAAATTCATAGGTATTAACCTAACCAAGGAAGTGAAAGACCTCCAAAAAGAAAACTACAGTACTCTGAAAAAGGAGATTAAAGAGAACATCTGAAAATGGAAAGGCATTCCCTGCTTCTGGATTGGCAGAATCAATATTGTCAAAATGGCCATACTCCCAAAACTATTATACAGATTCATTGCAGTTCCAATCAAAACACCAGTAGAATACTTCACAGGCACACAGAAAGCAATCCTAAAAATTATATGGAACCTGAGCAGACCCAGAATAGAAAAAGCAATTTTAGGCAATGTGGTGGACTGACAACTGGTGGTCAACTTGTAACAGCCAGCTGAGCTGAGTAAGTGTGGTACTGGGTGTAGGAGGCCCACCCATAAGAAGCAGAACTGGAGAAGAACAGGAGAGGCTGTTGGGAGCTGAGAGAGGTTGTTAGGAACTGGTAGAAGCTGTTGGGTGCTGTTAGAAGCTGTAAAGAGCTGTTGGTTTGCTTGGACTAGCTTGTCACGCTGGCTTTCCTGATAAACTCTGCTGTTCTCGTTGTCTGAGGAGCTTGAAACCTTGTTGTTGCTGAGAATATCTGTGGTTCCCTTTGGGGGACCTCTGGTCCTCACTTAGAGCATCGCTTCCTAACTTCGGAGGGAAAGATGGTGCACAGCTCAGTCTCCTGGAGAAGATTGCTGTATTGGCTTTCCAGATGGGAACTTGGCTGTCCTCATCATCGCAGGAGTTCGGGACCTTGCTGTTGATGAGGATGGCTATGGTACTTTTTGGGGGAGCTTACTTTGAGTATCACTTCCTGGCTCCAGTGCAGATTCCTCAGCTTACTAGCATAGATACTTCATCCTGCTGGCAAAGACTTTCTTTTTTTTATTTTAAAGAGAAAAAAATAAAACAATAACAAAATAACAACAACATGGACAAAAACAAAGCAGAAACAATAAAAATGAGACAGGGTTTCAAAACAAAATGATAGGAATTAACAGTGGCTGTTATATTACATATTGTTATCTTCAACAAAGTTGCTCAGATTACCAGATGTAAGAAAGCAAGATTGATCAAACAACTAAAAGGCATAGACTTTCTAGATTTCTCCACTGACCTTTGGGCCTTCCCAGCCCAGATCCATGAAATAGGCCTGCATGAGACATTGTCATGGGCTCTAGGCCTCCAGTTGGACTTATGGGAGGCATTGTTACAGGCTCTAGGTTTTCAGCTGGACTCAGGCAGGACATTATTGTGTGATCCAGGCCCTCAGCTGGATTCTTTGGTCTTTAATGTGTGGACAGATTTCCTGCACTCTCTTGTTTATAATCCTTTGGGTGACTATTATAAATAATCATGTAAAATATGTGTCCTGTATGATATTGTTCCCCTTGCAAAAACCTAAAACTATCACAGGCAACAAGAGCAAAGCAGGAAGCATCACATCACCTGACCTCAAGCTAAACTACAAGGCAATAAAGTAATAAAAATGTCATGGTACAGAAACAAAAACAGACATGAGGATCAGTGGAAAGGAATAGAGGATACAGAAACATCTCCAGACATAGTCATCTATTTGATCTGTGAACAAAATTTTAGAGAACACTTGCGGGGTTTGTTCTGACCATTTAATTGTCATGCTGAGGATGGGATGCAGGGCCTCAAGCACTCTACCACTGACCCACACCTCCAACCCCCTGATAATTCTTGAGTACTTGCTAGGTGCCAAGTACTTTACCATTTGATTTATGTTAACTCAATTTTCACAATAATACAACTGTTGTCTTTTTGCACTTTGCAAATGAGGAAAATGAATCTTGGAGATACTTGCCCAAAGCTGCACTAGGAAATTACAGAGCCAGGAGAGCAACAAAATGCTGATAAGTTTTACATATCCCTTTAATTTTCACATTTCTGTATTGGGTACATTATTTGTAAAGGATTATATAGTTGTAAAGGATAGTGTATTAGCCACTTTCCTGTCATTGGGACAAAATATTGGCCACCCACAACTTAGAGATATATTTTGACTCACAATTTCAGAGGTTCAGTCCATGGTTGATAGGCTGTAAGTCAAGAATAGTATGGTAGAAGGGCATGGTTCACTAATTCTGCTCACCTCCTGGCAGCCAGGAAGCAGAGAAAAAGCCTGGACAAGAATACATTCTTCCAGGTAAAGGCCCCAGTACTCACCTCCAACCATGCCCAACCTCTTAACAGCTCATGAACTCATGAATGGACTAATCTACTAATGAGTATAGCACCTCCCTAATCTGATCTCCTTCCAAAGCCCCCGTCCACCTCTAAACACAAGAGACTTCAGGGGGATATTTTAGATCTAAACCATAACAGGAAAGTCTTCAGTTATTATTTTTAAACCACTCAAAAGCCCATCCTAGCTGCATATTCCAATTTGTCTTTGGTAATAAGCACACACACCAAGTTTGTCTTTCTCCTAAAAGTTCACTGTCATTGTTTAGGTCTAAAATGTCCCCCAAAGTGTCGTGTTCAGAGTTGGGACTGGATCAGAAGAGGCAGCTCACTGGGGATGTGACCCAGAAGGATGTACTCTTGCCCTTGGGTCTTCTCTTTTCTCTCCGCTTCCTGGCTGTCATGGGGTGAGCGGCTTTCCTCAGCCATTCCTTTCCACTATTCCGTTTTTGTGTTGGAACCAACCAATCATAGTCTGAACCTTTCAAAACCATGGGCCAAAGTAAACCTCGCCTTCTTTCAGTTCTGGGTGTTGGGCATTTTGTCCCAGCAAGATGAGAATAGCTAATATAATCATAAATAATAAAATTACACAAAAGCAGTGGTTGACCGGATAACAGTGGGAAGTGGTAGTTTTCTTTTAATGCAAGTAACCTTTTCTGAGCTCATTTACTCAGTGGGCTTTCAGTAACTACTGTATGACTCACATACTACTGTATGACTCACACATTTCCATTTTATTTTGTGATATTTGGAACACAGCCCCTTAAAAAATGAAACACAAATACCACCCCTTCTTGTGGCATGAAATCAAGTAAGAAATATTTAAACAGTCAGTTCTAAAGCTGAAATAATTCCCTGCATTTTACTGCCATAAAATGTAACTTTCATCCATGTATATTCAGACTTGTACATAATTTTTAGTATGTTATTGATTATTATACTATATAATAAAATAGTAATTAGTCTTTTTTGTTTATTTGCAATGTGAAAAATAATATAATCAGGCCCCTATAACCTGGGTTCTATCTGCATGGATTCAACCAGCCAAGGATCAAAAATATTTTTGGAAAAAAGATGAACTAGAATTAAACATGTAAAAATTTTTTCCTTCTTATTGTTCTCTGTATGATACAGTGTAACAACCTTCATTGTATTAGATATTATAACTAATCTAGAAATGATTTAAAATATATAAGAAGGGCTTGGGCTGTAGCTCAGTCTTAGAGGACTTCACGCGCACAAGGCCGTGGGTTTGAGCTGCAGAACCTGGAAAAAAAAAAGTATACAGAAATGGAGGTTGTTTGTAAATTATATTCCATATTATATAAATTACTTGAGCATCTGAAGATTTTGTTATCCGTAGGAGTCCTAGAACCAATTCCCCATGCCTACCAAGGGACAAAGATTAACGTATATCAAAAACTCACACTGGCAGTGGAGTGTAGCTCAGTGGTAGAATGCTTAGTCAGCATGTTTCAGGCCCTGGGTTTAATCCCCAGCACCACAGAAACAAACAGAAAACCTCACACTGACCACAATAATAAGAAAGCAGGGGGAAGTGAGAGACCTTTGAGAAATGGGAAGTCCCAGCCACTTTGGGGAGCCAGTCAGAATAAGAGAACCCAGGTCAATTAGAACGGAAAGCCCAGGGTTGAAGATACAGAGCCCTTCAGGAGACCTAAGTGTCACTAGATCCAATGTGACTGGATTAAACAACATCTCAATCTACCTGCCTTTCATAGAATTCATTTTAAGAAAATATAACTTGGCATTCTTATTTTTATTTTTACCAACAGTGCCCTTGGTCTTTGTTAGTTCTATCTTTTAATTATTTTCTAGAGTTCTGAATTGCTGTTACCATTAGAAAACTTTTACATGTATAGTTGTCATTTCCCTAACTATTATGCAAATATTTTTTTCTTCTTTTTGGTGCTGGGAATCAAACCTAGGACCTTACCCATGCTAAGCACACGCTCCACTATTGAGCTACACTCCTACTCCTTATGCAAATACTCTTGAAAGCATTCTCAAAGCCACTAAAACTGAAGGAAGAAAACTAGTACTTACTGAACACCTGCTGTGTGTCTGGCACTGTTCCAAGTGTCTAACATAGGGTTTGTAACTTATTTCTCATATCAGGTCTCTGAGGTAAGCACTATTATTATTCGGATTTACTGATGAAGAATTAGATGTTTAGCAAGACAAGCTTTACAGTCTTCAGCGAAAAGAGGTGACTGTTAGGTGACTGTTGAAAACCCTCAGCCTTTGGTTTCTCCTGCCATTTCTGAGCCTGTTCTGGATTTTTGCCTTCTGGAAATTTGTGTGGTGGAGGTAGCCAAAAAGCCAACAATAAACTACTATTTATTGTACATCTAGCATACCAAGCACTTTACATGTATCAGCATCTTTTGGGTTCGTTTTTGTTCTGTGGATTGAAACCAGGCCTGTGGTTTACCACGGAGCTACACACCCAGCTATTCATTTTATTCCTATAATAACAGCCCTATGAAATTGGTTTTATTTTCCATTTTAATGTTAAGGAGCCTGGGCCAGTATGTAAATCAGTGCACTCTCCTTCATTGAGAAAGTTTTACTCCAGAAATAAAACTGAATTAAAGAGCGTGTTTAGTGACATAAGTGATTTTATATTCTGGTACAAGCTTCTTATCTCTCTGCAGACCCTTGCAGACAGTTTGCAGACCATATCATGAGCACTAGCTTAGTAAAGTATATCGCTAGTCACCTTACAGGTAATGAGTGGTAGAGACAGAATTCCAACCCAGGTCAGGCTGTGCTCTTTCCCATCAGTACACTATCTTCCCAGTATCCGAGGAATGAAGTGATGACTTTAGCAAATGATTCTGCAAAGTGTTCTCCCTCCATAGTGCTCTCTCACATGCACTCTTTGCCATAATTTCATAGTATAATGTTATGGTAGAAAAGAATGGCTACTGTAAGTATTCCATTAGATTTGTAGAAGCATATACTTAGAGGTACTGGTAATTCATCAAAATAAGAGTGAGAAATTTAAGACTGCCCTCTTAAAATTAAGCAACTGAAATTCACACATATCGCAGATAAATTTGACCATCAGTGGGTATGAATCAAGAGACAGCATGAATGAACTATGACTGAGAAGCGTGGTCATTCCTAGTACGCTATTTGGTGCCTTGCAAATAATCCAAGGATACAAGCCTGGCTGTAAGTTCATGTTATAGTTTAGATCTAAAACGTCCCCCAAAAGTCTGGAGCTCAGCAGTGGGGTTTTGGAGGGAATTGGATCACAGGGGTGGTATACTCACCAGTGGATTAGTCACTGGGGGCATGACTTGGAAGGGTGTACTTTTTTTTGAGACATAGTCTCACTGTATAGTTCAGGCTGACTTTAAACTATCTAGGTTGCCCTGACTGGCCTTGAACTTGCGCTGATATGATACTCCTGCCTCAGCCTCCTGAGTGCTGGGATTACAGGGATGTGCCACCACCTTGGTGGAAGGGTGTATTGTTGTCCCCAGTGCCTTCCTTATCTTTCGGTTCCTTGGCTGCCAGATAGTGAGCCGCTTCCCTCCACCATGCTGTTTCTGCCTTGGAGCCATCCGACCATGGACTGAAGCTACCAAAACTGTGAGTGGAAGTAAAACTTTACTCCTTTAAATTGTAAATGTTAGATATTTTGTCCCAGTGACTGGAAAGTGACTAATTCAGTTCAGCAGTAAGACCCCATCTTTTGTGCTGCACTCTGATTGACCTTGTGCTCAGAAGAACCATGGTATATCTCATCTGCGAAAGGAACCCAGAGACTCAGAGTTGGCTGTGTTTATCCAGCACAGACCGTTCTCTGTTGAGAGGCAATGGTGAGTCATCAGGCTTCCCAGATCTGGATGAAACATCTCTCTAATCTAACACACCCCTACACATACATACTTTGGCTTCATGTTTTCCAGGCAATTTTTGATTACTCAGTTTCCTTCACTATCTAAAAAGGGTTAGGGTTCACCTGGATTGGGTAAACATATAGGGATCCAGATCAAGATGAAGCAACACCCATGACTGTAAGTTAATAAATTGGGAATTTTTGTTTACATATAAATTTCCTAAGAATATGGTTCTTAGAAATCAGTCTTCCTGAGAACTGTAGGAGTCCTGACACGACCAAGTTTCCTCCATGCCAGATTTACGTTGCTGTCACCCCCAAATGGCCAGCCGAAATGCCATCTCTCTCACCACCTCCCCTTTCAGCCTTCAAAAATCAAGCATAGTGTTGGCTGTATAAAATAGCAGGAAGAAAAGTAGAAGTCCTAGAAGATAAAAAAAAATTTTTCAGAAAACTAAAAATGAGATAGAATCAGATGGCATAAAAATTAAGAAAGCAATAAGATGGCATAGTTTGGAAAAAATGACAAAAAACAAGAACAAGCAAAGGCTTTGTAAGAGAATGAAAGAGAGAACACATTGTAAGAAGACAAGAGCAAATTTTCCTGGTGTAGATGAGACACATTCTATCACAGTGTAATAAGTGAGCCCAAGAAAATCAAGAAGTAATCAGTATGAAATAAGCCTATGGTGGGGAGAAAGGATTGGGAAGGTCAAAAGACTAAAATGCAATGACTTGAGGATGTTGACCTCACTGGGTGTGAAAGGTTTAACATTTTCATTACTCGCTCTATTAAGAGAAAGACAATGACTTGCCCTGTCCCTAAAAAAGGCAGAAACCTCCAACATTTATGGAACTATTGTATAACTTTAGATTACTGCCATCTTTTTGTCATCTAAAACTTCTCAGGGCACATATAATTTGAAACAGCAATCAAAAGGAACAGGTCTCTAATCTAAACAAGTTGCAATTAGAAACCTTAACATCTTAGCACTAAGCATATACTATGAAACTAGTTGGTGAGAGAACCTTCAGCAGCTTTGGAAAGAATCCAGCAGAGGAGTTTTCTTGAGCATAGTGCCCAAATTTCATGTTTGGAGAGGTGGATCTCCAACACATCCAACCTGGCAGAGTTGTGAAGTAAAACATAGCTCTCAGGGTTGAAGGTGTAGCTCAGTGATAGGGTACTTACCTAGCAGGTGGAGCTTTTGCGTTTGATCCCCAACACTTCAAAAAACCAAACTAAACTCATAGTACTTTCAAATTCTATTTCTAATGGATTTTAAAGGAAGATCCCCCTATGATTTTATTAGCAGACGCCTCTTTATCTTTTTTCTAACTCCATGAGCAGAAGAGAAAGTGCATTCATTGAAACAAAAACAAAAATTTGAATGAATGCTAGGTACTTTGCTGAACATTGAGGGAAAAAAGATGACAAAGACATTATTTTTGCTCTAGCAAAGCTCACAGTGTAGTCAGAGAAATAACTGACAAGAAGTAATTACAGTACAGTGTGATAGATGCCTTAATGGATTGTTGTCACCCATCCATTTCTTTCTTTTTTTTTTTTTTTTTGTCTTTTTTTCCAGTACCAGGAATGAAACTCACAACCCTGTGCTTGCCAGGCAGGCGCTATGCCGCTGAGCTAGATCCCCAGACTCCTGTCACCCATCCATTTCAAGGCAGTGGGCTTCTGTACTTTGTACAAATAGAAACATCGTTCATTCACTTCCTTTGTCTGGAGTGTCTTTTCTATGAACTTGGTGCCAACACATCAAATAATAGCAGCAGTTACACAGTAATGTAAAGTTATTTTTCTGGTTCATTAAGTTGGAAGTACTTGTTGGTTTCTCTTTCACGTCTACAACCATGTTTTTTTTTTCCTGTCTAATTATCCTTGATAGTATTTTAAAGTAGGCAGGAAAATAGATTTTATTTAATTTGCTTGAAGTTGTGTCATAAGGGGAATTTATTTTCTTCCAGAGAAGAAAATAATAAATAGAGACTCAGGGATTATCCTATTGGTTGTCTGCCTACATTTGCCAAAAAATGAGATATGACTTTGAACAAAAATCTTTTCATTGAAACAAGTTAGATTAGGTAATTTCTAAGAATCTTTCTGACTTTGACATATATTAGGTAGACTAACATTCAAAATCAACAATCAGCAGCTTAAAAGAAACATTGACACAGTGATGAAATGTAGCCCGACATCTATTATAAACAATTCATCCAAATCAATAGAGAAATATATTCTATACCATCTCATGTTGCTTGCATTATTTATTTATTTATTTATTTACAATTCTAGTGATGCAACCCAGGGCCTCATGCAGCTAGGCAAGTACTCTACCATCGAACTACAGCCCCAGCCCCCTGCTTTTATTTATTCAGTTTAAATTAGTAATCTGACAAATGGTATTTGATAGCAGGTCAGAGTTTACTATTTTCACACATAATTTACATAACAGATGAAGAAACTGAGGCTTGGATAGTTGAAAAGGCCTATCCAAGGATGTACAGAGAACAAAGGGTAGTATCAGAAGTTGGGATTCAAAGTTATATCTTTTCCTCCCCAAATTCAGTGCTTTTCATCTTTCAGTACGTTGCCTCCCGAAGTCTTTCATGCATTCACAGGACATCACATGAGAATGCCACTTTTAAGTCGTATGCAGGAGGAGTGACCCTGCAGCCTATAATAGGACACAGTTCACTCTGGTTTGTCCTGGCCTGGGAGTCCCTGAAGTTCTGGGGTGGAAGGTGTTGCAGGTAATGTGAAGTAAGGAGATACAATTGCAGATTTCCTCCTCCCCAGGAGGTAGACAGTGTGTGGATTTGAAGTGTGCCCTCAAAATACCAAAGGAAAGACACGATTCTAATTAAATAACACCGGCAAAGTCACTTGGTTCTTAAGGTCTTTGCCTGCAGCTGTCATTGAATGGCTTATTTATTTTACATAACACATGGTTTCCAAATAAACTGGAATTATACTGGAGTCTGCCAAAGTTGCTTCTCATATCATTTTGTCCTTTAATGTTTCTGCAGCATGACTCCATTTAAGTCCTACAGAGTTAGTGGGATTGTATTTTATTCTTTGAACTCTTGTCATCTTCAAACTGAAAAGCTCTTGATCTTTCCAAATCCTTCAACTCTGTAACTCAGAGAGACAGTAATTTTTACACTGTGGTTCTGATGTGTTCCTCTCCACCCTTCTGTTTTGGAGGTTGTTTCCCACTGTCTAATCTGTTGTAATATCTCCCCAACCTTATATAGTAAAGATTTTTCAAGCGGGTCAGTGGGAGAGTACTTGCCTAATATGTGCACAGCCATGGATTTTACCCCTCACACTGCAAAAAACGGGGTTAGAAATACATCAAACATCTATTTTACAAAAGCTGCCCCCCTGAAGAGGCCACTTATGTGCCTGAAATAGGATGAAAAGATTGCATAATTAATTGCTGTGTCAATCATCTAGATTATGTAAAAACCATCCAGTGATTCAGGAACATAAGTGTGGGGGCTGAGGGTGTAACTCAGTAGAGTGTGCGCTTAGTGTATAGGAGGCTCTGGGTTTGATCTCCAGCGTTGTGGGTCTGTTTGCGTGTGCGTGTGCATGTATTATGGGAAAATGTGTAGCGAGGGTATATTTTGTTACTTACACTTTTGACCAGAGTAATGTGTTACATACATATTTAATACCTGAAATTTGCTAAGTGCATTACACTTTTACAATAAACTGTGACAAAGGTGAAGAAAAGTAGTTTTCTAACCTTAAAATTAGCCCCTTCAAAATAAGAAAATTCAGAATCATACAAACAACAGAAATCTGAGAAAAGATTATAAAGCTGTCATATAGAAGCCCCTCCATCACCCCACCTTATGCACTGGGTCCGACATCTGTGTGTAACTTCTGGCCCTTCCCCAAAGTCAAAGCGATTATGACAGCTAAACGTTTTGAATTGAGTCAGGACCTCACGGCAGTGAAGACAGCACAGCTAATGACATTCACAAAAGCGAACTTCCAGAACAGCTTCAGAGTGTGGCAAGAACAATGCGTTCAGTGTCTTTAAAGAGAGGGGGAATATTTACAGCAGGCTTAGTCCCAGTGTATAGTGCAACACCTTAGAAAAACAGTTTAAGCATGCATTGTGCTTTTGATCACAACTCATACACATACAAATGTATGTGCTTATCTTTGTTAATCTCTTATGTCAACTTAATTCTCAGGCTCAGCTAGAGACAGAAGAGGTTAGAGGTAATGTTCAGCCTTTCCTTTTATGTCTATTTTAAAAACAAAACAAATCAAATCCATCCCAATATATTTGTGACAAAGCATTTGAGAACTCATTTTTCCATCTATTCATGAGGTATTTGGGCTAGCATATTTCTTGGGTCTCTTTTATTTATTTATTTATTTATTTTTGTCTTTTCTTCCAGTTCCAGGAATCGAACTCACAACCTTGCGCTTGCCAGGCAAGCGCTTTGCCGCTGAGCTAAATCCCCAGCCCCTCTTGGGTCTCTTTTAATCTAACAGTGTATATTTTGCTTTGAATCATGAAGTTGACAAGTACTTACTCACTTACTTGTCTATCTATCTATCTATCTATCTATCTATCTGTCTATCCTCTGCGCTGGGGATGGAACCCCAGGCCTAGTGCATGCTGGGCAAGGGCTCTATCTCTGAGGTACACCTCCAGCTCACTAAACAATTATTTTAGCACTATTTATATGTCAGCTACTATGTAGTGGGGACCAAGAAAAGTATGACTCTTCATTCACTGAGTTAATTATCAAATGAAGAGATAGGGTAGAAATTGTTTGTGATAGTCAATAATCTCTACAAAAATGATGAAAATGTAGCTGTTAGGATGAAGACAATTACCTCTATTTGAGACAAACTCTTATTTTTATTGTTGATAAAGAAAAGTAATAAATTTTCCCTATGTCTTTGCAAAACCAGAAGTCTAATTTACCGCACTTCAATTAAGTTACAAATTCTCTGAAATCAGTCACTCTCGGGATGCTGGATTGGAATTGAAATAGTGCCTCTTGAATAAAATAGGTCAAATGGAAGCACGAGGGTCTCCACTACTTTTTACCATTTTCTAGAACTTTTACCAATATATTGTGACTTATGACCACACGGGAGAGAAAAGGATGAGGTTCTGAGCTAGGCACTTTCTTTCCCTTGATGTTTGTGACAGTTCTGCAAAGGAAGTACAGTAACATTGCCTTTTCTTTCTGGTTGAGAAAATGGGCTCAGAGAGTGAGGTAATCAGATTAGATGTTGCTAGCAGTTGTGAAAGGTGTAAAAATCGAAGATTGTTTGGCTCCAAATGGTGATATTTGTTTTCATACGCTGTGCTTCTTCCAATGAGAAAACGATGACGCTGTATTTACCAAAACCTATTCTGTGGAACACTACAGAGGCAAGACGTTCCCCAAGCATAAGTGAGTGCCATGGTTAAACAACTTTGGGGAAATGGCAAGCACACTAAAGGCAGTGGAGTATTGCATGAAAGAAATGTTTAGGTTGGGTAAGGTGGTGAACACCTGCAATCTCAGCACTCTGGGAGGCTGAGACAGGAGGATCCCACGTGTAAGTCCAGCCTCGGCAAGTTAGCAACTTAGCAACAGTCTCAAAATAAGGGCTGGGGCTATAGCTCAGTGCAAAAAGCCTTGGGTTCAAACCCCTAGTACCAAAATTAAACAAAAAAACAAAGGAAAAAACAGAAAACAAGTTTAATTATATTAATCAGCTTTGCCCCAAACTCCTTGGACTATGAAACCCAGATTTTCTTTCACTTGACATCTGTTAATATCTCTTGAATTTAATTGATATAACCTGGTACATGCCTAAATGACTAAAAGAGGACAAAATGGAAAGATTTACATTGGAAATTTCGTTGACAACGTAATTAAAATTTAAAAAGCAGCAGGTACAAGGGACGCAGTCTCAAAAGATGCAGTCTGTGCTACCAGGGTAGCTGGGTTGGGGGTGGTGGGTGGATAGAGTGTGTCAGCAGCAAAAAGGGAAACTGGCATGAAATAACAAGCCAGTCTATTTTCAATCTAAGCTTTTAGTAATTCATGTGGGCTGAAGTTGAAGGGGAGAGCTGGGAGAGAAAAGAGGCTTGAGTTGGTCCTTGGCAGATGTTAAGATTTAGTCGGGGGAAGAGGCTGGGAGGCGAAATATAGTTGGAGTAGAGCAAAAGAAATGATTTTCAGGAAGCACGTATGCAAATAATGCAGGTGGGTTGGTTTAAGTTCTAGACAGTCATAGAGAAGTCTGTCTGTTGGTGATGATGGAAGGAAAAATTAAAATCTGAAAGACCAGGTAGAAGGGCACTTAATGTGCGGGAATATCAGGAGATAAGAGTTTTGAATTTTACAAATGGAATGGACCTTACAGCAAGATTAATAAATGTCTGTTCAACGAATCAGTTATCGAATCTAGTCTCCTCTGCTCTACAGATGTGATAATGGAAGCCCAGACAGGTTGCTTGATTTTCATGTCACACAGCTCACGAGCACTATAACTGGGCTGAAAACTCAGGCGTTCACAAAGTCCTTATTTTGAGCCTCAAGGGTCTTTTGTGAGAACCAAAGTAGTGGACCATGTTAAATTGGCACCTTTAACGTGTAACTATGAACCTAATATTGGTGCTCCTGTGAAGTAAAGAGTGAAGACTGACCTAAAGAACGCCTTCCCGATGTTTCTTTTGATCACCCCATTCCCTTTTCATGTCCTGAAACCCTTATAAAAGTCTCAGCCTTTCACCCTGACAGCGCGGTCCTCTCTTAGCCTCATCCACCGCTCTCTGTATCAATATACTCTTAACTTTTTTTTTTTTGGTTTTTTTCTCCGGTACCGGGAACTGAACTCACAACCTTGCGCTTGCCAGGCAGGCGCTTTTTGCCGCTGAGCTAAATCCCCAGCCCCCTCTTAACTTTTTTAAATTCCCTGACTATTTGGTAAATTCTTTTACCACCTACAGCAGCAGCCTCTCACGCTCCGAACTCCTTCCCTGCGACAATTCACCGTAGGACTTCTTGGAGGTTATTGTCAGTAAAAGAACAAAAATTAGGAAAAAAAAAAGGGGGGGGGAGATAATTACATTTCTGGAAGGCAGGACGTAACAGAAACAGTTATACCTTAGTGATAAAAGAGTAGCCTGCTAGTATCTTCTCCGTGCTATATTATAATCCTTTTATTTGCTACAGAGTATTTTGGACACATTCCATATGTATTTGTTTGAAACATGTTTCAAAGTAAGATAGTGAATCAAAAACGTAACAGATTTGGGGTAATTACTGCTTTATTTTTCTCTCTTCCTGTGCTGGGAATTAAACCCAGTCTTGCGCATACCAAGCACACAGAGCTACCCCCCAACACCAGGCGTTGACGAAAAGGCTTAGGCTAGACGGGGACGGGGAGTGGGCGAGCACCTTTGACCACCAAAGCACTAGAATATTTGAAAAAATACAGAAAGGGCAAAAAGAGTTTCCCAAAAAGTCTAGTGCCCCGCTGGGACCTCAAGCAGGCACGGAAAGAAAAACACGGAGGCCAAATGCAGCTGCCAGTGGAGAAAAGATTATCACTGGGTCGCTGCAAGAAGGGTCCGCCGATGACTCGGGGACGCTCCCAAGAGAGTCAGTCTGCCAGCCGGGATGCGCCCACCAGGAGCCCAATACCATTCGCGGCTCCGGAGCGGCCCCACGCGCAGAGCACTGTGGGATTCGTAGTCTTTCCCCCAAGTCACTTCCGTGGGCGGGGAGACCCTGTTTTACGTAACCGAGCCGCTCTTTCCCACGCTGCTTCTCTTTCCTTGCCCCCACCTCTTTCCACAGGAAGTTTGAAATTCCCGCGGAGCCGGCGCCCGGGTCCGCAAAGCTCGCGAGAACTGCTCTCCCAGCGGCCGCGATCTTCTCCCGGTGTCCCCTCCCTCCTGGGCCGCCCCGCCCCCTCCGCCCCCTCCCGCCCGGCCCGGGTGTGTGTGGGACTCGCCCGGTCCGCCCGGGGTAATGCGCTGAGCGGCGCCGGCGCTGTCCGGGCGGGGGCGGCAGGATCTTGAGAGGAGGAGGAGGAAGAGGGCTGGGCCCGCGGCGGGGCGAGGGGCTGCGTCTTCACAGCTGAGCAGTGTGCGGGCCCTAGAGGCCTGCGATCGGAGGAGCGCGCGCCCAGCCCGCGTCTCCCGGGAGATGCTGTGACGGACCCGCGTCTCGCCCCGCGCCCCCGGACTCGGCGGCCGGATCGCGCGCCCTCTCAGGTACGGCGG
>NW_004955406.1:9735908-9754022 GCF_000276665.1 Chinchilla lanigera | reverse complement strand
CGGGCCCGAGGCGGCGCGCGGGCGGCGACCGGTACCGCAGGCTTGAGCGCCCGGGCGTCGGTTATATAAGGCAGTTCCCGCGGAGCCGCGGCACATGGCAGGGAGGCGTCCGTGTTGGTTTCCCGCGCCGGCTGCCGGATCTTCGCCCTTCCTAGCCGCTTCTTCCCCGTCGCCCTCCGGTGCGGTCCGAGCCATGGCGGGGCTTCCCCCCGGGGAGGCCGCCGGCGCTCGCAGACTGTCTTGCGTTGGTGTGTGGTCCGCGTGTTCGCGGGTCTGGTTCGGGTGAGTCCGGGGCAGGGAACAAAGTTTGCCCCGTGATTCCAAATCTTGGGGCACGCCAGGAGTGAATTGGCCCTAGAGAGGATTTTATTTACTTGTTTATTTACGTTGGGGTACTGGAAAATTGAACCCAGGGCCTTCGCAGTGATCTACGTGCCTAGACCTTTTTATTTTTATTGTTTCATTTTTGAGTCGGGGTATCGCTAAGTTGTCCAGGCTGAGCTCAGACTTGACGATGTTCCTGCCTCAGCCTCCCAGAGTGCTGGGATCGCAGGCGTGCGCCGCTATGCCCGGCTGGGATTTTTAAATTTAAAATTTGTTCTGGTACTAGAGATTAAACTCAGCCCTTATTAACACAGAGCTTCCCCAGCTTTAGTTTTTGAGACGAGATCTTACAGGCGGGACACAAAGTTGCCATCCTCCTGCCTCCTGCTCCAAAGTGCTGGGGTGAGGGGCGCGCACCTCCGCTCCATCGAGGAATGAACGTCCCAGGAGTTTACCCCACCTTGGAGGTTTAAGGATGATTGATTACTTTTGCCATTGGTTGACATTATTTTGGAGGAAGTAGATCAATTTTGTTCTCGGAGCCGTCTAACTTCATACTGGAGTTGTACAGTTACAGGAAACGAGCGTTAGTTTTGTTTAGTTTTGGTGGTGGGGATGGATCCTTGGGCTTCCACAATTCTAAGCTCGCACTCTCCCCGTGAGTTACACCCCCCAAACCGCTATTTTTCAAAAGTCAATTGGAGGAAGAACTTTGGGTTTTTCATAGGTCTTTTGGAAATTCCGATCTTCAGTTTGGTCCCAATATCCTGACGAGCCTGTGGATTTTAAAAACTGGCTGTCGTGAGCTCTCATTTGAAAGGTCTGCAGGGGGAGAAGTAGTTAGGGTAGGTATACTTATTTCCGAGGGCTCCACCGTGGATGACAAGTGTGTTAAGTGCTGTAGGAAGCCTACTTCTCTCGGTACTGTGCTTTTTTTTTTTTTTTTTTTTTTTAACTGCGAGTCGAATTTACGACCCTGTGCTTGCCAGGCAGGCACTGTTCCCCTGTATATCCCCGGCCCCAATAGTGTGATTTTTAACCCTGCTTTTTAAATTCTGTTTCTTCAATAATGTAGTACTAAAGTCACCAATTCACATAATTCTGTTCTTTATTTGCGGGGAGGGGGTGTACTGGGAATCGAACTCAGGACCTTGTGCTTGCCAGGCAGGCGTTGCAGGCCTTGCGCCGCTGAGCTATATCCCCAGCCATAATTCTGTAAAAATTTAAAATAATACAGCCATTTGGGGGGCACACACATCTTGTTTTAAGAGGAAGTAAAACTGAATAGTCCTAAACAGTGCAAATTTTCAGGGATTTTTCCCCCCCTCCCTAAAATAAAGTTTTAATTTCGATAAGCTATCTCAAGGGTCTTTATAAATATTCTATCTAGCCTCTTCCTGGGCCCATTCTCTTAAAGAGATGCTTGAACTTCCATGTTTGCTTCACTCATTTCCTTCACTTTGAAGTGCCATTTTTTTCAAATTCTTAAATTTTAAATCTACCTTTTCTTTGTTGTACTGGAAATGGAGCCCAGGGATGCTGTACCACTGAGCGTCTCCCTCTTTATGTCCAGGTAGAATACAAATTTGAGATCCTTCTGCCTCAGTCTCCGTAGGTCCTGGGATTACAGACAGGCCTGAGCCACTTCCGTGGCTTCAGATCTGCCTTCTAGCTGCACTATCATTTCCCTTCATCCCACTTTTCCCCTGGGATTTCATAGCATATGTACCTCTGTTGTGACGTTTATCCTTTGTGTCTGTTACTCTCTTGGTTAATTGTATTCTGTTCTAGAATGGAAACTCCTTGAGGTCAGAAGGTCCTATTTCTGCGCCTGTATTCTGATGATTTGTTTTGTTGGTGGGTTGTTTGTTTTTGAGGCAAGGTCTCCCTGTGTAGTTCAGGGTGGCCTTGAACTTGCTATGTGGGCCTCAGTCTTCCCACCTTGGCCTTCCCAGTGCTGGGATTACAGGCATGGCTAAAAATGTTTTAAATGTAGTTGATGATTAATAAATGTTTGAATTATTAAATTTGAAAGAACAGCTACTAAAGAGGTGGAAGTTTCTGGGTCCCCTGGTACTCTACATTAAAATCGTAGTTCTTAAATCTTTTTTTAGTAAGAAGAAAATAAAATTGCATACAGAATGTTTTGTGGAGATGTTTGCTAAGTAGATATTGGAATGTGACATTTTCTCTTTGTTTTTAGATAATTAGATTAGGTTCCATTTTTTAATGATAGAATTCACTTTCTTTGGGGATGTACATCAGAAACTGATTTATGATACTTTGTTTTAATGTTTTAGTAGATTTACAAATTTTCTTCTGTTCTTTATACTGAAACAGTGTATATTTAAAAATTAGGCAGGCCCACTACTGAGTTTTTAAAATTTGATTTTGTTTAGCATATATCCCATGTGTCTGATAGTATCTTGTTATCAACCTATCTTAGTATACTGAATACTTAGACCTGTTAGTTTTAAAGTATTGTGACTTGTGAAATGCCCAATAATAAGAATGGGTAATTTTTTTTTTTTCTTTTAAGAATTCATAGTATAATGAAGAACACAGGCAAACCCAAGTTACAATTTTTTTTTTTTTTTTTTTGAGATGACATCTCGCTACATTGGGAGATCAAAAAAGTCACATTTAGGTTTGACAGTATAAACAGTAAGAGGAGATGAGACGAGATCACACTCTGGAGAGTTAGTCCTTGAATGATGGCTGTGACTTCAGCAGATTGGGATGGAGGATGAACAGTATAAATAAAATGAAAAGGCAAGCTCTTGAATGAAGGAATTTGGGGAGCAAGGCAGTATAAAGATAGTGTAGGCCTGTTACATTGTGGAGGGCCTTGATTGCCTGTGGGTGGTGTCAGCTTTTTCAATGTATTAGGAAGTTACTGAAGTTTTATTAAGGAGATGAGTGACATTATCCACTTGTGGTTTACTCAGAAGATGAACATGTTTTCATTTGTAGCCAGTAAATGTTTCTGTTCTCCCTATCTAGACCTTGGGAAGGGGTTGAAACCTTGTAAATTACTTTTTAGAGGTTGCTGATGCTGGTGTGTCATAAAAGGCTGAGATTCTACTTAGGTTTGTACAGTGCTGAACTTGGTGTCTTTGTCTTTTATGTCTGAGATATTTTTCACATACTTCTGTTTTTAGAAGTTCTCTTCAGTGTGCTTCAATTTAAAGTCTTAAAACTAATTTTTGTCCTATGGATTGAAATGCTTAATTCTGACTTGACAATCTTTCACTCATGAAACTTTTTTTTTAAGCACCTTTATAGTCTCCCCCCCCTATGATATGTCTGGGGTCTCCTTTTTTAGAAGCTTAGTTGAGAAAAGAAGACAGAGTATAGAAGTATCAGATTACACGTATTGGAATGTGGTAGAACCTGGATTCAGGTTTGTATTCAGTTTGAAGTTTGTGACCTTTTTAATACTACGGATAGAACTTATGATTATTGTATAACCTGGTATTTCTCAGGAAGGACTTTGAGGAAAAAATTCCCCCTTTGAAATAGACGTTGAGTCTGTGGCCATACCACCTTAAATGCACCCAATCTCCTCTAAAATAGGCATTGATGTTTTTGAAAGATAGAAAACCCTGTTGTAATCCTGGGATCGCTAAAGGAACACTTTTGTTTTTTTGGCTGTGTAGAATCCAAACCTAATTAAAGTCTCTTTTCTAACCCTGAGAAACAGTTTCTTAAAATTGAGATGAATGTAGGATAGCACTTGACAGGAGTGATTGCACTGAGAAAAGAAAGCTCTGGATTCAGTGTTCATTCTAACAGTTCAGGGTGTAATAAGCATTTTGTGTTGGTTGAATAAATTTAGAAATAGACCCAAAGTGATAAAGTGGTTTATCTGTTGGATGTGGGAGGTAGAAGGGGATCATTAAGAAAGTTGAGGTTTAACAATCCAAAGTTCTATAGTCTTTAATTTCTAACTTTCTAAGAATAGCACTGGCTTAAATTATTTACACTGTTCATCTTTTGGGGAAATATCTGGGCCATAAGCCAGAGTTAGAAGAGTATTTTGAACTTTTGTTTTTCTGAGATAGGGTCTCACTATGTAGTTTAGAGTGTCCTTAAACTCTCTATGTAGCTCAGGCTGGCCTCAGCAATTCTCCTGCCTCTGCCTCCTGAGTGCTATGTCAGAGGTGTGTGCCACCACGCTCAACACAAGTGTGTTGAACCTTTAACACTTGAGAACAAAAGTTGGTTTAGCTTATGGTCCATACAGATTTGGATCCATTTCTGATAGACTAATGGAATTAATATTTACGTGTTGGCTTTAATTCGGCATAAGACACCAAAGAATATTATAATAAACTTACTCACTAGCAAATTGTAGTTCTTTAGGTTAGTGCCGGAGGTTTTCTAGGGGGTGATTTCTGGGGATTGGACCAGGAAAGCACATGTGCAGTACCGTGCTGTGTGCATGGTAGGAAAGTTCTTTACCACTAAGCTACACTCCCAATGCTTTTATACATTTTTATTTTAAGGTAGAGTCTCACTAAGTTGCCCATACTGGATTGGAATTTGAGCTTCTTCTGCCAGAGCCCCTTGATAGCTGGGATTACAAACTTGTGCTACTCTGCATGGCTGAACTGATTTACCTTTGCCATAGGTAAAATAGCTCTCTCTCTCTCTCTCTCTCTCTCTCTCTCTCTCTCTCTCTCTCTCTCTCTCTATGAGGTCATCTAGGTGTTTAGTACTATAAATTTCTAAGTACCGCTTTCACTCTGTCTCATAAATTTTACTTTATTTACCCAGGGCCTTTACCTGAGCTACATCCCCAGCCCCTTTAAACATTATTTTGAGATAAGATCTAGCTAAGTTGCGCAGGGTAGGTCAAAACTTGTGATCCTTCTGCCTCAGCCTCCCAAAATGCTGGGAATACAGGTGTGCATCACAGTATCTGGCTCTGAGACATGCCGCTTGAGGTGTTTTAGACAGGAAGAGAGCAACTTTTAAGCCTTTAATTTTTCTCCCCGCTACTGAAGTGCTCAATACATTTCTGCATACTCTATTCAGTGTCCTATGAATCATGAAGTTTTCCACTTTGACACTGCTCCTGACTGTGTGTTTATCCTGTATCCTCTGATAGTTTCCTTACATGCTTAGGTTGATTACTTGAAGGTTTGGGGGAGCCCACTGCATATCTCTGGAGCTCTAGGTTTGACTTGTAAATCTCAACTCTTACCTCCTCAACTCAGAGAGACCCTTGGTCTCTTTGGACTCACCACTGTGCTCTCTGTCCTGGACATTTTATATAGTAAGCTGGGACAGTCCTAGCGGTCCCCTTACTCTCCTTTGCTCAGGGCTTACATTTCTGTGCTACCTGTTCTTCATTGTGCAGCACTTTGTTTCATATATTTTGTCTTTTCAGGTCTTTTCAGGTAGAAGGGCATATCTGATATGGAAAATAAAATTGTCTTTTAGAAATTATAACTTTGTGTACTTCCACATTGTCTTTCTTTCCTATTAAAATAATAGGACATAAGACTCATCCACCCTAAGAAATAGAACATTTACTATATTTTATTATTTTTTCGGATAATTTTATTGGCACATATGCAGTACATAATGCTTGCACTCCTTGTGTGGCACTGGTACATGTACATAACACATCTTATTTCCTTTTTCCTTGCTTTTCCCTTATGCCTCCTCCTCATCCATCTCCTGACCCCCTTTTTTTTTGGTACATGTTTGCAGTATATAATGTTTAAATTCCTTGTGTGGAGTTGGAGTTGGTATATGTACATAGCACATTTTAATTCTTTTATTCTTACCTCCTTTAATCTCTTGATCCCTTTTCCCTTTAAAAAATATCTGATTTTATTTTTTAAAATTGCTTTCTTGTGCATTATTCTTTTAGGTAAACTTTATTACTACCTTGTAAAAGTCTTTAAAATTCTGTGGCTATTTGGCAGTACTGAGGAGTAAAAACGGGTTGATATTCATTGAATTGCAGTGATTATGGAACTTTATTGCTAAATGCCCATTTAATGCTCCTTTGAATATGCTTTGGAGAAAATTACCACAAGGAATTCTCTAAGGTGTTTGCTATGGAGGAATGACTTTGGTTTTAAGTTTAATAGGAGAAAATATGTTAATTTTAGTTTGCTATAAACTGTTTCTCATTGGGGCTATATATCTATATCTATGTAGATATAAATAGATATAGATATAAGATCATTACAGGAAAAACAACATCAGTGAGTACTGACCTTTCCCACTCAAAATTTGTTTGGTACTGAGATAATGTGGAAGAAATAAATGTGGTCAACTTGTGAAATAAGTATGATCAACTTGTAATAAAAGAAATAAATATGATCAACTTGTCGTCAACTTGTCGATAAGTCAGGCTTATGTGTGGAAGTTCCACGTAAATATAAGAAATTTTTGTATTGGGAGCTAGTGGATATTACTTTTCGTTGACATTTTTGCTTAGAATTTTGAAGATGCTGCCAACTTCTGATTTGTGCTTTTGTGCTCTTACCTTTTTTTTTTTCTTCTTCTTTGTGTAGTGCCTCAGATTCACTGGATTTCTTGATTTTATGGAATCATTGGGTCTCCTTAAATCTGGGAAATGTGTTTTAGAGTATTACCTCTTCCTTGTTAATGTATTTTAGGGGAATTGTGATTAGATCTCTTTCTGTTGCCTATGACTTTTAACTATTCATCTGTTTGTCTAGTGCTACATTCTGAATACGCTTTTAGGCTCTATTTTACTTTTTTACCTATCCTCTGAATTTTCTTCTTTTTTTTTAAATACTAAAGTATAGTGGTGCATGCCTATAATCCCAGCAGTCAGGTGTCTAAGGATCACTATGAGTTTGATACCAGCCTCAACTACATAGTAAGATCTTGTTTCAAAAAAAAATAAAGAAAAAAGGTATAAAATATTTATTTGGTGAATGACTTGGGAAGAATTATTTTTGTAAGGTATATGGTATTGTTAGTGTTCCTTTGACCTGTCCCTTGAGGTCAGGTGTGGATTTTTTCCATTTATGTTGTCATGTGCAAAACGTTGTGGATTTTGGAGGATTTTAGATTTTCAGATTAGGGATGCCCAACCTGCACTCACCAAGTTGTTGCTTTTTTTTTTTTTTTTAATTTTTTTTGCCGTGTGTCTCTAGGCAGTATATTGTTTAGTTTGGCATGTCTTTGTAATGTCACATAAATGTAGCAATTCTGTATGTATTTTCTGCTACTTTTTATTCTTTAATATTCTGACACTTCATATTTTTGTATGTAACTAATTATTACTGCTCTATTGAGTTGTTTAATTGAAATTTAAATTTCACTTGATCTTTTTTGTTTTGTTTTGTTTGAGACAGGGTCTTGCTGTGTAGTTCAGACTGGCCTTGAACTCACTATGTAGTCAGGCTAGCTGCAAACTCACAGCAGTCCCGCTGCCTCTGTTTCCCAAATGCTGGGATTGCAGTATTTCTAATTTTTAGAGGTTATTTTTTTTAATATACTGGGCCATTTTTCTTGTACCTTTTACAGTTTCTCATCAAGTTAATCTTTGATTGCCATAAACATATTAGACATTATTTGCTGGTAATTTCAATATCTGAAGACTTTAGTAGTCTCATTCTTCGGGCTGTTAATCATTATTTTGCTTGTGAGCTTATTTCCTTTGGAACTTTATCCTTGAGAATTCCTTGAAATTCCAGAGGATATTTGGTTGTTTCTGTGGGTTCTTTGAAGTCTTACAGCTTCTGAGACTTTATTACTCCATAATAAATTCTTCACCTGAAGATTTTCAGATAACAGTGTGGATTCTGGTCACAAATTTGTATAAAGGGAATTTTCCTTTTCTGAGTAGACACACAGAGCCGTGGTCAAAGCAGACAGCTGTACTATGTTACTCCCCATCCTGCATTAATAGTGTTTTTGTCATTTATGTGGTGATATACTGCATAACCCTGTGGAATTTAATGGGAATGAGGGAGGCTCTTACTTTGCATTAGCTGTTAGCCCTAAGCTTTATCCTCTGCCTCTGTAAAATTCAAGATTGCCCAAAACAAGATCAGGATCACCAGGATTAGATTTGGTAGCTAACCCTCAAGACCAAAGCAGCTTAAATGTCTCCCAAAATTCCCAACTTCTCTTCATTTTATGCTTTGTCAACTTACTCAAGAAGGTAGTTTTATATTGTGATTTTTAATAGTGGGGACAGGTCATTTAGGGAATCAGTTTTCATATTTGGGGAGTGAGGTCTTTATCCAGTAAAACATATAAAACTCAATTTTTGTGATTCCTATGGGTTTGGACATTTTTGATGGGGTTTCTTTCTTTTTATTGAAGAGGTAATTTTTCTAAAACAGATCGATTTTTCCCTCTGGTGTTTTTGTGAAAGTAGGTTAGACAATAAGATGAATTGGATTGAACCAGTTTTCAAAGAATCTAGGGAATAAAGTGTATTCTTAGGATATCTGGTAAAGTCTTTATTTTACTAAGGCTGTTTGAGAAATACTTTCTTAGGGAATAAGTTTTCTTAGGCAAGAATACTTCAGACCTAGTTGTACTTAAAAATGTATTTTATTACCAGATATTTTATTTATTTTTGTGTGGTAGCTCTCTTTCCCCTTATGGTCCAGGCTGGAAATAATTAAGTATGTGATGCAGTAGTTCAGATGTAACATAATAATGTTATCTTTTAAAAACATTTACAGTGGAAATATGGGAGACTTAATAGCTCAAGTGACTAGTGATCTCCTGCACTTCCCACAAGTGACTATTCAAGCCCTTGGAGAAGATGAAATAACATTAGAATCTGTGCTTCGGGGAAAATTTGCTGCAGGTAAAATAATGTTGCTAAAAGTTTACTAATTTGATTGATTTGGAAGATAAATATAAATGTGTTTTACAGTTTCTTTAACGTGAAAGAAAAAACAGCATAGCCTATGTTAGGGTGGCCTTGTGACTTTTATGTAACACCTTTGTACACTGGAATGCATTATCTGTGAATTTTTGGAGGATTATTGTTAATTTTTCTTTATTGTATATCTGTATCTTTTAGTATTGAATATCTGCATTTGCAAAGCAGAGATAATACACATCTGATTTTTTTATTCTAATTAGTAAGTTTTATTGGGTGATGAGTTTGGATTAGGGCCTTAACAATCTTAGCAGTAGAAAAATCTGATTATAGGACCCTGGATAATAAAAATACTTATTTTCGGAAAGTCTTATTTCGTAATCCATTAATCTGAACATGATCTTAATTTACAGTTTTTAGATTGTGGAATACAGCAGAGAACCATATGAAAGCAGCCACTATAGATTTTAGTATAATGAAAAATATTGGTGAAAACTTGTGAAAATGAATTTTACAGCCATCTTTCCCATTAGGA
This sequence comes from Chinchilla lanigera, assembly GCF_000276665.1. Taxonomy (NCBI): domain Eukaryota; kingdom Metazoa; phylum Chordata; class Mammalia; order Rodentia; family Chinchillidae; genus Chinchilla; species Chinchilla lanigera. Next base: position 9,744,324 of record NW_004955406.1, on the reverse strand, counting down.
AGGCAGCAAAGTGTATACATCAGTCCTTTAGCCATTTATTATCCTTTTATCTTGGCTATTAAAACTAGTAACAGTATTTACTTATATACCAAGCATTGTCACAGCTTTTCAGTGAGGTAGGTATAAAACTTCTCTAAGTAGGCACTGTTCTATATAGCTGAGAATCAAGTGGGCTGAACAATTACACAGTGATCCAAATTATGCAGCTAAGAAGTGGTAGAAAAGAGTTTTGAACCCTGGTGTTCAGGGTTCCTATCCTGCTTTCTTAAACTCCGGTGTAGAGCATTCCTCAACTAACTATAAACTAAGGGTATTCAGCTATGTGGACACCTGATGGATGTCTCAGCTTTTGTAAAGTTAACACCATTCATCTGGTCACACAAATGTGAAAATTCAAGATACATTCTGGATTTTTCTGTCTCATTCACCTCTCCTTTTTAAATTCATTAACAAATAAATCCTGCTAGTTTTACTGCTAAGATGAATCTCCAGTGACTGCTTGTTGCTACCCACAGACACTAGTGAATCATCGTCTCCCTACTTCCATTTTTTTGCTTCCCTTTGTTCATTCTTTGCTTTTGGTAACACTGAAAAATACATCAGATTGTTACTGACCTACTTTAAATGTTCTAGTAACTTCACATTATAGGCAGAATAAAATTTGAACATGACCAATAGGTCAAGAAGGAGTTCCTGTTTGTTTGGCTAGTTACTGTCTTGTTTTCCCAGAGTGTGAACTCTTTTAGGAATAAGATCCTGTTATGTTTAATAGCTGCAATAGATCCTAGTTGAAGTGTGTGTGTGTGTTTCTAGGGATTAAACCCAGGGTTTTTATAGTAAGATACATCCCCGGTCCTTTTAATATTTTACTCTGTGACAAGGTCTCAGAAGGTTGACAAGTTGGCTAGGTAGGATTTAAACTTAAGATATTCTTGCCTCAGCCTCTTAGAGTGCTGGAATTACAGGTGGGCACCACCAAGCCTGCGTAGTTGGTATGTAATACTGTGGTTAAAGTATGAGATTTGGTGGAATTAAGGTAGACTTGTCTTCTTCAGTACTGTGTTACTTTGTAACTGTGACTATGGACAAGTTGAATTTAATTACCTTATCTCTATTGCGCTATGCTGAGTAAATGAAATAATACATTTATGTACATAGGATGGTACTTTTACTGAATGATTATTACTGTAGTTGTAGTTGCTCAGTTTATTAATTTGAAGACCCATGCTGTTCAGTAGGTGCTTAGATTTCAAATTGAGGGATGGGGAGGTGATATGTAAAGTTCTGTGTTAATGAGCCGTGTATTATACATTTATATATGTGAAAAAGCTGACTGCTGTTTACTTCTGTTGTGTACACACATTATATATTTGCTTTTTTTCCCTCCCCCTAGGGAAAAATGGACTTGCTTGCTTGGCTTGTGGTCCACAGCTTGAGGTTGTGAACTCTGTAACGGGAGAGCGGTTGTCCGCATATAGATTCAGTGGATTAAATGAACAGCCTCCTATAGTCCTAGCAGTGAAAGAATTCTCATGGCAGAAGAGAACTGGATTATTAATAGGATTGGAAGAAGCAGAAGGGAGTGTTCTCTGTCTATTTGACTTGGGTATATCAAGAGTGGTTAAAGCAGTTGTTCTTCCTGGAAGGGTAGGTACTGTTTAAGATCCTTGGATATTCTGCTTACAAAAGGAAGTTTATCAGGGGTTTATTTACTTGGAAAATTCATTGAACTTCGCATTTAGCATTAATCTCCCATTTATATAAATATTATTTTTCATAAAAAGTTTTATAAACAAGATGTTATCAAAAGAACTTAACATTTAAGATATAACTTTCTTGTTCTTGGCTAGAAAATGTCATAGAAAAATAATAATGACGTGTTCTAATATTTCTTTATGTGAAAAATAGCATCTAAGTCTTGTTCTTATCCCTTGTATTCTATGAATACATTTGGCTTATAAAAAATATATTTGGTACATCTGAAAAAAAAAAAAAAAACAGCACCCGAAAAAACAAAACCAAACAAATCAGAAGAGTGGAATTCCCTTAATACATAGTGTGTAAAGGTATACCTTTACATATATATGCACACGTGTAGTGTATATATTATATATTTGTTAATTGTATATATTATGTAATTATATACAATATTTACATCATGTAACATGTATATATGTGATGAGAGTAGTCATTAAACTAGAATTTCTAAAGTTAAAAGCGAGCTTAATGACTAATAGTTGCAAAACTAAGGCCTAGTGTGATATCGTAGGAGTAGTTTGTAGTCTGGTGTCTTATATGCCCCTGGAAATGGTGATGAGCACACTAGAATAAAAAAGATTTTAGAGGCAGAATTAACTTAGTTTATTAAGTGCTTACTGTAGTCTAAATCAAGCTATATACTAATTCTGGGGAGAAGTTGATTGAACTTGGTCCAGCTTTCAAAACATTGTAAAATTATAGTCTAGTTGAGGATTATAAAATACTGTGTTAAACTGAAGCACTGGAACATGAAGAATGTCTAAATAATTTTTATTCAAGGGTTGGCTATTTCAAGCAAAGAAAAATGGAAAAAGTAACAGTACTGGAAGCATTTGGGAAACCAGACTTAATTTAGAATGACTGGGGGCGAAGAGGAGGAGGAAGTGGGAGCTAAAAATGATGAGGATTCAGATTGTGAGTGGCTTTTTAAATTAGGGGCCTCCTAAAGTCTGTGATGATTTAAGTTTTAAGCAGAACTGTAATGTGAAAAGCCTCTTGAATTGAGTCAGGCAGGGTGTTATAGAAAAAAGAAACAAGGAGATGGTTGTAATTAAGGTACATAATGTGAATTGAACCAAGAAAACGGTACATAATTAAGGTACATAATACGAACTGAACCAAGTATAAATGGAGAAGAAACAAATTCAAAACATACTCAGAAGGTAACTTCCTGACAGAACTCACTGATCATTTTAAACAAGAGAAATTGAGTTGAGCATGGTGGCACACTGGTATAATCTCAGTGCTTTGGGAGACTGAGGCAAGAGGAGCACAAGTATTGAGCCCAGTTTGGGTGAATTAGTAAGACCCTGTCTGGAAAAGAGAGGCAGGTCTGGGGATGTAGTGCATTGTGAAGACCTTGAGTTCAATCCCCAGTACTGCAAGGGGAAGAAAGTAACTAAGGAGGAACAAGAGTTAATAAATTTCTGGTTGCTCAGTTGAATGGATGGGTAATAAAAGGAAGAGAAAATAAAAGGAAGGATTCATGGTAGATACCATCAGAGGAAGTTAAATGAACTAGTTTTTGGCTAAGGGCATAGTATATTTTCCTAAATGTTTTACACTGCCTCTTCTAGAATTAAGGTAGTATTAATAATCACTTCATATAATATTTACATAAGGAATGCAAACTGAGTTTTATACCTCTCACTGGGGAATTAAACAGATATACTTTATTATTATAGCTATTACTACAATTAGAAGAAAACCCATGAAATTACAGCTTTCAGAACTAGTAACATTGTGTAATGTTTTATGTACTAATGCTATAAAGAGCTGGGCTTTTGTCTGTAAAATAAATTACAGCCTCAAAAGAAATTTTAATCTTACATTACACGTAACCACCAGTGCCACATTTCCTCTTTCTTGGACAATCATAAGTAAGTGTTATAGCAGAAATCAGCAATCATGTTATATTTAATTTTTGTGAATTAATAGGAAATAGAAGGAAAGCTAAATATAAAATACGGACAATTAAGCATCAACATTGAAAATTTGACTTATTGGATAAAAGGAAAAAATGTAACTCCATAAAGTAGCTATAGCATAATTTTCTTTAAATACTTCTAATCCTCACTGCTAGTTATTCAGTCTCTGCAAAAGTTTCTATGAAGTCCATTAGCATATAACCTGTTCAGAGGTTACCTTCTAAGCAGGACCTAAATATCTTGAGGATGGGGTAGATATTTTTGTTATGTTTTAAAGAGTAGACAGTAAGTTTTTGTGGAATGGTTTGTTTTTACTCAAGTTGTATAATCCTTGAGTGTTTCATGGTTTGGAGCTTTAAAGTGAAAACAGTTTCTTTTGAGTTTAACTTAATGATTTTATGGTTTTTATAATTTGACTAATATCCTAAGCCTCAGGTTATTTCATCTTGAAACAGAGGTATTGCATAAAGTCCATTATCAGAAGATTATTGTGAAAGTTAAATGAGCTGTTTCTGCTTTAACTAGCACCTAGTAATGTTTTAATAAATGTCAGTTACACAGTTATTTTTAATATATTAAGTAATAGTATAACTCCTAATATATCTGAAGATTTCTTCGTTGCAACTGCTTTAATTTTTTTTATGTACTGCTTGTTGGTTGTCTTTTCTGACCAGTCATACATTCTGCTTTCTAGGTTACAGCTATTGAACCTATAATTAATCATGGAGGAGCCAGTGCAAGCACTCAGCATTTGCACCCAAGCCTGCGATGGCTTTTTGGTGTGGCAGCTGTGGTAACTGACATTGGACAGATCCTTCTGGTTGACCTGTGTTTGGATGACTTATCATGCAGTCAAAATGAAATAGAAGCATCAGGTAATTAGCCATTTTTGACTTGAAATCAAAAATTGAGCATTTGAATATTCTGATTTAATGGAATGTTTTTTAAAGTGGCTCCAAATTTTTATGCAACATAATAAATTGTTTATATATCTTTGTTTCTTTTGTTATGTGTTCCTGGGCACTGTGGATTCTTCTTGCATAGATTCCTTTATTTTGTAAAAGTGTTCATATGCTAAAGTAGGCCTTGAAAACGGTAGAGACATTAATCTCTATACACACACACACACACACACACACACACACACACTTAAGTAAATCTCAGAATAAGGGCCAAAAATATAAAGTCGTGATCCTTATCAGCCAGTATAAAATTCTCCAGCCATATAGAATCAAAGAGTGTTTTGGGCATGCTATGTATCTTCCTATGGTAAGACCAAGGGAAATAAAGTAATAGGAAAAACAGTAATTAAAAGTTTCCCAACAAAGTAATATCCTAAAATAAACTAAACTAACAGTTTTAAATACAACAAAAGTGAACAGATTTTCTCCTTTAAAAGACTTTGTTTACTGTAACCTTGTAACTTGGAAGGATTGGCAGGAGTAGGAGGCCAGCCTGGGCTACATAGTGAGTTCAAGCCTAGCCTGAACTACACAGTGAGATGCTGTCTCAAAAAGGGGCGGAGGAGGGTTTATTTATATATTACTCTTTTCGAGTGCCTTCAATTTTTTTAAATTATGAGACTCTTATTTGATTGGTTCATGTAAAGAGAAAGAGAGTTAACCTAAATACTAAAAATATGATTTACTTAGAAGTTTTTAGGAAAGGACCCCCACCCCCACCCCATACTGGTGATAGAAATTAGGGCTTCATGCATGCTAAACAAGTGTTCTAACACTGACCTACATCCCCAGGCCATTTCTAAATTTTTATTTTGAAATGAGATCTCGTATTGCCCAGCTGGCTGTGAACTTATCTTTCTAGCTCAGCCTCCTGAGTAGCTGGGATTTCATTTTTGTGCTCCTATGCTCAGCTAGGAAAGGACCATTTAACCCTAAAACGGTTTGACTTTGAGGATCTTAATTTTTAAAGCAAATAAAAACGATACCAATTATCTGCATTTTTATCTAGCTTATAGTGAGTGTAATTTATAAAAATTGGGTTTTTTTGTTTGTTTTTTATTTTTTTTTGTTTTTTTTGTCATTTTGAGACAGGGTCTCGCTATGCAGTTCAGGCTGGCCTTGAGCTCACTTTGCAGCTCAGGCTGGCCTCGAACTCACAAAGATCCTCCTGCTTCCCAAATGTTGGCATTACAGGCGTGTGCCACCACACCCGGCTTAAAAATTGTTGCTGTAATAAAACTGATTCAGACTACAAGTGGTGAAAATATCTGATCAAAAATTGACCAAAGAACCAAATCTGCCACTGACTGACTTAAGAAGTTCTTTATTTGGTAGAATGCCTCACTTTTTGTAATTAACTATGTAAGGCTGTGGGTATAGCTCAATGCTAGGTAGAGCACTTCCTTCCCTAACATGTACTGGGCCCCAGGTTTGATTTCCAGCACCACAAAACTATAGTAATAATTCAAAACTATAACTATGTGCTTTGATGAGTGTTATTTATATTTTCTGCAAGTGTAAGCTAGTTTGAGTAAAGATTAATATCTTACATTTTGGTGAAGATAATTTGGAGGTGTGAAGTACTTGATACTGCATCACATCAGGAGGTACATGATGTGTAATTGCTTCCAGTGATCAGTAGGTCCATACTGATAACATGATCCTTTTCTTTTTTAAGTTTCTTGAAAATTTTTAAACAGTGGTATTCAATCAGGTGTGAATTTTGTCCTTTAAGAGATGCTTGGCAATGTCAGGATGGTCCTCCTGGCTACCAGTAGTTAAAAGGCTAGGGGTGCTGCTTAGTATCCTATATTGTCAGCATAGGCCTCCACAACAGATAATTTTCTGACCTCCAAATGATGGTAGTGCCAACACTGAAAAATTCTAAGCTAATTTAATTAGTTGAAGTTGTACTTCATCAATAACTGCAAGATGGTTTTTGTTTGGTGTAGTTTTTGTTTTGTATGGCTGTTTTATTGTAAGTTGATTTTAAAATTTTGTTACTATAAAAGGAAATTTCCTCATTAACTAGATCCGTTTACTACCTTGAAATACAGATTGGACAGGAGGGGAAGGATAAGTGTTTACTATTTTTTAAATGCTAATTATCAGAGTAAGAAGTTGGTGCTACTTCCATTGGTTCTTTTTTTTGTACATGCCAGGTAGGCGCTGTGCCACTGAGCTAGATCCCCGGCCTCCCATTGGTTCTTTTGTAGGTATGGGCAGCATGAGCTTTAGTCTTTTCTCCTTCTATTTTTTCTTTATTGTTACTGAGTGTTGAACCCAGAGCTTTTGCCCTGAGCTACACCCCCAGTGCTTTTTTATTTTTTATTTTGAGACAAGATCTCACTAAGGTACTAAGTTGATTTGGGCTGAGCTTGAATTTTCCATTCTGCCTCAGCCATTCAGAGTGCTGGATTTGCAGATATCTACCACCATGGGTGGCTCTTTCACTCCTTTTTCAGTATCATACTCAAAATGTAGGAGGTTTTTAACATAGTATTCTTACATTTATTTTCATTATTTTTGATGTTTGGCATGTGTTAGCTTTGCTAACAATAGCCTGTTTTTCATCTGACACCCTTTAGTAAAGATGTACAAGAATTATCTACATATTTTCTATTTGAGGCCTGAAATCAACCATTCTTTGAAAGGAAGTTGTAGTTCTAAATTTCAATGAAGAAATAGTCAAGCTGGGCGTAGTGGCACACACCTGTAGTTCTAAATTTGAATGAAGAAATAGTCAAGCTGGGCGTAGTGGCACACACCTCAGCACTTGGGAGCTGAAGCAGGAGGATTGTGAGTTTGAGGCCAGCCTGGGCTACAAAGCGAGTTCAAGGCTAGCCTGAACTGCATAGTGACACCCTGTCTCAAAAAGACAAAAAGAAAAAAAAAAAATCAGCCTTATGTGTGATTGGCTAGGAAATTAATACTTATAAGATCCTACCACAGATAATATTGGATGTGTGCTGAATTTGTAAAACAACACAATTGTCTCTTTGAACTATACATTAAGAGAGGTAAAGACAAGGATAGTTATTTTCCAGTTTAGCATGCTTTGTCATTACTTCTTATTTTAATTGACCCAGTGGACTTTATGATTTGACTAACTGATGACAAGTTTGCTTTTTTGCTGTCTATAGTTTCTGTCAGTTTTTTTTTGTGTGTGTTCTATCCATAGCTTCTAATCGTACTTGTCTTATTTCTTGTTTTAGACCTTGAAGTTGTAACTGGTATCCCACCTGAAGTTCCACACATTAGAGAGAGTGCCATGAGAGCTGGGCGCCATCTGTGTTTCCAATTAGTAAGCCCATCTGGAACAGCTGTTTCTACTCTTAGTTACATTAACAGGACGAACCAGCTTGCCGTAGGTTTTTCTGATGGCTACCTAGCACTTTGGAATATGAAAAGCATGAAAAGAGAGTAAGTATAAATGTTCTTCTTCTTGTGTGTGGTTGGTTGGTTTTTCTTTCCTTTTTTTTGAGACAGGGACTCACTGTGTAGTTCAGGCTGGCCTTGAACTCACTTTGTAGCCCATGCTGGCCTCAAACTTGCAGTGATCCTCCTGCCTCAGCCTCCTGAGTGCTGGAATTACAGGCATGCACCATCACGCCTGGCTTTTTGTTTGTTTTCGAGACAGGGTCTTTCTGTGTTGTCCAGGCCAGCCTTGAACTCACTGTGTAGCTCAGGCTGACTTTGAACTTGTGATCTTCCTTCCTCTGCCTCCTGAGTGCAGGGATTGCAGGCAGGTAACACCACACCTGGCTT
>NW_004955406.1:9725346-9735808 GCF_000276665.1 Chinchilla lanigera | reverse complement strand
TATATATCTTATATTAAATTATTTGAAAATTAGCAAGAGAAAAGTAATTGACCATGAGTATCTTTTTGTTGGGTTCTGTCATACTTTGATATGATATGGAAATGATTTAGAATATGAATTTAATGTGATTTGCTAATACTGTATGCATGATCTGTGATAAACTTTGTATGGTCTGAATTCTTTCAGAAATAGATTTATGCTATATAAAATAACAGTTTAATAAAGTGCTTCATTAGAAAAACATTTTAAAAATCAGAATTATATAAATAGTGTTTTTTATGTTGTCAAAAAATTTCCTCAAAATATGATTAAATTGAAACTTTATCTTTGAAATTCTCTATATTATGGTGGCACAAACCTCTAATCCTAGCATTCTGGGAGGCTCAGGTAGGAGGATTGCAAGTTTAATTGGCCCAGCCTGGCCAATTTAGACCTTGTCTCAAAAACAGAAAATAGGGTAGGAATACAGCTCAGTGCTTTGACCCTGGGTTCAGTTCCCATTCTCACCACCATACACACACAGAAAAAAGCCTGTAGGTAACAAATAGATTTTTTAGTTACATAGATTATTGTTAAGTAGATGCCTGTCCGGCACTTAAGATGTTAATTTATACCGACCACCCTCACCCCTAGGGCATTTTATTTTATTTATCTCACCTCTATTTGCTTTTATCCTTTTATCAGCTTTGGTTTTTTTAATTGCTCCTAAAACAGTCCCAGAGAACCTGGCTTTTATAGCAGTGATTTCTTAGCATTGTTATTGTTTGGCTAATTATGTCTCTTCCTCCTTTTGTGCTACTGGGGATTGAACCCTGGATCTGGTACTTGGTAGGCAAGCACTGAGCTATCTTCCAGATGCTTTTTTATTTCCACTAAGTTGCTCTTGCTACCCTTGAACTTTGTATTCCTCCCACCTTACCCTCTAAAGAAGCTGGAATCACAGGCGTCACCATAGCCAACTTGGCTAATTATGCTTTATGAGGGATTTTTGGGAACTCTAGTTTCTTATTCATCTTCTCTTTTGGCAGTGGGAAACTGACTTTAGACCCAAGTGGCTAAACTTGGATGGTGTGGCCACTTTTCATCTTTTTATAGAACACTTATTAGAGAGCAGTGCGGTAGTGATGTACATTGGTGTGAATCTTTAGAACTAGATCACACATAATAATGTATGAACGTGATTCAGTAATTATCACCCCGGTTCTATGGGTAGATGACGGGTGATCAGTGACTTGGCCATAATTTTGATGTCTTATGTCTATGTATTTTTTTAAGGTAAGATGAATTGGCTGTGTCCCCCAAATCAGTTCTGGGGATCATGTGAACAGTAGTTTCTTAGCCCAAGAATTTTCCAAAAGTGGTAACTTAAGAATATACTAAATTTTTCTGTTTTAGGTATTACACACAATTGGAAGGTGGAAGGGTTCCTATATGTGCCGTTACTTTTCAAGAACCTGAGAATGATCCTCGTAATTGCTGTTACTTGTGGGCTGTTCAGTCTACACAGGATAGGTTAGTGTGATACATGTGGCTTTAAAAATGTTTGTCAAATGAGACAGTTAATTTCTTTGGGGAAGGCTTGTACTTTATTTCTTTTAGCAAAAGCAACATAATTCTTTCCGTAAATTAACAAGTAGTGGTTGAAATTATTTAAAAGTTAAATGATTGTTTTTACATATTTGAATAATTAAGAGAGCAGTAAGAAGAAATTGTGTTTACTTGATTTGGTTCAAATATTATTTCAGAGGATAACCCAGTACAGGTAAGTACCCAATTTCTTGTTACCTTCCATGGTTTTTAAGACCTAATTTATAATCTCATTATTTCCCCGCTTCTGTTGTCATGTCTGTCTCCTGTCATTTATTCCCACTGTATTCTCTGGTCCTTGGTTTTTACAGTATATTTCTATAGTTAATTTGGCTAATCTTTCTGGGTCTGTTATAAGCTCTAATTTTGTTCCACCTTTAGCTTATGAGAAACTGTTCAGTTCAATTTCCAACTGGTTAAACTTACTCATTTCCAGTCCTAGAACAGTTCAGGTGTTGAATTTTACTCATTTTGGGGTTCTTTCTTTGATGGTGAGACAGTTAAGTTTGTGGTATAAATGCTATATCTTGATAACTTACAGATCCACCCTAAGGTTCTACATACCTGAACCACAGTCATTTCGGGTTTTTGTGTCAGATTACCCTATTTTTTGATTGTCTTACCCTAAACCAGTGATGGGGAGCCTTTTAGAGCTTTCAGTGACATAAACAGCAGCATGCATGCCATAGGTTCGCCGCTACTGCCCTACACTATAAGGAATAAATGAATGAAAAACTTGTTTGCCATTTTTGAAATTTATCAGTCCTGTTGAAAATTGAAATTAAAATATACAAACTGTTATTGAATAATATCATATTCCAGTCTGTCTGGTTGTAAGTGTGGATCAATGACTTAAAAACTATGATTCTTGAAGGCCCTAAGTGATAGGGAATGAAAGAGGAGGACTTTTATTGAAACAACTTTTATATTCCATTTATTTTTCCTTCTGGTACTATCCCTTGGAGTGATAATTTCTGTAAACTTTGAAGTACACTAAAATATAAATTTATGTCAAGAAGAGAAGTAGTATGGTCCCTTTTCCCCCTATGAGAACAGTCATTTGAACAAAAGAAAGAAAAAAGGAAGAGTTATTGTAGAATGAACCTATCACCATGTTATTACATGGGTATAGATCTTACATTGTTGCCACAGTGTTCACTGATTATCATTAAAAACATTTAGCTGTGTAGTGAGAAAAAGTGAATCAAAATGATTGGTATTCCCTTTAATGTTGATCATATATACTCTATCATGTTAACTGTTTGGTTTTTAGAGGCCATTTGTGTTTGTTTTATGGTCATGTATCCATTCTCCATGGTTTTGGGTATCTACTATGTGTCAGCAATTGCTGTAGGGAATATAGCAATACATAAGACAAATTAAATTTCTGTTCATCTAGAGTTTATATTCCAGGGAGAAAAAGAGATAGTAAATAAGTAAATTATGTGTATTTAATATAAATTTATATAGTGATGTTAAATGCCAAAAAAAAAAAAAATGAGGGGGATATAGAGTATGGTGGAATATAAGGAATTGCAGTTTTTAGGTAATTAGAGTTGGGGCAAGGAATAGGGAAGATCTGGACGAGAAAGACAGATGTTACCTTAGGAAAAGCAATCAGATGGGTAGAGCACAGAGTAGTTGTAGATAAAGGCAAAAAAAGTTGCATATAGTTTGTATAAAGCCTGGCTAAGTTTGAGTTTTGTGTTCCTACTTCAAGCCAATTAAATCAATTTTTGGTGACATGACCTAAGAAGTAGAGTTTTTCCAAAGCTCTTTTAGTGATTCTAATAATAAATAACCACAGCTGAAAACCACTGGCTTAGAATGAGTAAAAATGACTGGAGAAAAGAGGAGAGCTAGGAACTGTCTTGGGAACCTTCCCAATAGAGACTTGGTGATTAAGAACAAGAGTCAGGGTAGCCAGCAAAGGACTGAGGAGTGGATAATGTCATGCTGGAAGCCAAGTAAAAATAATCTTAAGAAAGCTTAGCTACTAATAATAAAATTCAAAGTCATACTTTGTGATTCAGCATAGCCGTACGTATCACTTTGCTCTGTGCTTCAGAAACACATAGTTGTTCTAGCACCTTCGCTTTGCACCTTCAAAGGCCTCATCTTCATGGTCCAGAGCAACACCTTCATTTTAAGTAGAAGTATAACAAGATGGAGGAAGAGACCAAGAAGAAGAGTAAACAAAAGACATGTGATCTCCAAAGGAGGGATCTCTCTAGTAGCTGTGGGATAATTGCTTACCTTTCATTGGTCAGATCATTTGCCCACATAGCTGCTGTACCAACTGTGAATGAACCTGTGATAATTTAGTTATTTTAGGTAGCTATGTCGTAAGACATACCTATTGGAGGAAGAACATTTGAAAAAAGAATAATGAGTAAAAAGTTATAGTTGATGCTAGATAGATACTACCTAAAGTATGCTAATGATGTTAGCCCAATTAGAATCAATAAAAAGTAAAAGTAAATTATTGTTTCAAAGGACTATATTTTATGAAAACAACCACAAAATAATAAATTCTTCACCATGACAATTTTAATACACATTCAGTGTTGATATGCAGAAAATTCAGATGGTAAGTGATACTTAAATGTTTTAATATGATATTTAATACTTCTCCTGAATTTGTTTCTCTCAGTGAAGGTGATGTTTTGAGTTTGCATCTGCTTCAGCTGGCCTTTGGTGATAGAAAATGTTTGGCATCAGGACAAATCTTATATGAGGTAAATGATAAGTACAGTATTAACATTTGTTCATACTTCCCCCCTAAGTGTTTTGTCTTTTGTTCAAGATACTGAAAAGTTAATTCAAGTTAGTACTGTATTCATAATGTAGTAGAAGTACAAGATTAATGATCCTGAGATCTCCAGTTTGTTTCACCTGTTTTTCAAATGTAGCACTCTTCTTCAGGTATCATTTTCTTCTACAGTGAGGGAATTAGACTAGACTCAAGTTTGTGGCCTACTTAGTAACCCCGCAGAATAATCCCTTGTTGCTCTAACATATCAAGTAGTAAGTCCACTGACTATAAGAGGGCACATGCACCAAGATTCTCAGATGACTACCTGTTTTTGGCAGAATTTCTGTGAAAATAGAGGGGTACTGTTTCACCAAGTGCCTAGAACAGGATTTTTTAACCTAGTTTTGAAGGTTATATGGATGACTTTGAGGGAATCCACAGCCCCTGAAATATGTGTGACATTTTTATGATTACATATTTTCTACCCTCTGGGTAATTCTAAAACCTCTTGCTACATTTGTAAAGAATCTGTGAGCAAAAATATGTTAGAGAACCTATGATAATTTTAGGCTAAGAATTTCAATGAGAATAACAATAGATTTGTTCGTGTAGTGTGTAAGGGTGTATAATTTGGTTTGGTTTGGTTTGGTTTGGTTTGGTTTCTGTGGTGCTGGGGATTGAACTCAGGACCTGGTACGTGCTAAGCACGCACTGTACAACTGAGCTGCATCCCCAATCCTTTGTATAGAATTTTGATGTTTAGTCCAATTTATACTCCCAACTAGTGGAACATGAAAATTCTGTGTTTGGTATAGCTTTATAAGATTATTTGGTGATTATTTTTAAGGCTCTAAATCTGTCTTATTACTTGTACTTTACAGTATACAAAATTTTAGTTCCTTGTTTCAGTTTTATGTTTTCTTGGTATTGTGTGAAACATTTTAAATTTGGAGAATGTTTAATTTTAGAATGACCTTTTGCTTATAATCCTACTAAGGTTTGTGTTCATTTTTATGTTACAGGGACTAGAGTACTGTGAAGAAAGATACACACTGGACCTGGCAGATGGCATGTTTCCTTTGAGGGGACAGACTAGTAATACTAAATTGTTGGGATGCCAGAGTATAGAGAAATTTCGACCGCATGGTGACAGGGAAGAAGGCACGAGTGAAGGTTGGTTAAAAAGTGCGTCATGTGAAGTTTTGATTTTAAGATTTATGAGAGGTATTGGTTTTTAGGGTTCATACTCCTGGCGGTTAAAAATTTGGAATACTAATTATGAATTTATTCCAGCCTATATCATATACTGGATATTTGTTACTCTAGATTGCTGTATAGAACTCAGATATTGAGGAGTTTAGGCCAGTGACTAACTTAAAAGTGGTATGAAGTAACTGGTATAAATCTGAATGTTTCCTGTATAATTTTTGAGCTGTGTATTACAACATGCTGTGGTTGCCTTGAATTTTCTTTTTCCTTTAACATTACCTCCTAGTAAAATGTAAATCCTCGCATAGATTTTTGAGTTCGGCATTGATTCACATTCCATGCCTGACACTAGTTGTGACCTTTACAAATTACTTAACATTCCTGAGTCATGTTTCCCCATCCATAAGTGACATAATTCAGTTATGTCTTTTGCAAAGGGTAGGTGTAAGTTAAATGAGATGATGTTATAGGCACATTCAATTCTGAGAATGTTCATCAGGGCTCAGTTACATGTGTGTTCCTAGCTTCATTCTCCTAGTGAGCTCATTCATCACAGAGATGCTTTTTGTCCTACTGCACATATCTGTATTTGTCACGTAGTTTTCACATCCAATTAAACAATATCAGAAATGGAATTTACCACTTAATCCCACATGTCTTCCCATTAGTTTTAACTTCCAGTTAGTAGTGTTTCAGATTTTCACTATTCTTCTATTGATGTCCCTTGCTTTAGCCATTCCACAGCCATTGTGCAGGTGGTTCTCTCTCTCTCTTTTTATATCAAATAACTGTGTCAGTCCTTCTTAGCCAAGATTCCTCTGAAGAATTAAGCCTTAATCTCGAAATCACCTATTTTAGGTAATGAATTAACTTCTCTGATTCTAGCTATCTACCATCGTTGGGGAATATTTGTTGAAATAATTTTTCTGCTTTCTACTTTGATTTTTTTGTTTGTTTGTTTTTTGTTTTTGTTTTTTGGTTTTTTTGGTTTTTCTCTGGTACCGGGAACCGAACTCATGGCCTTGCGCTTGCCAGGCAGGCGCTTTGCCGCTGAGCTAAATCCCCAGCCCCTGCTTTCTACTTTGAATATCTCAAAGTTCCTAAAATGTGAAGTGGGAGCAAGGCAGGATAGAACTTTTCTGATGAGTATTTTTAAAATAATTTCTTACGAATATCAGTCTAGTGAATAAATCTCTTACTATACACCATCGATAGAAATGTATTTTGACAAATGTAATGAACTGTGAATTAAACCCCAGTTTGTGAGATCTTGCTATGATTCTATTGGGGTGACTTTACTTTGAGATTTATTCTGTTTTTGTTTTTGATCGTTTTCTTTCAGCTGTGTCTCCTGACACTAGTGTTTCCGTATTTACCTGGCAAGTGAATATATATGGACAAGGAAAACCTGCTATATATTTGGGGCTTTTTGATATAAATCGATGGTATCATGCACAAATGCCCGATTCATTAAGGTATGATAATTTTCCTGTCTCTCTCTCCTCTCTTACTAGTATGTACAACTGATCAATGACAGTAATTTTTAAATTTTCTTCTAGATCGGGAGAGTATCTGCATAATTGCTCTTATTTTGCACTGTGGTCATTGGAGTCTGTTGTAAGTAGGACTTCTCCACATGCCGTCTTGGACATATTAGTACATGAGAGAAGTTTAAGTCGAGTCGTTCCTCCTTCATATCCACCTCCAGAGCAGTTTTTTAACCCAAGTACTTTTAATTTTGGTATGTATTTTCTTAACTTCACCTTTTGAGAAAAGTAACATGCAAAAGTGTTATGTAGATAGGTCTGTTTATATGTAGTTTATATATAGAATGTCATCTGTTATTTAACAGATAATATAAGGGATTGACTTAATATATTATGCATGAGAAATGTAGTAGTTATATGTTCATGAAGATATTATCACTATTATTTTGACAAAATACCTGAAAAAGTTTACTAAAAAATGTAGTCTATGTAATAATTTGCTTGCCTAAAGATCTGTTATTAGGTTAAATTTTGTTCTGTTAGAACCATTTTAAGTAGAATTTTGAAATCTTTTTCAGATGCCACTTGTTTGTTGAACTCAGGAATAGTTCATATAACTTGTACTGGATTTCAGAAGGAGGTAAGTAACAACTAGCAGCATGCAGTATTTCTTCATTGAAGTCAGATCTTAGAGTGCACATGGTCATGGATTTAAACTTTAGTGTTGATTATATAAACTATTATTTCATCTTAAATGGTAGCTTGTTAGATTTTTTGGGATTAGTAGCTAAGTAGAGTCAATTACTAATGATAACCTGCTAGAGAACACATTGGGATATTTGTAGCAGCTTGTGGATATTAAGTACTTGAACAACAGAAGAATGACTAAGTTAGTGCCTTTACTCTACATCCTTTTTTTTCTTCTCTCTTTTTTTTTAAAGATAGGGTCTTGCCATGTAGTTCAGGATGGCTTTGAATTCACTGTGTAGCCCAAGCTGACCTTGAACTCTTGGTGATCTTCTTCCCCCAGCCTCCCAAATACTGGGATTGTAGGTGTGACTCTCTATACCCAGCATTACTACATCCTTTTTCAAAAATCTTCTTAGTTCTCAGAAAGCTCAATGAGGAAATGAAGTAATGCAAAGAAGATACCTAGCACCTAACACAATGGCACAGTGGCTCATACACACTCTCTCTCTCTCTCTCTCTCTCTCTCTCTCTCATATAAGTATGTAGAAACATACTTTCCATGGGAAACATGATGTGGCAAATCTTTTAACTGACAATTGGTCAAATGTGAATGAATGTCACATTTATAGTTATCAGATCCTCTCACATGAGACACAGAGGGTCTTGTCAAGTTTGTCAAGATCTATCAGCTTTAGAGAAGATAACAGTATTACCTTTCATGAAAGTACATAAGCTAACTAAGGTAACACATTGATACTATTCACAACTAGCAAGGATTGATTTTGAAAGAATCTAAACCATTTCCCTTGCAGTATAATCACTCATAATTTCCATTAGGCATTTTTAAAGTATAGTGTAATTTAATTCATAAACTTGATTATTTGAATTGAGAGTTGATATTTTATCTGTTACAGACTTTGACTTTTTTAAAGAAATCAGGACCATCTCTAAGTGAAGTCATTCCTGATAGTTATAATCGATGTCTTATAGCTGGCCTTCTTTCACCAAGACTCATTGATGTTCAGCCTTCCAGTTTGACTCAAGTGAGATGATTTTGACCCATATTTCTTGCCTTACATTATATGTTAATAGTTTTCTACTATAATAAAAATCTGGTTAGGTAATTTCTGCAAAAGTGATGAAGTTATACCCTCTCTGTGTGATCAGTACCTTTGTCTTGCATTTGGCTTAAAAATTATACTGCTAAGACCTAATAGGCCATATATCACCATGAGGTTGACTCATCTGTATAGATGGTTATTGGGCAGGAAAAGTATGAATGCATCAAGCACATCCTGACTAGAAGTACTTATTAGTGTCTGACTGCCATTTTCTACCTCAGGGAGAGCAGCATAGGTGGGAGCATATAGTGGAAACCTCCATGGCTTGGTTGAATTTCATGGTCTGTATACCAACATACTCTGGTCACTGGCATCAGTTGTCACCTGGGAATTTGTTAGAAATGCAAGTTCTTGGTGTTGTCTTAGAGCTACTGAATTAGAGACTCTCAGAGTAGAACCTAACAATCTGTTTTAACATGCTCTTTGAAAACCACTGCTCTGTGAAACCATTATTATCTTAATGGAAGCTTATTAGCAGTGATTTCAGGTTCCTACAACAAAAGAAATGATCAGTTCTAAGAGACAGGCTCAATTTTACTTCCCAGAAGCCAAAATTTTACTTCCCAGAAGATGTTTATAGTGCCCTAATAGTTCTCCTAGTTCCATACCTTGTACCAATCAGAAGACATCTTACAGTAAACAGTATCATGTGATGATATAACAATGATTGATCTTAATTTCCCTATAAAATGTATTAGAAGAAAGTAATCCCACATCTTTTTTTAGTGGAGAAAAAATGTTTTATTAACTCTTCCCAAATAGTGCTAGTAACAATAATAAATTGCTAGAAAAGGAACTTTTAAAATATCATGTAAATACTCACTTTTTCGTACATTTACGTGTGGTGCTAGAGATTGAGTCCAAGTACACATGATAGGCAAATTCTTTACTACTGAACTAAATTAAAAGCCCCCACCTCATCATCCCCCCCTTTTTTTTTTGAGAGAGTGTCTTTCTAAATTGCCAGGCTAGCCTGAAACCTGCTATCCTCCTACCTCAGTCTCCCAAGTAGCTTGGTCACAGGCTTGTGCCTCTTGATAGTATTACCAGATTTATCAAATTTTTTGTGAATCTTCATTTAGAATCATGCTTTCTTAGTAACAGCTTGATTGAGATAGACTTAATAAGGTAAATAGGGTACACTATAGTGCAATAGTTTTTAGTATAATGAAGTATATGATTCAGTGGTTTTTAGTGTGTATATATGGGGTTGTGCAGCCATCACCACATTTGATTTTAGAATGTTTTCATTACCTCTAAAAAAAATTCCATACCCATTAACAATCACTTTCTTTTCCTTCTCTGTTACCACCTGGCTGTAGGTAACAGTGTGCCTTCTTTTGTGGTTTTGCCTATTCTAGATGTTTTATGTAAATGGAATCAAATAATATGTGGTGCTTTCTGATGGGCTTCTTTCATTTAGCTTCCTGTTTTCAGGGTTCATCTGTGTTATATAACAAAAGCCATTATTTAATCTTATTTGTTGTTATATATAAATATACTGCCTTTTTTTGAGTCATTGGGCATTTGCCTTTTCTTTTTGCCTATTATGAATAGTGCTGTTGTGAACTTTGTGTGTGGATATGTACTTTCAGTTCTCTTTTGTTTTTTTT
>NW_004955406.1:9639172-9725246 GCF_000276665.1 Chinchilla lanigera | reverse complement strand
GCTTGCCAGGCAGGCGCTTTTGCCGCTGAGCTAAATCCCCAGCCCCTCAGTTCTCTTTTGAATGTTTTCATATGGTAGGTATGGAAGTACTGTTCTGCAAAGTATACCATTTTGTACTCTTACCAGCAGAGTAGGGAAAGACTCTTAGTTTTTCCATTTCCTTCCTAGTACTTGTTATTGTGTCTTTTTTGATTTATAGGTATTCTAGTGGGTCGTAGTGATTTTCTTGAATTTTTGCTCCTTGTGATCTCGTATTGTCATTCATTTCATTCTTTTTTTCTTTCCTTCCTTAATGCATGTTTTAGGAAGAACAGTTTGAAGCCATATTGTCAGCAGCAATTCAGACAAGTTCCCTGGGACTTTTGATTGGTTGCATCAGAAATTGGATAACACAAGGTAAGACTATGAAAACATGTTGCTTTTTGCTTTTTAAGTTACTAGGTCATGTTTTGTTATTTTTTTCAAAAAAAGGTATCGAGGTAATTGTAGATTTCATAGACAGTTGTAAGACATAACTGAGAAAATCTGTGCATTCTTTGTACCACATTTCTTCCCAAGAAATGCAGTCTGTGGTCTAGCACAGTTATCCCTGTGATGTCTCCCCCCACCTGTCTTCCTCAATAAGGGAGTAGCTTCTATGCCAATTTATTGATGATGAGTCCGGAGTCATGCTTTGTGTTTAGTTTTCATGTCTTTTTAGTCTCTTTTAATTTGGTACTATTTCTAAACCTTTGTCTTTCAAAGAAATTTGACTTTTTTTCCCTCTAGCACTGGAGATTGAACCCAGGGGTACTCTCCCAGTGAGCTACAGCCCAGCACTCCCTCCTTCATTTTTGAGACAAGTTCTTGTTCTATTCTCCAGCCTGGCCTCAAAGTTGGCATTCTTCCTGCTTCAGCTGCTGAGTAGCTGGGACTATAGGCATGCATCACTGTGCCCAACCAAAATTTCACTTCTTTAAA
The DNA here is from genome assembly GCF_000276665.1 of Chinchilla lanigera. Classification (NCBI taxonomy): domain Eukaryota; kingdom Metazoa; phylum Chordata; class Mammalia; order Rodentia; family Chinchillidae; genus Chinchilla; species Chinchilla lanigera. Next base: position 9,724,286 of record NW_004955406.1, on the reverse strand, counting down.
AAATAAATAGGCTTGTTCTTTTATAGACTGCCTTTGAGTTTGTACTTACTGATCTTTCCTCATGGTAAGGTCCAGTTGCATTTTTTAAAGCTTTACTGTATAAAATAATGTGCTCCCTGATGAGATACACTCAGCAGGATATATTCTGTTAGATTGTCTACATTAATGTTGGTAGATTCTTTTGTTTGTTTTGAGAACTTGGTTTGAGTGCTGCCTCCCAGGTGTCCCACTGGAAAAGTTACCAGTTTTCTGTTTGTGATTAATAATATTCTTTTTTTTTTTTTAACTTTCATATTTGCAAATAAGAACAACCAAATTCTGCTGTTAATTTGCGCTTTGTTCTTGAGTGGACGTGGAATAAAGTGGTTATCACAAAAGAGGAATTTGACAGACTGTGTAAGTATTTTCTGTGGATTTAGGGCAAAATTCGTTAGTAAAAGACTAATCTTGGTTTATCTTATAAATACATAATAATTTTTAATCATTTTGAAAGTTGTAAACACTTAAAAATAAAGAAGTCCTAGAAGCAAACTTTGTTTTTACATTAAAACGAGAAAAGTAAGTTTTGGCAATTTTTTAGTGGGTTTTTAACTGGCAACATGCTATACAAGCAAATTTCAAAATTATTCCTTATCTTTTGGTTCTCAAAGTTTAATTTATAAATTATGCTGAGAGTAAGAGGGGGTGTGCTGATTAACTTTAGAAGCCCATCTCCTTTCTCATTTCTACTTAAAATGTTTATGGATATGAAGAACCTACCTGGCAGGGTGAAAATGGATCACCTCTACTAACAATATGCAGATGTGGTTATCGTCATGCCAAGTCATTCTTCTTCTTGATAATCTTATTAATCTATTATATACTTTGACTTAATTTTAAATTGTGAATATTTAGAATACTTAAATGAGTATTTAAAAGTAGTGAATATTTAAAACTCATCATGTTCAGTAAGTGCAAAGATAACACTAAAAGTGCCAGTGATTAGAGTCAGTCTTTATCCCTGGTCCCCGATAGCTGGGCATCAACCTAGGGGCATCATATAGCCTATGCAAGTGCTGCTCTACCATTGAGCTACATTTCCAGTCCAGTATGTAGTAATTAAGAGATATATGGCTGCCTTTTAAGTGAAAGAAAATTCTTTTTTTCTTCTGAGCCAGTGTTTCACTATGTAGTCAGGCTGGTCTTGAACCTAGGCTGGCCTCAGATTCTTAAACTTCCTGCCTCAGCCTGCTAAGTACACCACCACACCTGGCTAACACTTGTTGATTTAGATGTATATGTTTTGTTCATTATTTTTGTGTCATGTTGGCTGAAGATAGGGACTTATAAAAACATTTAATTATAAGTAGCTTAACACAAGTTATTCTCACCAGAGAATTTTTAACCTAAGAAAATTTTATGGGAATAAATGGTTCTATAATATTTTTAGGTCATATTTAAGAAATTATAATGTGGAAATACTATTAATTTAAGATATTTTAGTAACCACTTACTACAGTTAAAGTCTGGAAGAATGGTTGGTAATTCAGATATGGTAAAAATGTATTTAAGAGGAAAATGTTTGTCGGAGCTGATTGTATGTTTTGTAAAAAGAGAAAAAAGTTATTTCAAAGAATTTCTAAATTGTATGACTTATGTTTTGAACATAATGTATATAATGTAGAATTGGTAATTGAGCTATTATTGAAGCCTTGAGGTGCTCTGCAGGTTGAGTTGTTTTTTGGTTTTTGGGGGTTTTTGTTTTTTTTTTTGTATTTATAATCTCTAAGGATAATGAAATACAGAGCATAAGTGTTTCTAATGTATTGGAAGTAAACTGCAAATTGATTTGAAGGATTTCAGAATTAAGATAATTATTATGTAGGCCAATCCCACATTAAATGGTAATGTGATTAAATTGGTCATTAGATATCTTGTGATATATAATGGTTATGAAGAAAAGCTCTAAATCGGTATTATTTGACTTCATATTCTCATCTGATTCTTGCTGATTTTATATTGAGGCATATTGTAGGTTCCCTTGAGGATATCTGCTATTTCTAGCTTGTCCTGTAAATTTCATAATATATAGAGTAATTCTTCTGAATATTAAGACTTTCAAAAAATCTTCAGTTGTGGTTCTAATTAATTCAGATTTAGTATGTGGAAACTAATCTTGTATTTTTTTCCTTAAAAGGTACACCATTATTTGATGGTTCATGTCGCTTCATTGATCCACAAATTATACAGTCTATGCAGCAGTGTCATTTGCTTTTTAGCAATCTTAAGACAGTCTTAAGCTGTTTTACAACAGAAGCCCAAGAGATCACTGAAAGAGGTATGTTCTTTGTTTTCTACAAACTAGTGTTTTACTTCTTCAAAAAGAGTAAACTTTCTGTTTCTAAACTGGGTTATTGTATGGAGAGAATACTACTTTTCAAATGCTAAAATATATTTTATATAAAACTATAGAATAAGCTTGAGAAATTCAGGATTTTAAGTTAATGACTGTTAGGGTAATGTACTTCCAGTTGAATTTTAAATTTTTAAATTATTTATATGTTTTTATTCAAAGAAATTAGTTTTTTCTGTTTTACCATTTCAACAAATCAAAGAAAGTTTTATTTAAAGTTTTATATAATTTGCATAAAATGTCTGTAGTCAATGACTTATGTGTCCTATTTTAGAAATTTGCCTCACATAATTTTGGACCTAACTGAATTAGATACAAGTTACGTTTGTTCAGAATATATACCTATTGTTAAGAATTACCAAGTAATTAATTTGTTTTGAAAAACTGTTGAGTATATTAATTTTTTTTGTTTATTTGTGATTGATAAGTTGAAAATTAAACAACTAATGTCAACTCTTCTTAACAGGACTGATGGAGCTAAGCAATAAGTATATGGTTACACAGCTCATCTGTCAATATGCACAAATGGTTCTTTGGTTCTCTCATTCAGGGCTTTTGCCAGAAGGCTCAGGTAAGATATTTATTTAATCTATTAATACTAATTAAAGTATATTAAATCTTTATAATTTTGTTGTTCAGTTCTGATGTTTTACCTTCCTCTTTTACCTGACTTAGTTTTCTTCTTATATTCTTATTCACTTTGTATTTTCAGTGCCTCACTCCTCTGTCTGTTATACAGGTTCTGGATATGTTCATTGGATCAAATAACATTTAGGAAAGCAAATTTTGAGAAAGTATGGCTTCTCAGAGAGAATCAACAATATCACTATCTATAATTTAGATCCATGTAATTGTAGTTTTTATTACCTAGTTTGCTGATCTCTTTCTATTTGCCATCAATTAAATACTTCCTTTTATTTGATAATGCCAATACCAAGAATTAAAAGAATTCTTAGTATTGGCATTTGCTATACAGTGTTTGTTTGAAACAAAGCCTCCAACATTTTGCATTCCCAGAAAGCACATTAGATTTTATTCAAAAGTGCTTCTGCCACTGCACATACTCATGTAATTTTTGTTGGTCTTATTCTTTCTAATTGTTTGATTCTGATTTGAATAATGAATATATATAGTTGTTTTCAAATTATTGCTTCTACCAAGATAATAAAATTATACAGAACACTTTCTAGTGGCTTAAGCCACCCAATTTGTATATATGTTACAAACTTTCATAAGATAGTCTCCCTACCGGTACATCTGGAAATAAAAGGATATGTGTAGTATCCTTGTATTTAGCAAGCATACAGGTTAAGCAATATTATAAAGTTACAGTAAATGTGAGTATGTATAATCTTAAGTACTGTTGAGATACTTTGGTAATATTACTAGTTTTGTTTTCCAACTCTTAAAAAAATTCCAGATGATGCTGTGCAGTTGTCAAGGTTATGCTACAACTACCCTGTAATTCAGAATTACTACACTAGTCGCCGAGAGAAGTGTGAGCGTTTATCAAGGTACAGTACACATGTAGACGTTTAAAACACCTTTTAGAAATTACTTCTGTAAAAAGTTAAACATTCTGAGAACAGAGTACATCATGTTATATAAAATAATTAGGTAGAATTCTGGGTAAAGTATCATTTGTTATTGGTATTGCTATATTTTAGTTTTCTTTGCCCTGACTTAATAATTACATTTTACTTTAAATTTTTAGAGTGTTCTGTCATTTCCTGAATAAAACTATTTACTGTGAATGATTGTTAGAGACTTTATAATTTAATCATGTTTTATATTGAGAATTCTTATTCAGAAAAAGATACTCTTTATTAAAAAGGCATATTACCAAAGTTATTTTAGGTTACTTTTCAAAACTTGAGCTTTTTCTTTTGTTTTTACTTCTTTAATTTTTCTCTTTAAAAATGCATGAGTGGACTACCCAATCCCTTTGAAATAAAGTAGTAGGAGAAGTGAGTATTTAGAGGCTGGGCCCTGTCTCTGGAATTAAGTACCCTTTTTCCTATGATAGAGCAATGAGAGTAACATTTAGAGCATTGATTCACAGACACTAATTCTAGATTTCTTAGGTCAGAATCACCTGGAATTCAGTATTTTAAAAGCTATGCCAGCTATAATTCTGATGCATAGTAAATTGTTAGAAATAGTGCTTTAGGAGAAACTGGGATTATGAAAGGATAATGAATTTGGGAGACTGATTAAACAAAATTCTAGATCGGTTATTTCCTAAGAGTATGTCCTTGGGTAGGTTTGCCATACTTGCTGATGCTATTTGTCACCTAAGTAACAATGTCAGTATAAAAATTAATGTGCAGAGCACCTAGCATAGTGCCGTGCTTATAGGAAAATTTCAAGAAACTACTGCTTCTGTTCATAATATTAGGTGAGCAAATAGTGATAGTATTTGCTTATCACATTCTAAGGACACAATAATACATTTTTGGATGACAGAATCCCTAAGGATAAAGACTAACCCTACTGATGAAGACAAAGTATAACTCTTTGAACTGCAGTATTGTTTTCTATACCGAGATGTCATATGCCATGGCAATTTGATCAGGATTGTGAAAAACAGAATAGTATTGGACGTTTGACTGTTTCTACCACATTCTTTCCTAGGAATTGACTTTGACTGATTGGCTTGCTAAAGACTGAACTTGAAGCAGCTTCAGGGATTATCTGACTAATGTTCCTTTGTATCTGTAGTTCTCATGTGACAAGTAAAGTTTAACCCTCAACTCTCCTCTCTTTGGTAGTTGGGTTATTACTTGGATTGTTACTTTTTAAAGTTTGATCTTTGTTGTTTTGATACTAATAGTTATCATTAATAATAAACAATCCTTAATGTTTTTCCCATATTGCAGAGGGAAGTGGAACCATGATTGCTTGTTGATTGATGGATTGGTCTCTCAGTTAGGAGATCAAATTGAGAAGTTGTGGAAACGAGATGAAGGGGGCACGGGAAAATACCCTCCTTCTAGTTTGCATGTAGGTTTATAGTAACATGCTGCCACTTTTAAATGTCTGAAAGTTGGGGAGGGAAGAGACGGGCTTGGCTGTATTTTTCATACCCAGCACAACAGGCTGTGGAAAACAAGGGGAATGAATGACTAAAATGCATTGAACTTTTTATCTTTTTCTTTTATAGGCACTACTGGACATATATTTATTAGACAACATTAGTGAGACAAACAAGCATTCTATTGTATCCTTTAAATTTTTATCAAATTATGTATTACCAATATCATAAGATTTCAGGGTAGTAGGAATCTTATATATCTAATCTAATCTCAATGTCATGCTTGAATGTTTTATTTAGTCCCAGATTCTCTTTATTGGTTTCAGATAGCCTATGATTAAAAGGTTGTCTGTCAATGTTTTCCTCCTTTTATTTTTAAAATAAAAAAATAAAAATAAAAAAAGAAACATAGCCTATGATTAAACTAAAGCTATGAAAAATCTTATTTTATGTTTGTTTATCTAAGGATATCCTTGGCTTTCCTCAGATTCTCGTTTTGTTTTGTTTTGTTTTGTTTTGTTTTGTTTTGTTTTAGAGGGGGTGTTTCCGGTACCGGGAATTGAACTCACAACCTTGCGCTTGCCAGACAGGCTCTGTGCCACTGAGCTAAATCCCCAGCCCTCAGATTCTCAAATGTGTCTAACATACCCAAGAACAAGTGCTCTAGGGCTCAGGTTGGGGGATCGGATTAGCTCGTTGTAGAGGACTTGCTTAGCATACACCAGGCCCAGGGTTCAATCTCCAATACCACAAAAACAAAGGCTTCTGAGACAGGAAGAAGGCAAGTTTGAATTATGTCAGGGCCGCTTAGCAAGACTTGTCTCAATAACAATAGGGAATGTAGCTCTCAATGACAGCCTGAGGTGATTCAGTCCCCTAGAATTGCCCAAAAAACCTGTTTGCCAAAGTTGCCGACTTTTGCCCAGTAACTGGAGTTTAATCTACCGTTTTATTTTCTAAAGCTGCTAAGTAAGTTTCTTAAATGTTTTTCTTTGGAAGAAAGTATGCTGTAGAAAAGCCCATCATCTCCTTTGGGATGGTAGTGATAAAATACTGAGAAAAAATGAAGCTGGTATGGGACTGGGTGTACCCTCATGTAACAAAACTGTATTCCTGTGGCTGGATATCCATGAAGGCTTTGTGAACAGAAAAGGCTTTTGGTCTAAGTGCTACATTCTATTGCTACCTATTTTTTTAAGTATTATAGAAGTTTTTCTTTGTTTATTATCCTTAATCCTCTTTTTAAAAAAGACCATTTATTTGTTACTTGATATTATGTATTCCTTTCCGAACAAAACAGATACTCCTATTGAATCTTTTCCAACTGCCTTTGCCATTTCCTGGGGTCAGGTTAAACTTATTCAAGGATTTTGGCTGATAGATCATAATGACTATGAGGTAAGTCTGTAGTAGTTACTAGATTTTAAGAAAGTATACATGGGAAGGTCATACTCGATATTAAGGATGATACAGTCTTATTTCTAGAGGTAATTTAATAAAGATTCAGTTTAATCAGTGCCTTCACTAAGCACTACCTCTAAGGTAGCAAAAATACAAAGGTAACAATTTGAGAATCTCAGGTTACTTCCTGTCAAAATAAGGAAACAATTAGAATAGTGAAAACATTGTGATTATTAGAACTCTATTTGGAGGCTAGAAATCTGTGGTGTATAAAAAATAGTTATTTTATATAATATCAAGGTCTTGAAGGTATGAGGCTTTTGAGAAAACGCTTTAAAATATATACCATAAGGAAGCCTTTTTGGTTTATATTTAAACTGATCTTATCTTGTTTTCTGTGCTTTTTTTAATAAAGTTTGTCTTTTTAAACATTAACTGTGTTGTCTAAATGTAAAGCTGTATTATATTTATATTTAGCACTTTTAACATCATTGTTTGCAGAGTGGTTTAGATCTTCTGTTTCACCCGGCTACTGTAAAACCTGACTCGTGGCAACATTCAAAGATCATCCAAGCCTTCATGAGTCAGGGAGAGCATAGACAAGCCCTCAGATATATTCAGACGATGAAGCCAGCTGTGTCCAGTGGTAGTGATATTATCCTTCACCTCACTGTTTTACTTTTCAATAGGTAAGTACATTTTTTGAAAAAGTAAACTCTTGATCATATATGTTAAGAAAATGGAATTGATGGACTAGACAGTAACATAATACTTTGTTTTCCTTAACTAATATTGTTATGTGTCTTTGATTTTTCAGTATTGAGAAAAGATACAGCATTTTATCTAGAGTAAGATGAATAGGAAGTATCTTGAGGGTGTCATTAGATCTATTGCTAGTTAACAATGCTAACAGTCTCCTGCATGGTCAGTTGATGGTTAAGTATGTGGTAAAGAACCCAGGAATAGAGAGAGAATGAAGTTGTGTTGTATAGAATTGATAAATTATATTTTGAGGGGGGGTTTACTAATAGTGCTGGTTTGTTTTTTTAAAACTTTGCTTGAGTTTTACACTTCTTTGCATTTGAATTTTGTCATTGTGTTTCCCATTGAATTCTTACAGAAAGGAAACCTCAAGCATTTAAGAAAGTGTGAAGTTTCATGTCTTAACACTTTAGTAAGATTTGTGCAAATGATATCTTCATGTTGTTTCTTCCTTTAGCAATATTATAATGCTCTTTAAAATCTATGTGATATATTTTCCATTTATAATATACCTTTATACACATTGGTGTAATTATATTTATCACATACATAATTGACAAGTTAAAAGGCATGATTGGAAATGTGGCCTGGTTACTGGATTTTCATTTTAAATTTGCTAGGGAAATTGCTTAAAGTTGAAATTGTAACTTTACCTTATATAACTTATCTTTGTTTTATTCAATCCTATTGCTTGATCATCTTTATCTATTTAGAATTGGTCACTTATCCCAAATTGTCATATATGCATCAAACATCCTTTTAACGTCAGTACCCTGAAGGTTAAGCTTTCTTTGTTCTCTTTGGATAAATACAGTGTATTTCTAAGTGGGAAGCATTGGATCTCCATATTTTAGACAGAAGTTTTGAAGTCTTCAGAGCTAATAAATTAAGCACTTGATGAGATGATCTGGATTAGCAAAAGTGTTTAGCTAGTTGAATACATCTAAGAAGGTGTATTGAATCAAAGTTGTTTTATGAGATCAAACTTAAAAGCTAAGTGTTGTGCCACATATCTGTAACGCCAGAACTCTGTGAGATTGTAAGAGGATTACAAATTTGAGCCAGGCCTGCTCAACTTAATGACTTAGATCTGGTCTCAAAATAAAAATGTAATCAGTGTAAAGGCCCTGAATTCAGTCTCCAGTACTAAAAACATAAAAGAATATATAGTTTCAATAAGCTTTATTATAAGAAAGAGAAAAATGTTTAAAGAAGATAAATGTGATATCAAATGAATATGCATGAGGAGTTAAAGTTGCTGGGTAGGCAACCAATATGTAAATTTTTTTTCAGTTGCTTGCGGCATCTCTTTCTTCAGTGACCTTGATTTAGTAGTACTTGATCACTAATGCTTATATCAGGAGAACAAATGTTAAAAAGAAACACCTTGGAAGTGCCACCGAATTTTCCTTTTCTCTTTGTTTCTGTTTCTTAATTTGTCCATAGCATTTCTTTGATTTGCTGCATTTACTTCATATTTCTTAATTAGATACATAATGGACAAACCTAGTTAAAGTGTGAGTTTACATATTCCCCAGAAAGTTGGCTTATTAAGTAGAGAAGCAAAAGCAGATAACTCCAGATGCCATTTAGGAGGTAACATATTTAGATTCAGTAAATGTTTAAAAATAATTACTGGGGTCTGGGAGTATAGCTTGGTGTGGAATATGTACTTGGCATAAAGGAGGCCCTGCACTCCATCCCAGCAAGCTCACCTCCCCACCGCCAAGTATTTGTCTCATAGCTAGACTGATTTGACTGTGCTAAAAAAAAAAAAAAAATCAATTAATAAGACAGTGGTGATAGTTGTTTTAGTTTGTTTTGAGATGAAAGTCTGGCTCCTTTGCCCAGGCTGGTCTCCAACTTCTGAGGCTCAACTGCACCTCCCACCTCCGTCTAGCCAGGACTACAGGCATGCAGGACTATGCCCAGCTACGTGGTGGTTTTTACTGAAAGTATGAAAACACTTTGTAAAAAAGCTGTTTCAGTTTTTGAATTGATAATTGCCATGGGAAGCCATATATCATTGTGTAGGAAATTATCCAGCAGTATAATCTGCACTCCAGTCTTACCAGAAAGAAGCAAAATTTTTTTTTACAAAAGCCAATTTATAGGGACTTACTCAAGGAACCACAGTTCCAGGGTATGTATTGTGATCAATACATAATTACTTGGTTTCCTCAAATACCTGCCTCTTCAGTCCAACAGAGTGATTAACTAATAAACCTCTGAGGCAGGAGGATCCTTGTGAGTTTGAGGCCAGCTTGGGCTACAGAGTAAGCTCAAGGCTAGCCTGAACTGCATGGTGAGACCCTGTCTCAAAAAGACAAAAATAAATAAACAAACCTTTGAAATGTGGATAGACGCTAAATTTGAGAAATTTGAATTAGAATAAGTTAAGCTACATAGTGGTCTTGCTATCATACAGATGTTACGATTGCATAATATTTACAATGGCCAAAAAAGTTCTAGTATCTCAAGCAAAAGAACACTAACCTCGTCCTCAAGACTCAGCCTGTGCTAGATAAGTGAAGTGTTACTGTGCTTTTGAACTGTTTACATTAGAAGGATTGTCTATTCATAAGTCTTAAACCCTTGAAAGTAATTTTATTGGAACAACCATTGATAGTAGCAAAGATGTTAAGAGACATATAGTCCTTGGGATCGGATAAGATTCAAATACAAACCAACACTGTACCACTTTCTTAAAAATATGACCCAAAAGCAGTTTATTCTTTCTGAAGTTTCCCCATTAGTTTCCTCATTTGTAGTACAGGGTTAATAATGCCCACCTTGCAATATTTTTAGAATTAAATGAAGCATGCACTATATATGTTGCTGGAAAGGTAGTAGATCATTAGTAAATGGTATAATGGTTGATCAGCCATCCTTGTTATGCGTTATTAAACTTTCCGACTTGATTCCTGATTCTTTAAATTCAACTAGTTCTTCTTTATTAAGGTATCTATCTTCTTCCCTAAAACTTACACTGGTTGCTGCTTAACAATATTAAGAACTCTATTTATGGACGTACTAACTATGGGTTGGTTGTTTTGCTTGCAAGTTAAGTCTGATGTGTTGTATAATGATAGACTTGAGGTACAAAGTCTTTATCTGGCCAACTGTTACGGTTATTTATTCAGTCTTAGCATCATTAAGGTACAATAGGAAACTTGTGTAGGTATAATCATTGCCATACATTCTTTTCTTCCCTACTTTCTGCCATTTTATTCTACTAACTTTTAAAATTTAAGTTGGTTATCTCACTTTTAGCTTTTTTCTTCACTAATATAAAAATGTGAATCTGATTGTTGTACATATTACTTTGAATTCCCACTGTGATTTTTTTTTTCCTTTCCCTACCATTTAGTTTATAATGGGCTTTTTGCTGGATTTCTAACTTAATTGCAAATTATAATTACGTGATACGATCTAGATATACTCCTTAAACGCTATTAGAACTGATTTGCCCACACATAAGTAGTCAGTGTATTGTCCATTTATTATGTGACGTGCCATATATTTGCCTAAAAGATGGTTCGTTCATTGTGTAGTTTTAATCTTTGGCTCTTTTTCTGTTCTGCTTAATAAATTACTAAGAAAGTATACTAAGTTGCCTGCTCTGGTTCAGGATGTATCAATTCTTCTAATTCTCAATTCTTTGAATATACTACATAAATTAAAAATTTTTAGAAATAACTCTAGTCTTTTGATACTGTTTTTTGGCAATATTGAGGATAGAAACTAGGGCCTTGCATGAGTTCTAATGCCAAGCCACGTCTGCAGCCTGGCCTTTTACTGTGTAGTAACCTTCCTTACCATGAATAGTTATTAATATAGCCATATTAATGTTCTATTACTTATATACTGTATACCTTTCTTAAGATAGTTTGTCAGAGGTAAGTTTTTCAGCAGTCTTCTCTGCTGTATTGCAAAGAATCCCCTACCTAATGTTACTGAAATGAGTAGTCATCTCAGTACTGGAGATTGAGCCCAAGGAATGCTGAGCTACACCCCAGGTTTTCTACTTGATTTTTGGAGCCAAGGTTTCACTAAATTGCTCAAGTTTGTGATCTGGCCTCAGCCTCCCAAATAGTAAGAATTATGGAATGAGTTGCTTATTAACTGCCACCATTCTAGTTTTTTACCAGTTGAAATAGTTACTATTCTTTGTAGCATCATGACTTTCTATTACAGGAAGCAGGATAATTATAGCATTTAAGACTTTTCTTGTTTTAAATTTATCTTAGTGTTGGCATTTTGGAGGTAACTATGTATTTTCCTGTTATGGGGAAGCTATCTGAAAAAGAACATGATTTCTCTTTTAGCAGTACTCTATATACTGTTACAAATTAATATCTGATGAACTCCCAGTACTACAAACAGTAAAATCATCATATTCTTGTTACTGTATCTGCTAAGCTAGAAGTGGGTGTCACATTTTAAAGTGAAAAGCTTTTAAAAATATTGGAGGCTTTTTGGTTTTGTTTTTAATAATAGGATACTTATCATGCCTCAACAGTGAAAAAATATAAATGATAACAGTGGATTTCCAGCTTTCTTAATTTCCCCTTGGGACCTCTTTGTTGTTAGTCGTTTCAAGTGTGTGTTTCTTGAAATCTTCTGAACAGATGTTAGCAAATCCTGCAGCCACCTCTGTGTCATATCCTTAAACTAGCATACTGTCTGCCGATATGTAATATGCTTTTTTAAACTAAGTTTGGGGTTCATTTCATAACAATATATAAAGAACTTCCTTGTTTTTAAGGGATGTGTGGCTTTTCATGGTGTGAATTAATATACCATTTATTTCATTAGTTCTGTAGTGAACATTTAGGTTGTCTCAGTCTTCTGCCATTCTAAACAATGCAAGATGACTAGCCACATATTGTGCACAGAGAGCTATTTTGTGACTTGCCCATTTAAATCTTTTGCCTCTTTCTGTGTGTTGAGATTTTTCTTAACTGATTTATTATTATATATTATAGAGATGAACCTGGTTCTGAGGGGTTTTTTTCCTCTTTAGTGTGTCAGTTGTCCTTTTACAATACTTTGCTTATAACAGATCGCTTGAAATTTATTTTGCTATAAGCATTTTTAAGATTCCAGCACATACAAACATAGTATAATAAGGTTTAATGTACCCATCCTAAATACAACAGATACCAGGTTTTCATTATACCTTTATTCTTTATGTGATTTTAAAAATTACTAATGAGCTCTTCATTTCAATCCTCGTTACTTTTCTTTGTACAAAAATATTCTCATTTTTAGTTTAAGGAAAATGTTAAGATTTTATTTCTGTACACCTGCATGTGTATACATATGTACTCACCCTTCTATACTCAAGTTGTAATTACCACACTGTTATACCTGTTTGAAAAGCAGAGTAAAAGGCAATTTCAGGTGGAAGCTTTTAGAAAATACTCCTACATGTTTTACTCACTTGGGTTGGTAGCCTTTACAAAATCTATGGAATATGTTAAAATGTCCAGCCCCAAAACAAAAAGTCAGTCTTAGTGTGTGGCTTGTAGAACTTTTTCTTACGTATTTAAATAAGTAGGTGAACGTTTATGTATTTTGTTTATTGATTAGTTTTGCATACTATTACTGTTCATCTTGGTAACTTTGCTTTTTAAAAAAGTTCCATTGATTTTCTAAGTTACTCTATACCTTTATAGTATATTCGCTTCATACAGGACCTTGTAATAGTTCATTATATTACTGTATAACTATCCACATAAACCTTTATGCAGTTTTGCTGGTATTTATGTAAATTTACATTCCTTGAAGTGAGATTGTTGCTTTGTAGACTATATATGTAGAGTTTCAATTTTTATACATGGGGCCAAGTTAACCTCCAGGACAAGACAGTCAGTGAGGATTTGAGTTGAAAACTGATTTTTTTTAAAGCACACAGAGTCTCTTCGATTCTGAGAGACTCCTAGGTAAGAAGCACTGTTTCATTCTGTACTCACAGTTTTATCTGCAGCTGTCCAATCTGACAGATTCTCCAGTCAGATCTTGCTGCAGCTTTGCCACACCATCTAGTCTTAAGCTATGCCCTTCATCTTCAGGTGAACATTGCTCTGTTTATTTCTACATAATAGGCCTTCACTCATTTTCTTTTCTGTATTTCTCATGCTGAGTGTGAACTACCTTAAGAGCCTGACTTTTCCTGTCACACCACACCAGTCATCGAGTTCTGTCCACATCACCTAAGTATGTCTTTTTGTGAATGTCTACTTTGTTCCTCTGTTACTTTAATTTTAAACTTTTTGTTTTTGCAGTGCTGGGGATGTAATCCAGGGCCTCAAATATGCTAAGCAGTCTATTTTTTTTTAAACCTTTTCTTATTTTTTGCATACTGAAGATTGAATTTGGGGCCAATACATGCTAGGCAAGCACTGTATCACAGCGCTAGATCATGAGCCCATTGTTGTTGTGTTGAGACAGGGTCTCACTAAGTTGTCCAGGCTTCCTGGCTCTGTAACCTGCATATGAAAAGTATCATTGAGGTTCTATAAGTGAATGACATTCGAACATTTTAAGTAGCTTTTCTAAAACTGAACTTCGATAAATATTGGTTTTAGGTGCATGGTTGAGGCCTGGAGTTTATTGCGACAACATTCTAATACAGTAAATATGGAAGAATTACTAAAGCATGTGTATGAAGTCTGTCAGGAAATGGGTTTAATGGAAGACTTGCTGAAATTACCATTTACAGACACTGAACAGGTAATCACTTACCAGTATACTCTTATCAGAAATCCAAGGCAAATTGATAGTTTACAGACTTGTTTGTTCTTTCTAGGAATGTTTAGTGAAATTTTTGCAGTCCAGTGCCAGTGTTCAGAATCAAGAATATCTCTTAGTTCACCATTTGCAGCGTGCCAATTATATCCCTGCCCTGAAACTGAACCAGACTCTGAAGATTAATCTTATGGTATGATTAAAGTTGTTTCATTTTATGAGATAAGAGAATAAGAAAAACTGAAGAGTTGAGAAGAGCTTGCAATTTGGTAACACTGTGACTTAAATTGACATCTACTAGGAGAATCTGCTTCCCATCTGTGTAGCATTACTTTGAACTGGGCATTATTACTTGTTTAATTCTTTTATACATGCCATTTGTATTCTGATGTTTTCCCATAATCTTGCCAGACGGGCACTTACTTGTAAAATTAGAGGGAGAGGTAGCAGACAGCAGTAGGAGTTATATATTGCAAAGAACGTTGGACTTGAAGGGTTAGTCTGATTCTTAATTTGCTCTGTGTGCTTAGGGCATACTCTGAACCTTGGTTTCCTCACTTATAAATGCTAATATTTCCATGTGAGGTTCTGAAGATTCACAGAGGTATGCTTTCTATTGACAGAGTAACATGTTACCTGTTACATGTGGGTGCTTAAAAACCGATAACCAGTTATTTTGAAGAATCCAGGCTTAGTAGTAGGGATTGGGAATTTGTTGATGGGTAAGCAATTATTAAGTTTGTATATGAAGTCTTCATTTTGGAAAAATGTAGATGAAACATAGCACCCAACATTTTGAAGGTAAAATTTTATGCCTTATATATTCAATAGAATGATCGTGATCCTCGTGTAAGGGAGAGATCAGTGGCTCGAAATGCTATGTTAGACCAATATGGGAAGATCCTTCCTAGAGTCCAGCGAAAATTAGCCATTGAGCGAGCTAAGCCTTATCATGTGTCAACATCATCAGTTTTTCGAGAAGGTAAGATTTCATTGAAGAATGTCATAAATTCTTGGGCTTGATGAGACTTTGAATGGTTGCCTTTCTAAAGTCATCATCTTAAATGTAGCTCACATTCACTGAGACATCTTCAGATTTATAACAGTCTTACTTTTTTATGGCCGCTTTATCCCTTGAGTACAGATCTTCTTGGGATGTTTTTACAATTACACGTAGTATAGAATGAAAGAACTCTTTAATGGAAGACATCCTGTCCAGCTTCTAGAAAGCATGTTAAGTAATATTTCACTATCTTCTAGAAACCCAGATTAACAAATTCTACCTAGCTGTAGGTAAACCCAGTTTTAACTATCATGTCTTCTGTATTGTTCAGTCATTATTTCATGATAAATCTTTTATTAAAATCCTGTTTGGCAGAAATGCAATTAAGTGCTGTATTATTTTACAGTTTCTAGACCAAAACCATTATCAACATTTCCAAAGAAAGCAGTAACTGGGACAGTGTTAACAAGATCTACTTTCATCAATAATGTGTTATCTAAAATTGGAGAAGTGTGGGCAAGCACTGAACCTAGAACTAACATGTCACTCTATAATAGGTATGTTTTTCTTATACCTCTTAAAATCATGTGACTTCCCATTTTTCCTGGGTTTCAGTAGCCTTCATCAGCACTCCATTCTCATTGTCATGGAGTTTATTAATGTACATAAAAAGGAAAAGCTCTTTATGTTGGCTACATTTCTTATAAAAGAATGATTTTTGTCTTTAAACTTAAAAGTGATACATATTATTATTTGTAAATAATGCCAAAATGTACAAAGTAAAAATGAAAGTCCTTCCATCTAATTGTAAATAACAGCATTTTTAATCAGTCTCTCATGATACATAATTAACAGTTAATTTTTTCCTTTGTAGCCCTAAAACAGAAGAACCATCTCCTATAGTACATTCTATCCTGCATCCAGAACTTCCTGAGGCATTTGTTGGAACACCAATTTCAAAAGCATCACAGAAAATTTCTAGGTAAGTTTATGAAATCATTTTTAAAGATATAATATTATTATAATAATTATAAATGTTTTTTATCTTAAATTTTACAGATCCTATTTAAATTCTTAAGCAAATTTTTAATTTTTTTTATTGTAATTTACATGGTAGTGTGGTAATTTCAGGACATTTTATATCAACTGTGTTGGTATGCTTAAAGTTTCTAGTCAGTGACTAGATGCAGTGGTGACGCATGCCTGAGAGTACTGCCAAGGTTGGGGACTAGTCGGTGACTTCAGATACCTGAATAAAAAGAAGCAAACTACTATTAGCTCTCCTTGTTGGTTGACTTCTGAATGAAAGTTACTTTTATGATTAATGACTAATTTTGGTTGGTGTTTTGAAGCATTCTCCTTTGCAATAGACCCGGCTAAAATGACTCATGTAATTCCAGATGCAGTACAGTAGTACTTTCATATCTTGCCTATGGTATTGTAAAAATAGTTAAGTTAAAGTTCACATCCAAGATGGAATTGTAAGTATGTATAATGGTACCTAGGTTTGTGAACTTAATTCCACAATTCTGGTCACAAACGAATTTGGATGAGAACTGAATCAGATCATTTTCCCGTAAGGTCCATTGAACCTAACCATGGAATTTGGATAGTGAAAAATTGATTCATAATCGTCAGTAGCAGAGAACATTGATTCTTTGTCCTGAATACTAATGCCCATGAATTGCAAATATTTGATTATTTTATCAAGAAATAAATTTACATTATTTTATAAAAGTAAAATTATCTGAATTTTTGATATAAGAATAGGATATTGAGGATAAGTTTATAGCTTAAAAAAATTGAGGCAAAAAGTGTAGAGTATGCATAAGACATTTTCCAATGTCTTGAAAGGATTTTCTCTTTTTAGATTAAATGTACTTGTTTCTCTTTAATTATCTTCATGAGATGATGTATTTTAAATGAAAAATGTTTTTATTGATGTTCTGGTTTTTTTCTACCAGTAGCTGTAATTTTTTTTCAATAAGTCATTTTTTTTCTTGATCCCTATTTACTTTTAATAATAGACTGGGGTCCAACAGGGGGCAGTAAGAAGCTTTGAAGATTCTTGACTAATGATCTCAGAGCCTAAAGATGAATTAAGAAAACCCTTTAAAGGCAGTATTAACTCAGATAGAAGAGAGCCAGTTAGGAGGTGAACATTTATTTATACCTTCAATGAAAATCATTCCATATTGGGTGCAGTGGTGATGCATGCCTGAGAGTACTGCCAAGGTTGGGGACAGTCTGTGGGCAGCTTCACAGTACCCTGCCTCAAAATTTTAAAAGACAAAAAGATTTTTTTTAAAGGGCCAAGGAATGTAGCTTAGTAATAGTGCGCTTCTCTAACATGTGTGAGGGCCTGGACTCAATCTCCATTAGCACCACCATCACCAAAATATTCCATTTTCTAACTCTGTTTTTCATACTGGTTTGTATTACTTGATAGTAAGTAAACATATAATAGGTTCTGGTTAATGCTTCTTTGAATGAAATAGAGTAGTGAGCATTGCATATATAGTAGGGGTTAAGTAGTATTTTATGTAATGTATGTTTTCTGTAGTGTGATATAAAATACATTTCTTATTTGAATCATGGTCAAAAAACTGGTTAAGGAAAGCCTAAGACCTAATATAATATTTAATATTTCCTTTAGAAAATATTTTTTCTTGATATTTAAAACATAGAATTTGAATGTTAACCTGGTATAACAAGAATTTTGTCACTTATGGGTACAAGCCCTGCTTTTGAAAAACAGTCATTATAAGTAAGCACTTTAGACATAAATATTAGCATAATGCAGAGCAAGCATTTAAATACCAATCAGGTAGAGAGAGAAATGAAAAATTGAGGAATTCCTATATATTCTTGGGTTGGTAGAAACCTCAAAGCTGTTTTTGCTATGGAATTACAAGTAGGAAATCCTATCTTAATAAAATACTTCCTATATTTATATCCCCCCCTGCTGGGTAATAGTTTGAGTCATAAAGCAACTGTATTCTCTATTCGCATATCACCCCTCATAGTGAAAATCTTTAACTTAAAGAATAGATTGGTGAGGAAGGCATAGTAACTGAGAGTGTTTATTTTTCGTCACTAGCACATGCTGCACTTTGCTTTTTACTCTAAGCTAAATCACGTGGGCATTTGAGGGAAGTAAGGATACACTGTATTTAATCCTTTAAAAAATCCAACCAGGAAAATAGGTTTTATTGGGGAATTGAGAAAAGTGTATCTTTGAATATGGTCCACCAGAAATGGTGACCCAAAAATTTCACTTTTTTACACTTTTAAACTTGTTTGGACTATGCTTAATACAAATCAGTAACAAGATCAGTTTAGTCATTTGATATGAACTAGATCCAGGAGATGATAGAAAACATTGAGATTCTAGTTTGTTACAAAACTCAATTATGAAAAATCAGCTGTTTGGCAAAGTAGTCAGTCTAGTCTTTATTGCAATCAGAGCTACAAAGATAAAACAAATCACTGTTATGTGTATCAGATGTAAGTGAATGTAAGTATTGATAAAAATAAATTATAGCAAATGGGTTGATAGAAAGCCTTATCTTATGTTCTGTAGTATTTTTAATTAGTACCAATTGGTCTTCATTTCAAAATAAGAAGTTAAAAAAATAAACAGTTGACTCATAGTGAAGGTTTAGTAAACACTGGTAAAAGGGACGAAGGACAGCTAGAATTACTTGTTTTCAAATTGTTATGTATAACTCCTAATTGTTTTTAACTACTGAGATTATTTTCTGACCTTTGAAACTAATGGCAGATTTGATTACGTTAATATGGTTGGCTCAATTTATGTTTACTATATTTACTTGTGAATAAGCAAATCTGAATAATTAAATGAATATTAAATTTTTTGTTTCTTAAATAATGAATAAATTACCAAGATTTTTCTGTTCATATGTGTACTCTGTTTACAGATTGCTGGATTTGGTGGTTCATCCTGTTCCTCAATCTCCTCAGTCTTGGAGGTTTATTCAGCAAAGTCCTGCAAGATCTCCCTCATATCTACCCACTCATTCAAGTTCACAGTTAAAACGATCACATCAGAAAACCGGCAGAACTTCAGAATTAAATTTACTTGAAACTCCTCTTGTAGTTAAGGTTAGTATTACATATCCAGCATAGGGAAGCTCAGGAGTTCTTAATTTTTTAAGTCACACAAAGAAAATAAGGTATTTATAACTGATAGCTCTAGGTAGTCAACAGCTTTAAATACTTTTTTCTACTTAAATCTTTATGTCTCTTTCCCAAACTATACTTTTACGTTTTCTTAGAGTAGCTTTCTTGTGTAACATTAACCATCATATTTTTGTCTTGAATATAATCCAAGGCTCTGAATGGTTATACACATACACAGGTGTTTGTCCTTTGCAAAATACTTGCAAGATTTTTGAGTGTCAATTTTTGTATAATCTTTATTCCTGATATTAATTATATTATTCTGTCAACTGATTTTTAGTTTTTATGTGTATTTTTATTTTAATTTTCTGACCCTTATAATGAAACTAATAATGAAACAAAATTATTTCGCTGTTTTATCAGCCTGTCTTTACATGGCTTTTTTTTTCACCCTCCCTGATAATTGAAAAAATAACAAAACCCAACTTGTTATGACTACTACCAGTGGTCTTTTACCTTTTGCAATGTTCTACATTAAATCTCTTCCTCCTCCTGTTATGGTTTGGTTTGGTGGTTTCTAATTCTGTGTTCTGGAGATTTGGTGTTTATAGTGAAGCAAGAGACTTCTTATTTTTCAAGTTAAATAAAAGATACTTCAGTAAATGCTGTTCCTAAAATAGTTATTTAAAAGAAAGTTAATAAAATTACTAAATTCTTAAAAAAAATTATTAAGATCCTGACATTTAATGTCTAGTAAGGTATTTCATTCATTCATTTGTTTAAAATAAAATTTTTGTATTCTCTACACAAGGTTCAAATGAAATTAAAT
Organism: Chinchilla lanigera; assembly: GCF_000276665.1. Classification (NCBI taxonomy): domain Eukaryota; kingdom Metazoa; phylum Chordata; class Mammalia; order Rodentia; family Chinchillidae; genus Chinchilla; species Chinchilla lanigera. The sequence goes on along the minus strand of NW_004955406.1, from coordinate 9,703,969 downwards.
AAGGTAGTAATTTTGCATTTCCTGTCAAAACAGTCTATTATTAAAAAATCATAATCCTGTAATCTGAATGACAGAGTTTGTTAATGTAAAGGTATTCAATAATTGTTTACTAGGTCTTTAGTGGATATGTGAAGGAATTATTTCTACTTAATAATTTCAGTACCAGTTTTAAATTATTTTTATTCATTACACAGAATCTTTAGAGAATTCTAATAAATATAGCTGATTACTGAATAGTTGTGATGAAATTTTTTAAGACATACTAAAGTCAGTCTCATTGTTAATTGAGATTATGATCCTGTAATTAACCTTGTGTTCATTCATTATATACAATCAAGTCTTTCACCTAACTAAAACTGTGTTACATAAACAGTTGGCACTGTAGTTTGGAAATAACTAGAACTTTTAGAAAGATTATGAATATAATTACATGTTTTGTAGCCTCCATATAAAAAGCTCCTGTAGAATTTTTGTATCTTTATTTCTAGCATTCTGAGATAAAATTTTCTGCTTATGTATATATTGGAGACCAGAAAATACCTATTATTGTGAGTTAAATAATCCAGTCTGTCCTTACATAAATGCCTTTTACAAACACTAATGATGGCATTCTGTTTGCTGTTTGTCATAGAAAGCTAAAACATTGGCTATGTCAGTTACTTCTGGGTTTGCTGAGTTGACTCCACAATCCATCCTAAGGTCTAGTCTTCGAACACCCTTAGACTCTCCATCTGTGTCACCTGGAAGGTCTCTTACTCCACCTTTACAACTTAAAGAAACAAGAATTTCATTCATGGAAGAAGGCATGAGCACAAAATGGACTGCTGGAGTAAGTTCGATAATAATAAGGGATAAAGATTTAAGGTTGAACATATAAGCCTGGTGCAGTGGCACATGTTATAATCCCATATACGTGGGAGCTTGAGGCAAGTTTGAGGCCAGCCTGGGGAATTTAGTGAAACATTGTCTCAAAATAAAAGGGGTAGGGCAGTAGCTTGACATGAGGACATTGACCTGTACATTAGAAAGTTAGATCACTGTGGATTTTTATATACAATCTTGAAGATAGTCTCAAAATTAGGAAACAGTTGTGAAAGAAATTTTAGGGGACTAGACAAGCCACATCCATCATTTTGTAGGTAAAAAAAATAGGGCTAGAATCCAAACTTCTAATTCTTAGTCCACGTTGTTGTTTTTTTTTTTTTTTTTCCACTCTGTATTGTGTTCCTTCCCTTAAATTCATAATTTTTTCTATTTAGGCAGGTGCCTCTTCAGATTTCCATTGTAGGTTAATAGGAACCTCTGGTAATTATTCATTATCTGATCCGTTCATTTTAATCTTTGGAAATTGATAGTGTATTACAAATTAGGGAAATAATTCAGAACTATTAACTTGCATACTGTTCTGAAGAGAATTTTAATTAAGAGAATTCAGAGAAATACTGAGCATGGAAACTTGGGTGTGATTGATACATATCGCATAGTACCAGGTTGATATTTACTGGTTAATTTTCTTTGTGTAATCTTACTTAACAGGCTGCAGATGGCAGTGAAACAAAAGTACTTGTTACTACACCTTTCCATAAAAGTGGAGTTCCTGCCGAAACTGTATGGCTAAAGAGCAAAGATAAAGCTACATCTTTATCCCTGCATCCTCCTGAAAAAGATAATCAAGAAATGGAGGCAGGGTCACAGGATACAGCCTCACAGAGCCTGGAGAAACTTGATGTGAGCAAAGAAAACAGCATTGTGTCAACCAGATCGGACCAGACTACTTTAGAGTATTATGATGCACCATCACCGGGAGACTCGGAAGATTTTGTTTTCAAGCCACCAAGCTTTTCCACTGAACTAATTACTAATTTAAATGAACAAACTAAGAAGGATGGTGAAAAAGATGTGTTTGAGTCAGAAGCAACGCCTTCAGACATGGAGAAACAAATAGGTAGAAACTTATTTTCACATATTCAAAATTGCCATTGATATCCCTTATTAAAGTTTGAAATAGGATATTTCTACAGTAAGAAAAATCGAGTTTAAATAGTTATTCTATACTCCTAGGGCACTATGTATTAGACAAAATACTCAAATCTTACAGCTTATGTTGCTCTATAAGTAGTATGAGATTTGAAAGGAGGACAACTTATGTGTATTTTTTTTAATTCAACCAAGAAATTTTGAAAAGAATAGTAATGTGTAAGAAAATACAATTTACCATAATCTGACTTAAAAAGTCTTCAAGTAGCTATGGGAACTAAAACTAATTTTACAGACTGAGTCCCTAATACATGTGCTTTCAGGAAGCTTCTCCTGTGTGTTTGCTAGGTGTTGAATGTCAGACAGTAAGGCAGGCGCGATACTTGCCTGTATGTCGTACAGAGCACTATAGGCTACATTGACAGGCCATTATAAGGCAAGTCTGGTGAGTACTATTTCTGTGAGGCCTGTGAGGGCCAGCAGGATACTAAGAAAGGAGACTGGGCTTAGAACTGGTAGATCCAAAAACTAAGCCCATTTTTAGATTTCTTACCACATGCACAGTTTTAACAAGCTTGCTTGCTTGGTTATTTGTTTATTTATTTATTTTGGTCATTTTGAGACAGGTCTCACTATGCAGTTCAGGCTGGCCTTGGACTCACTTTGTAGCCCAGGCTGGCCTTGAATTGGAAGCAACCCACCTGTCTCAAGTGCTGGGATTACAGGGGCCTGCCACCAACCTAGCTAATAAGCTTATTTAATAGTAACTGGGGGGCTAGGGATTTAGCTCAGCGGCAAAAGCGCCTGCCTGGCAAGCGCAAGGTCGTGAGTTCGGTTCCCGGTATCGAAGAAAAAAAACCAAAAAAAAAAAAAAAAACAGTAACTGAACATTCATTCTGTAAAACCAAATGCTTTTATAAAAATTTGTGTCATAGGTATCTTTTGAGAAATATTTTTCCCCCAAGGCTAAACTGTTTCTTCAGATGTGAGTTCAGTGAAGTTCAGGTGGTGGTGTTTTTCGTTATTCCACAAAAGTATTATTAATAGGCCTAAGCATTTTAATATTCTGCTCAGAAATAACATGTCTGGAAATTTACAATGCTTTTTTGGTGTGCTATAGTCTAAAATATTTTAATGGTAGATATGATGTTAGATAAGAATGGATCTCCATTGATTATGCCAACAATATTAGGCAGTAGACATCTGTTTAGGGGATAATCTAATGGGAACTTTATAGTAAAACAGGCTAAATTTATTCATCTACCTCTTTGGACGTTGAGGAGTAAGTTAATATATGTAGAACATTTGTAGTAGTGCCTGTGAAGCTAAAAGTGAAAAGTGGGTGTTTAAGGAGAGTGGAGGGACTCTTGAGCTAGGTTCAGAGAATTCGGAGGAACTCTGTTGGCAGTTGTTGCCAAGACAGTACACTTAAAGAACAAAAAAATCGCCCCAACAACTTCTTTTTAAAAAATCTATGGCTAAAAAGAAAAAAGAAAAAAAAATCTATGGCTGGGGATGTAGTAAATAGTTCAGTGGTAGAGCACTCGCCTAGTGTATACTACGTGTAGGGCTGTGAGTTCTGTCCTCAATAATACACTTCGACACACGCACAAAGTAAAGGTCTAAAACTATGAGGAATTGTTAAAACATTTAGCATAAACATTATTCTTATCTGTATGAATTACAGGCAATTTAGAAGTTTCACAGGAGGAACTTTCAGAATTAAATCACTTAAGTCCCATTAAAGGAATTGAAGCTTCTTGTGTTCCATCAGTCCATGAAGGGTAAGTTTATGAAGACAAATTTAAATGCTTTTTAAAAGATGTTTAATGAAATTTGTAAGCCCATAGCAAACTATTCTATGAATATTAGAGCTTATTTAGATCTTCAGCACCTCCATTTGGTAATGTATAAAAAGTTAGCTGACCTAATCGATCAAATTAATAACCACTTTATCTTCTGCCAAAAGCTTGTTTCATTTCAAAACTAGGCACAGATTGCATGTAGCACTTTGCATAACATTGTTATAGTGCATACATGAGTGACAACTTCAGTTATCAAGAGAGATAGTAAGAATATTATAGCAAAGTTAACCGACATAAAAATTATTTAAAACCTTATAACTGGTATATTGCTTTCTAAGAAGCAAGTACTGCAGTAACCTTATAAATTACGTACAAAATTCAGATTTTGATAGTCACCTTTTTCATGAAACTCAAGCACATACTTCTGAGAAGTCTAACTGGATAGCTGAAATCTTTGCCAAGCCTTCATCAGAAAAGTGGCAGAAAACAGTGATAAAGGATTGTTTCATTTTGTTTGTTCTAATATTTTTTGAATTTTAATGAAAATAAGTGTTACTTATTGCAATAGGTTTGACAAGTAATTGTAATAGTTATAAAGCAAGACACATTCACATCCAAAGAATCTCGTTCAGAGAGGAATCTAAGTCAATATTTAGAATCAAGATGAATAGTTAACACCTTGGCAAGCAAGTAGTTCCTTTTTACTTGATTTTTTTGTGACTTACTGTTCTCAGCTACCATAGCTATAAACTTTGTGGTTGTGATAAATCTTCTTAACAAACATCTATTAATGAATGAATATAGGCGTGCCTTGGTATTTAACTACTTAAAACTTGTCAAATTCTGTACATAACACATTTTGATGTGAAAATTTTGTACTCAGTGTGCAAGTCAAGAATTGTCAGCATCAGTTACTTCTGATTCACTGCCCTTTCCCATCACCCAGAACCAGCTAGCAATGAGTGCCAGTCCTACTGAGTGCCTAGGAAATATTTTGTAATACTTAACTGGCTTATTTGAAGAAGATGGCCACTGATTATTAAAAATTATCTTCACCGTAATTTATGCTGGCAAACATTTCAAAAATCATTTTATTTGGATTTTAAGGCCATACCATTGTTGAAAGAAAAGAAAGTAAAGTGGTAGAACAGTAAGATAAGAAATATGACAGATTTGTTTTCAAATTCACTTGTAAACTTTATAAAATATTGAAAATGAGGGGCTGGGGATTTAGCTCAGCGGCAAAGCGCCTGCCTGGCAAGCGCAACGTCGTGAGTTCGGTTCCTGGTACCAGAGAAAAACAAAAAAAAAAAAGAAAATGAGCTTGAATAGTGATTTCTCTGAACCCTTGTTTGCATCAAGAAAACAAGGGTTCTTGTGGAGAGGCAGTAGGTCTAAAGCCAGTTAGACAAATGGATCTTCTCACACAGTAAATTATACATTTCTATTTCTGAAGGAAAATCCACAGCCTGAAGTCCAGAGTACCGGTTTTGGATGAAGGATTAATATGTGTTGAAACCTGCATCTCTACAATTCCAGCAGATAATGATAAATGTATGTACAACTTGACTTTAGAATTATTTCATTTTAGTGTTTTGTTTCCATAAAGATTTTTCTATTCTTAGAATAAAAGAATATATTATCCAGGCTTTCTTTTTTCACTTGTCTCTTTCTGGTCAACTTGTCTAGAATAAAAGCATTGTAAGCAGATACATTGCCTTAAGACAGTGAGTTGTTCATTACACATTTTGTTGCCTTAATCGTGGAAGTCTTAGAATGATTTCATTGCCTCCATTCAAACCCAGACTGTAGAGACATGAGAAAGGTGTTTTCCTGAGAGTGCTAACAGTTGGGTTTCAGGAAAGCAGGCACGTGGAATGTCCGTTGCCAAAAGTATTTCACATATATGAACTCATTCCCTTCTCACAACACTGTGCCGTGATAGTTATCTCATTCTAGAGCCTATACTCAAGATGGTTACACTTTTGTGCCTGTCACTTGAATAGGGCTTACAGCAAATGAGAGCAAACCTGACTTCAAGAATATTATACATACTTACTGTAAAATGATCCAGAGAAATTTAAAGTGTATTTTTCTTGAAAAATAATTTTTTTCTGTGAGGCACTAGTAAGATGGCAAAACATTACAGGGGCTTGACCTAAACAGCTTGGGTTCATAACCCAGTTCTGTACTTTACTATAAGATTATGGATTATTCCTCTATTTTTTCCTCGTTAAATATAAATAGTATCCATTTTATGATTGTTATGATTAAGCCAATTGCATGTAAAATATTCAGAGTAGTGCTTGGTGTTTAAAAGCTGGGGAATGTTAACTGTTACTATAAATAATCATTACATAGTTAGTACATTCATTTTTAAAACAGCAACTTTTCAGTTAATAATATAAGGCATTTTTTCATAGCAGGAGTATAGATTAATCGATCCTTTGTAATGGCTCTGGTAGGATTCTGTACGATGGGTGTGTGTTCAGCTAATTGCTAAGTGGTAAACATTTGGATTGATTACTATTTTCCCTTGTTTTTTGTTTCACTGTTTCATTTTTGCAGTGAGTATTCTTGTCAATATATCCACAAACATTGTGTTAGTATTTCTTATGGATGTACTGGGTCAAGAATTATGCTTAGATTTTTCATATCTTACAGTTTTCTCCAGTAAAGCTTGAATCCTATTGTTCGTATACTGATGAGTGAAAAGTGTCAATTTTTCCATTCCTCTTTGCCAAACTGACAGGTAGAGAACAGCTTTTGGAGGCAGGATATATAAGTTGGCCTTGAATTTGTGGCAGTCCTACCTCAGCCTCCTAAGTGCTGGGATTGCAGGCATGTACCACCGTACCCCGCCAAATTTTTGAAAGTGTGGTAATATTTTGCCCAGTTCTTTTTATTTTTTACTTTTTACCTTTCATTGATTTTTATTAAACTAAAGGATTTTTAATTCAGTTAGAGACGCCTGTGGTTATCTTGTGCTTTGTGTCATTCATAGACACTAAACCCAAATGTGACCTATGATTACTAATGACATATGCAGCTTTGGAAACGAGGAAGATGGAAGGAAGAGTATTTTTAGATTCTGTAACAGCTCAGTTGTCCAGTAGTCACCTAATACAGTTTTCAAGTTAATAATGAACAAATATCTGAGCCTGCTTGAAGCAGTTGTCGTTGTATTAAGCTTTCCTAATAAGGGCAGGAATTATGTTTCAACAGAAAAAAGTCATTTTTGAATGTGAAGTCTATCTTCTGTGTTTTATCTTCGTGAAAAAGATACACAGATTATATAAAATGAATGATGGTATACTGAAGAAAAGTGGATTAATGTGTAGGTGCACACAGGCTTTCCTCTTTAGGATGTTATAGGCTTTCTGCAATGTGACACTTAGAATGATATTCTCAGGTGCAAGGTAGAGTAGCCTTTTCCTTTTATTTGCTTTCTTAATTGTCCCTAGATCACGTTTTGCAGTTTAAAATTTAAACAGTTAACTCTCGTTTTTCTTTTAGCTTGGGCTGATGTCAATGAGAGTGGAAGCTCTGGGCTTTTTGCCTCTGAAAGTCCTGTTGTCTCTGAACATAGGCTTGACCAGGAAATAGCACTGAACTTAAAAGAGCATGAAACAGACGTTGATGTGCTAAAACAAAGTGCTGACTTAATGGAAGCAAAGCATCCAATTTCTGGCAGTCCTCCTGATACTCAAGAAATTCATGTAAAAAATTTTTTTACTTCTTTTGTCTTTCAGTTTTGGTTTAGATTTTAAGACATGCCTGTTTAAATCTAATATGTTCATTTACTTGACTGCTGTTATAAAATCTCTAAAATATCTGTGTTCAAAGAATGAGTATTTTATGGACTATAAAAGAAACACATCCTTGAAGAAATTGGTTCTCATGAAAACCAAAAGGTTGTGTTAAGCCACATTTTGACATTTTAGTTTTTACTTATCACCTACTTTAAATGAAAGGTTTTTTAGCCATAAGAAAACATAAGAATGGCTACTCCAAAGACAAACACATTGAGTATATATGTAAAAATAGACAAGTAAAACAGGATATTTTCCCCATGCATACTTGTGAGAGAATATTTATACAGTTAATGTTCAAACCTCCAGAAAGGATTTTTGGGTTTTTTAGTAATTAATGTGATTTTCTAAAATTCTACCAGTTCTCTTACTAAGATGCAACTTTTATACGATAATTGAGTCTGAGAAACTTCTTTCTGCTTATTTAGAGAAACTTTTGGGGGAGTTTATTAACTCATAAAAATCTTTTAATTACCCATATCCATTCTTATACATAGTCTCACTGTAAAATAGATGGCTAAAGCCCTATTCCTTCAGATGTGAAGCAAATAAAAATCTGGGCATGGTGTAAGTGGAAATCCTCACTTATAGGTTACTTCTAATCTGTCATCTCAGGGAATGTTTGGGGATGGGAAAATGTCATTTTCTAGGTGGGTGGTAATGTTCTACCTTCTTGGTCAGGAGATCTATCTCTCTGTTACTTTCTACCTCCTCCTTTTTCTCCCCTTCCCTTACCAAAAGGTAAATGCAAGGACCATTCCTTCTTCCACCAAACCCTTGCAGGAGAGGTACTGAACTTGAAAGCCTTAGGAATTTCATGGTTTATGCAGCCCCAGCAAAGGGAAGAGGATTGAGTCTAGCCCAAGGGAGCTTATGTAGGTGAATTGTTCTTCAACCTTATGGGGATCATGCTGTTTAGAAAAGTGTGAATAGTTAGGTAATTTGGGGATTATCAGTAAAGGAGTTCGGGGGTTGTTTCTTTTCTCCAGTTATGTTTTTTTCTTGGGTGAGAATAGAGTAAGTCCTTAATTTTCTAAAAACTGTTAGTATCATAGTGATTTTCAAGATTTTGTTAATACTGTCTTTTTAGCTAGGGAAATATGGAATTTCTAATTTAATTCCAGTCATAATCTCAAAACCCTTTTCTGTGTAGTTATTTTGACTAAGAACTGATTGTTTAAATGGTATCTTATAAAGTAAACCCATTAGTATATGCCGTATATCAATATAGTTTATGTTTTAAAATGTACAAAGTGTGAGATGGTCATGTGAAATCTTTGTGTTTTCAGTTAAAAATGAAATTGTAAAATCCTTTATCACTCTCTTTAATTTATTTTAGGTGAATGGACATGAAAAGCTTGAAGTTGAAAAATCAGGAGAAGAGGCTAGGAATCTTTCATTTAATGAGTTGTATCCCTCAGGAACTCTTAAACTTCAATATAATTTTGATACTACAGAGCCACAGTTTTGTGACTTGCCTGATAATAAAGACTCTGCTGAATGTGACATTGCTGAAGTAGATGGGGAACTTTTTGTTGCTCAGAGCAACTTTACCTTGATACTAGAAGGTGAAGAAGGAGAAGTTGAGACAGGTGATTCTGCACCATCGAATGTGTTGCTAAAAACAGCTAACACAGCAACTAAGGAAAAACTCTTGTGTAATGTAGAAAGTGATGATCATGGACATGTTGTAAATATACCACCAATCACAGCTAGTGACCAGGAATCTCAAAAAGTAGAGACTTTACCGTATGTGCCTATACCAATTAAAGTAGCAATTGCGGAAAATTTACTAGATGTGATTAAAGACACAAGAAGTAAAGAAATTACTTCAGATACAGTGGAACAGTCCATGCACGAAAATATGCCTTTAATAAGCCAAAATGTAATGTCTTCTACCAGATTAGTCAAGCGTACATTTAAGACTGTTCAGGAAATAGATACAGTGAATTTAAATGTCAGCCAGAGTGATGATGCAGTTTCTTCCAGAACTCGCACAAGACGACAGCGTGTCCAAAACCTGAACATCACATCAGCACAACAGGAAGAGTCAGCAGATGTTGGTACTCCTAAGATGTTGGGATCACCAGCTAGGAAGAAAACTAGAAAAACAAAAGAAATTTCTGAGGCTTCTGAAAGTGCCTGTTCTGATGTTAAAGGAAGACCTCAGAAACAGCAAATACCTCAAAGTTCTCTTAGTTCTAGAAGAGGAAACAATAAAAAAGAAAATAATCAAGACACTTTAGAAAGTGTCAATTTTGTGGAACAAGAAACACAAGTTGCTCCAGGTAGAGAACCAAAGAGGTCAAAATCATCTCAGCTGTTGGAATCAGCAATTGAAGAAACTTCTTTCATAAAAGAAGCTAAGCTATTCTCTGTTACTAAAGGGACTCCTAAAAGTAATGAAAAATCTGTGGAAAATCAGGAGTGTGCTGGAATTATAAGTGGTCTAACAGTTAGTAACATAGCAAGACCTAGCAGGACTATAAAAAAATTGAGAAATGCTGATTTAGAAGCTTCTGAAAATATAGGATATAAACAAGATGAGAAATTCAGTGACCAGCAGCTCTCTGTTAAACGTAGTAGAAGGGTCAAAGATAAAGAAGTTAGTATGTCAGGTATTACACAAGAGTCTAAACTTGATTCATCCCAGTTGACTCTTCAAGGAGAGTTTGATGTGTCTGCCACACCTAGGAAACGTGGTAGACCAAGGAAAGTAAATCCACTGCAAGATGTTGGATCTAAAGCTGTTGCGAAAGAGAGCAGTCCCAAAAAGACAAAAGTTGTCAGTGTCCGAAGATCTGCAAGGAATACCCCAGCTAGAAATGAAAATGTCAGCATTGGAGAACCAGGTGTAGAAAAATCCATTTTAGTGCCAAATGAGGAACTTGATATGGTAATGAGCTCTAAGAAAAAGCTTACAAGGAAGACTGAAAATCAAAGCCAAAAACGTGCGTTAGGCTCAGTATCAGAAGAACATGTAGATGAGGTGTCACGTAAAGAGCCAAATGACCAAGAAGAAAGATTGCTTTCCCCCACAGCTCTTATTAAGTCTTCTCGTAGCATAAGGACTAGATCAAGCAAGACCATCTTTTTGCAAGATGTTTCTGATCCAAAAAATGAGACTTTATTTCCTCCTACAGCAAAGGTTTCAAAGAAAGTAAAAGGTACTTTTATTTTTATTTGTAGTTTTCATCTTCAAAATGTTTAGCCTAAAATTTGGTTGTTTAAAGTACTATTTGAGGGGCTGGGGATTTAGCTCAGCGGCAAAAGCGCCTGCCTGGCAAGCGCAAGGTCGTGAGTTCGGTTCCCGGTACCGGAGAAAAACCAAAACCAAAAAAAAAAAACAAACAAATAAAGTACTATTTGATTTAAAGCACTAATTAATCTTCAAAACAATTTGTTAAGAGATCTCTACTCCAAATAAAACCTCAAACAAATTATCTTTTAAAGATTTCATATTTCTACGTTTATTTCGAGAATTCACTGATCCAGCTGGGCATAGTGGTGCACACCTGTAATCCCAGCACTCAGGAGGCTGGGGCAGGAACATTGTTGCAATTTCGAGGCCAGCCTGGGCTACAAAGTGAGCTCAAGGCCAGCCTGAGCTGCACAGCGAGATCCTGTCTCAAAAATACCAAAAAAAAAGAAAAAAGAATTCACAGATCTAGTATGATTTTTTTAAATCATATAATTCATTTGATACAGATACTATTAGTAGTGTTGAGCCTTACTCTATCCCTATAATTTTGGTTTCTCTTTAAATGTAATGTTTTTAATCTACTGGCTTTGGTTTATGTCTCTGGTAATAGCTACACCCCAAATTGTTTTGAGAGGAACCACTGGTAGTTTTTTTAAACTGGTTATGGTATAGAAATTAATAAAATCTGTATTCATTATTGCCCATAAATTAGTATGTTTGCATACCCAAGCTCACTCATTGTCACTGATAAAAAAGCCCGTGATTACATTGGTTGGTATAGTTCACCTCAATAAAGGGGATACCACTCTCAAAATAGTAAAAGTATCTTACTGTTTTTGTGTGTAAAGCACAGTTACATACATGGAGTACACAAACAGATGTATGGTATATTGGTGTTAACATTTCATGGGGGAAGACAGTTCCTTTGGGAAGGTACTTTAATGTCTTAAAAAGGTGAGAATGGAAAAAGATATGAGTAGTATACCTGATACATGCCTAAAATATCTCTGTAATAATGATTAGGTACACAAGACGTAGTTTGATTGTTATAGTTGGAAAAAGAATTACAGAATGTATCATTTTTGCTGATTATGGAAGTACATGCTTGTATTCCCAGCTACTTGGGATCACAACTTGAAATACAAAAGTCATTTCCATAAAAGGAGTATAGGAATTTGTATTTTTAACACCAGAAGGGGGGAGTTACCATCAATGGTGCTAGGTGTTTCAGCTTCTGCCTACAAGCTTTATTCTTGGTGTGACCCCTGTTTTTTCTGTTGCTAATAACCATATACCTTAAATGCAGAATCTGACATCTGATAGAATTCTGTCCCAGTAGGTTAAATAAATAACACTGAAATATAATTTGAGAGTTTCTGTCAAGGGTTTGTATTTTTTAAAAATAATAAAACATGCAAAAATCTGCTTGTAAGGCATATGCTGTGTGCCACGCGATGCTCTGCTCTTTTAGTCTCAGCTGCCTTTTACGATGATGATGTTGTTCTGTTGCAGGAGTGGTTTTGTTTTTGAGACAAAGTCTTGCTATGTGGTTAGACTTGTCCTGAACTCGCAATGTATGCCAGGCTAGCCTTGAATTTGAGAGCTCCACCTGCCTCAGCTGGGATTCTACGCATGTGCCACCATAGATGGCTTCATCCTCAGAATACCTTTGAGATAGGTGTTGCCATTACTCCTGTTTTGTAGAAACTGAGGCAGAATTACTTTCTCCGCTTTTTCCTTTTACGATATGAACTTTTTTGTTGTTCCTCTTGACTGGAACAAGTTTGAAAAGAGTCTTTAAGTCTTTTGTGTGTAAATGAAATTATGCTTGCAAATCAAAGTACTGTGTAATTGAAAATCTTGTTTGAGGATTGTGACACAGACTAGCTTGGGTCATATTTCTAATCAGTACTTTCCTCAAACATTTGAGGAGCAGTATCTTCTTTTTTTTTTGGTATCAGGATTCAAACTCATGACATTGTGCTTGCCAGGCAGGCACTGTGCCGCTGAGCTAAATCCCCAGCCCTGAGGAGCAGTATCTTAAAGAACAATGATACTAGGATTCAAACACACCATTCTTTCTCCTAACATGAGTAATTAACATACTTGTGGTTTCTAGGTTTGGGAATATTTGGATCTTTTTAATGTGCATCATTTTCACTAAGCTTTTGTTGACATACACGTGTATACAAGCATGTAAATATAGATTTACATTTATATGTATAGATACAGTGTTGGTTTTTTCCCCCTACCTTTTCTTTAGCTGAAAGAATAGAGACTCCTACACAGCTGAAAGAACTAGTTTCAGATTTATCTTCTCAGTTTGTCTTCTCACCACCTACTTTGAGGACCAAGCGAAAGAACATATCCAGGACATCCAGACTTATAGATGAACTGGTAAGGAAGAAATACTTGTGTGTGTTGCTTAAATATTTTTATATTTTCAAATAAATGTTTTCTAAATAAAAAATTCTCTGAAGATATCGTTTATACCAAAAGCCCAGAACTATCTTGTCTACGCCTGCCTTTAGAGATCCTGCCTTCAGTAGGGTGTGTAGTATGTTACTGCTATATATTACTTACTGGCAGCCACAGTTTAAGTTACCTATTAGGAAAAAGGTTTTTAAATTCTAGTGCCTGCCTGAATTAATCTGTTTATTTAAAATGTGCATCCTTGAAGTCCTGTTTTGTCACTTGAAAAGTTCCCTTGGAGAGACACTGAATCAGAGTAAATTCAGTGACCTAGCTGTACAAAACCCTAAAATGAAAATTCTCCATGGATTGGGTCCCTTAGGTTTATGAATGCTAATTTGTAAGCATTTATTGAATTACCTGCCATGAATCAGTTACTGTGCAAAGGTTTAACACAAAAATAATGCAGCAGTTAATGCAAATACAGTTGAATTGAAGAAACAAAATCACAGATAATTACTTCTCTACGTAATAAAAATCTTGTCGGCCTAGATGGCCTCTGTAGACAGAAAGTGGAGAAGACAGGTGTTTCTGACTTAGAAAACACCAGATGCAGAGACACAGAAGCATGGCAGTGGCACCTGAAAAGACATGAAGAACAGCTGAATTGTTAGCATAAGCAATAAAGAGCAAACCTAGTTGAGTAAGGTTTCGACTAAGAATTGTTAGTGTACTTTATTAGACGTGTTTGACTATACTCCATGACTTGAAATAAAACTTTTTAATTCCACTTTCAAATGTTTACTTAACGATTTACCTGTTAAAAATGTTAACCCATAGGAAGATGCTGCTAAACCAGTAGAAACTGTGGGGAAGCAAGAAGTGAAGAGAGTTAGGACTGCCAAAACAAAACAGGCAAACAAGTAAGTTTAACCTTCTGTACCCTCTTAACAGTTTTGTTTTTGCAAATTAGAATAAGACAAGTAGTATTTAAACAGAGAAATTAAGCTCATCAGAAAGGGTGGTTTTTGAGGTCACTTATAGCACTTGCTGTGACATTGTTAAATTTTGATGCTGTAGGTGGATGTCTGTGCAGCATGAAAGCCCATTCGTGCTTTTTTGAGAAGGTTGGGGAACTGGAGGTAGTTTAGTACCTGCAGGATGTGAGTAGGGGAGGGAAGTGGGATAGTTCACCTTTTCGTTAGTAAAGATAAATTTTAATAATTGTAAACCTTAAAATCATGACATTATTTCATTACTGATAATAAAGCTACATCCATGGGGAGTTACTCCATTTCAGATACATTTGGTACACAGGATTTTTTTCAGTGCAGTGACTAGCCATGGCTGCAGTTAGTGAAAGAACATATTAATGTGTTTTACTCTAAAAACTGATTTAGTACTAAAAACGCTGTTTACTTATAAATAGGTTTCGTATATATTTGAAAAACTACTTTGTGTTTTGCAACGACATAGTTGCCAGTTGTTGGTATTGGAGAATTGCCATTTTTCTGTAGCTCCATGGGCAATATATATGCAACATTTAAGGAAACATTTCACAGTAATTGTTTTTGAGTATCTAAATCAGAAAACAAATATTCTCGTAAGTGAAACTTTAACTGTGCCTCTAATTAGCTTACATGACTTTTTTTTTAGCTTACATGACTTTTAAAGCCATACTTCACCTTTACTTCTCTTGAAACCATTATTTCTCTTAAAAAATGAAAGAATTCACCTTAAGGTTTCTTTCACAATGTTGAAAAACCGGTTATATTTACAACATAATGTGTTTATTCTTACTTGATTGTATCTTCTTTCAGAAATACAGAAAAAGACAGTTCTTGGTCACCTCCTCCGGTAGAAATTAAGCTGATTTCTCCCTTGGCAAGCCCAGTTGATGGAGTAAAGCGCAAACCAAGAAAAACTGCAGAAGTAACAGAAAAAGCTGTTGGAAGGCGGGGGAGGAAACCATCTTCCTTTCCAAAGCAAATTTTACGTAGGAAAATGCTGTAATTGTTTCCCAAGCTTTTAATGTACACCTATTTGTAAAGTCATCAGAATTGTGTGGATTAAAAAATCATCTTAATTCGGAAGAAAATAATTTATATAAATTATTGTAAATTTTTGTAAACAGGAGGTCTTCAGTAAGTAAAATAACTCCATATGGAGTGATTCTTTTAGTCCAGGCATTTTTTCTATTTTATATTAAGACTTCAGACATTTATATAATATGTAAATATGGCTTATTATTGGAATGTTAAATAAAGTATATACTTCACAGTAGTTGGTGTCTATTAGATTTTTGAGAGGGGATTTATGTTTTAATAATTTTTATATGCTGGTAGCTTTTGTCCCATTTTCATTCTCTATAGTTAAAATATTAGACCAATCTTAAAATGAGAATGATTGAACTGTTATTTTTTAAAGTTGCTATTTTATAATTTATGCACTTTGATTCTGTGGTTAAAATTTCTAATCATAATCTGTATTTTTGTTTATTGCCTGTTACCATGTTGAAACTAAAGTGTGGGCATGTAATTTTGCTGCCTTTTTGTAGTTTCAAAAAATTTGTGTGATCTACCTCAAATGAGTAATTTTCCAAGTAATGCATTGGGTTAACTTTAATGTTGACATTTCTTGTTCAGCAAGCTTAAAACTATTTATCTTTAAAGTCTCTTAATTCAGAGACGAATTATCCAGGTTAGATTGACCGGTTCACTGCTTATTAGCAACCTCATGAAAGAATTTGAGATAAATCTGTTTTATGGATATTGAGTGCACTTTGCATGTGCCTAATATTGGTAAGTGGAGAAGTCTGAACAAATTTTATAATCTTTCTGTGGAGCAGCTTGCTACTGAATCACAAAAATCCCTTATTCAGGTTTTTTAAACTGGCAAATCATCACAGGACCTCAGGCAGAAATCATTGAGAGTGGGAAGAGTGTGAGTAGGTATGGAACAAGAAGAAACAAAAACACCCTTTTCTCTGCAGTATGACTGTGTGCAATTAAGTAATGATACTTGATGTAGGCTATAAGGTTCATCAATAAATAGTGCTGTAAAATAATTTATGACAGGTAATTGATAGTGTGTAATGAATGGATTGTTAATAATTGATCACCTAGAAACAAACTGCCTGTGTGGGCTAAGCTTTTAATGTTTTCGTGTGAAGTACAGCAGTGTGGTTTCTACATTATTTTTCTACAAAATAAGAGTATGGATAACGAGAAAATGATGAAAATGCCTATGCCAAGTACTGACAGTGTGAAAGTAGCAGTGCGAGTGCGACCTTTTAGTCAGGTTAGTGGTAAATGTTACATTGCCTTGTTGAAAATTGAACTGACTTTGATTTTATTAATTTTTTAAATGATAGTTATCAAACTTGTATTTAAGCTGCTTGTCATTTCTGTAATATTAAACTTATTTAAATGAATTTGTTAAATGAATACTTTAAAGATCTAAGCCTAATTCAGTGAACAGTTTCCTTGGCGCAAGTAGCACAATAAAAAAAAATTGACAAGAGAAGTATATTGTCAAGTTAAAGATTTTTTTTTAAGCCAGTGCGGTTTGATGCCTATAAATGTATGATGCCTGTTTTCAATTTTTTCCCTCTTTAAAAGTAGGCTATAGGCAAATTGTCAGTTCTAAATGAACTCTGTATACTTTTGATGAATTTGTATGATAAAACAGTGCTGCAACAGTTTAGGGTAACATGAAATATACTCTCTAGTACCTTACAACAACCAGGTATCAATGCATTGGTTCAATTTTAAAATATTTCTGATCACCTGACCCATCTCGCAAACTTTTGCCTGTCACAGTCAAACACTGCTAAATACTGAGGAGACAAAGGGAAATTCTTTGTTCT
This sequence comes from Chinchilla lanigera, assembly GCF_000276665.1. NCBI lineage: Eukaryota > Metazoa > Chordata > Mammalia > Rodentia > Chinchillidae > Chinchilla > Chinchilla lanigera. The sequence continues at coordinate 9,686,893 of NW_004955406.1, read as the reverse complement.
CTAGCAGCTAACAGTCTCGTGTAAGTAAATTTACTAGATAATCGTGTATTAACTAAGGCACTTACTATCATAGTAGTAAGGTAAATAAAATGCAGAGAAAAATCTGAGTAATTCTGCCTAGACAGATACTGATGGCTTCCAAGATTGAGTTGAAAAAGTATTTGAAATGACTATAAAAGGCAAATAAAATTTGGATAAGGACAACACAACAAGGAGCAACACCCAGACCTTGACAGCAACAATACCTGAACGGGATAGCCTGTCAGATGATCTCCTTGCATGAGGTCATGAACCCGTGAGTTCAAGGTTATCCTGGGCTGCGTAGTTCAAAGCCAGCCTAAACTGTAGTCAGACCCTGTTTTAAAAAGAGAAGAAATTAGTATCGTATGTCCCTGCTCAGAATCTCTAAGTTGCAGTTACGGTTTAGGAAGCCTGGATGCCCTTTCTGGGGCCTGATTTTCAAAGGCCATATCCAGTCTTTATGTTCATTGTGGGATCAGAGAACCAACTTTATGATACCTCTGTCAAAAGAGACAGAACCAACTTTGTGGTGTCTTCCTTGTAAAAAGCAGGGTGTTCTGAGCTTCAGTTTATTTTTCTGTAAGATAGAAATGTGATGTCTCACAGTTACTCCAGTAATAGATACAAATCAGTAAGCCATGCCTGGCAACTATTCTCAGCTACTGTAGTTACACTTTTCAAATAGCCTTGACGTAATACAGTTCACTCGGTGGCAATTCTGTGATACTTAATATAGTCAAATATTTGCAGCCATCACACAATGAGAACATTTTGTCACCCGCTCCCCAAGAAAAGCTTGGTACCCTTAGCTGTCATCCAGTGTCTCCAACCCTAAGCAGCCACTAACCTGCTCTTCATAGATAATCTGTTGCAGACATTTCCTCTGAATAGGATCATGTGTAGTCTTTTATAATGGACGTTTTTTCACTTAGCACATTTTCAAGGCACCTTCATGTTGTAGCATGTAAGATTTTTTTTTTTTAAGATAGGCTACAGGGCCTGGAGATGTGGCTTAGTGGTAGAGTTCTTGCCTGTCATGACAGGGGCCTAGGTTTGATCCCCACACCGCCAAAAAAAAGATAGGCTACAGGAATGTGCCATCATCCCTGGCTCAGTTTCATTCTTTATAACTGAATAGTAACTATTTCATTATACAGATACACCAAATTTGTATATCCATTCACCAGTTGAGAGACATTTGGATTGGTTCTGGTTATTGTATCCTATTAGAATACTTCTTTACAAGTTTTTGTGTAAAAATGTTTTCATTCTCTCTTGATTATGTAGCTAGGCGGGGAGTTGCTGAGCCATCTGGTAACTGTTTAATTGATTTGAGAACCTGCCAGATTGTTTCCCGAAGCACGTGTACCGTTTCACGGTCCTGCCAGTAGCATATGAGGTTCCAATAGCTTCACCTTCTTGCCGATACTTGTCATCTGACTTTTTTATTCTGTTCATCCAAACTGGTGTGGTATCTCATGGTTTTCCTTGATGACTAAGTTAAGCATATTTTTATGTGCTTAATATCTCCTTTATCTTTCCTTGCACTATTTTCATTGGATCAGTTTTTTGTTTTGTTTTTTTTTTTGAGACATCTTGCACTGTTGCCCAGGCTGGCCTTAAACTCCTGGACTCAAGCGATACTCCTACCTCAGTCTCCCAAATCAGAGACTACAAGTGCACACCACCACATCCAGGTCTGTGTATTTATCAGTGAGCTAGCTGGTCTTTACAGATTACAGATACAGTTCCTTATCAGATACACAATTTGCAGCATTTTCTCATTCTGTGGACTTGCTTTGTTCCACTTTTGGTGGTGTCCTTTGAAATGGGAAAATTTTTAGTTTTAACAAAATTATATTTAATTGCTTTGGCTTTTGGAGTTACATCTAAATCCTTTACCCAATCCAAGTCCAGAAAGATTTACTTCTATTTTTTTTACTTTAAGGTTTTATAGTTTTAGCTCTTGTACTTTAGGTCTTTGATCCACTTTGAGATCATTTTTATAAATAGTTTGAGCGAAGGGTTCAAGTTCATTCTTTTGTACACCGTTCTGGTACCATTCCTTTTTTTTTTTTCTTTCTTGTGTGGGGACAGGGTTTCACTGTGCAGTTCAGGCTGGCCTTGAATTCACTTTGTAGCCCAGACTGGCCTCAAATTCACAGTGATTCTCCTACCTCATCCTCCCAAGTGCTGGGATTACAGATGTGTGTCACCACGCCTGGCAGGGACCATTTTTGAAAAAGCTGCTATTTTGCAATTGGATGATCAGTTAACCATAGATGTCTGGGTTTATTATTGATCTCATGTCCCAGAAAAACCCTGCCACAGTCTATGAAGACCAGCAACAAGGTGCTGTGAGGCTCAAGTAAGGCAGAGACACCCAGGATTCCAGAGTGAAATTTGCAGTCCTGAGCAGTAGCCAGACTAGTGAGTGGACTCTTGTGATTTGCATCAGAGAAAGGGTCTTCAAAGGTAGAAGAGACAAATGTGACTTCATCCAAGCTGGAATGTACCTGGTTTATCTCAAGGTGTAACATTAAAGCTTTTAAGGTACATTCCTAGTGTTAATGGTGTCAGGATCTGATCAGAAAATATACTACTATTAATGGTTTTTCAAATTTATGTAGAATGCTGGGAAGCCAAGGAAAATCAACCAGGATAGCTCAGGGACCATCGTGGTTACAGATGCAGTTACATCAGGCTGAACCCTCACCTTTCACCCTCAGCACAGATTTGTAAAACCTCATGCTTCCCTCTTCTGCAGTGTGCTGTCAACCTGCAAGATGTTTCAGCATTATGTATGCAGCGTGCTGTAAGGCATTTATTCATCACGTACACGGGGTCCATAGCAGTGGTAGAGGCTTGTGCAGGAAGAGACCATAATTATGCAAATATTTTTTTTTTCTACCAGTAGTCTCAGGAGCCAAACTAATGACCTGTGTGTCTCCCCTAGAGTGAGGATTGATTTGGGTTTTCAGATGTGAACGAAGTGTGTAATACCAAGGATGTGTATACATTTTGTCTTGGTAACAACACACGTTTTAGGGAAAACTGAAAAGACCACAGCTGGAGACTATAAATTGAAGCTTTAGAGGAACCTGTATACCTGTACCGCCACCTGGCAAGACACTACCGTCTCTGTTAGACCACACAACAGCAGCGACCCGAACTGGTGTAGCAGAGCATAAGGCACATAACCCACAGGACAGGATCTGTGAGGGATGTCAGAAACTCACATCCAAGTAGCATGCCAGGCCAGAGGCCAGCTTAGTACTCAGAGACATTTTCAGCTCACTCAGAGTCCAGAGTCCAGCAGGCTCGAGAGGAATCAAGTTAGCAGGGCCAGGGGACTCATGCAATAAATAGCTGGCTCATGCTGGAGGAAAAAGCCTCTTGCACCCCACAGAACTGTCCCCTCCCCGAGTTCAGTGGTTGCATTGTAATTAGAAGTGCTTTCTGTGCAACAGCTCTGCTGGCAGGATAGCATCTGGATGTGGACACACATCTGGGGCAGGATCTGGAGCTCCTAGGTGATCTAAGGGGCAGGCATGCCAGCTGTGTGGGTATTTACATTCGGCAGTGCTTCCCCAAGGACTTCAGTCAGCCAAGGTAGGTTTGTTTCCCTCCAGCCCTACTGCCTGAGCATTAATCAGTGGATCAAAGTACAGTGTACACCATATATTTAGGCCCAGGCCTGGGCAGCATGTCCTCTGCGGGGGGTGCCACGTCACTGTCATGTGGTACAGGTAGCACAGGTAACTTCTAAAGACCTTTGACAGTGGCAGTCTTCTTAGCTCTTGCTAGTAAATGCTTGTATAAGGCCGTAGCTGTGTCTACGCAGGTTAAGGGATATTTGTGTCCTTTGGCAAAGGATGAACACAACCTGCCAGTCCCTCACAAGTTGAGCAGTGATGTGTGTCTCTGTGTGGGTCAAACGGGGATGGAGGTGTAAGGACACCTGCTACTGGGTCGTGGCTGCCACCAAGTCAATTTTTAGGGACAATCCTGTCCGTTAGCTATGTTCTATCCTTTAGCACTGCTATGTCCACTCTCACTACACACACGCCAGGACTGTTAGGTGTGCTCTCCGGGCCTGCACCTTGGTCACAGCATCTGCTTCTGTATTTCCAGAGTTGGAGTTCTTAACATGACAAAGCCACTTGTGCCCCCGGTTCATGGAGCTGTCCCCACATTTGGTGCCACATGATGGCTCGCTGAGACGACTTCACAACACAAGGCCTCAGTACACTGCCCAGCGTTCAGTACGAACAGCCGGTGGCCATGAATCACGAGTAACTACCAGCCATCCCACCCACAGCTCTGCGCAGTGTCTGCTCATTTTGTCCATTTAAGCCAGGCAGTAGCCAGAGGTAGATTGTACTGCAGTGGCCGTGCAGACGTGGGGCTCCCCCAGCGGGACCATCTGAGTCCCAAGCATTTTCAGGAATGGGGGCTACCCGTGCTTACTCCTGTGTGGTCATAGATTCTGGACAGCCATAGGGATGGCAAGGTGGTTTCATAAGTAACCGGGCCCAGCACTGCAGCTTGGGAGTCCGTAAGCTGTTGGAGAGGATGCTGTGTTGTAAACACACATGCCATCGATTTAGAGTGAGGGTCTGTTCTATCGTGGATGGAGGCCCTTGTAATAGGCAGCCCAGCCTCCCCTTTAGGAAAGGCAGGCCAGCTCACATTGTGACCGGGGAAGTTTCTGACTGGCTCCACCTGCTTGAAGGCGTCACACTGCTGGAAACTGCTGTTCCACAAGGTATATTTAGTCTCAGCTCCTTTCCACAACTGTGATTTAAAAATAGCTAGATGTAACTTTTGTCCTCGTCCTTGCCAGAGAGCCCAACTCATGTCATGTGCTGTACTGGTGACATCTAATTGCTTTGGCCCACCTGGTAGAAGGATACATAGAGCCTGCACCCAGGGTACAAAATATTTGCCTTTTCAAATGCTTCCTGCTAGGGAGCTAGCTCAGTCCCACATGGTCCCCTTCTTTTTAAATTTTTTTTTTATTAGTACATGCTTATAGTACATAATGATTACAGTTCTTGTGGGGAGTTCATTCATGTACATAACTCATCTCAACTCTTTTTACTTCCCCTTCCCTCCCTGCTCGCTCCATCTCTTGATGCCTTTCCTACTTGAAAAAGATCTCCCTGCTTCCTGTTATCTTTTATTTTGCTCTTTATTTGTATTTTGGGTTTCTCATAGAAGAGAGAAGAGAAACCAGGCAATACTGAAGCTTGTGTGTCTCCCTTATTTCATTTAACATTATGGTGTCAAGGCACGTCCCTTCTACAAATGTCTCAAGTTTAGCCTTCATAGCACAGTAGTACTCTATTGCACGTAAATACCACATTTTCTTTATCCCCTCTTCTGTGGATGGACATATAGGCTGCTTCCAAGATTCAGCTATTGTGAGCTGTACGCCGTAAACACTGGCATGCATGTATCACTGTGATATGTTCTCTTTAACTCTTTCAGGAAGATACCTAGAGGGGGAATATCTGGGTGAAACGGAATTTCTGTTTTTGGTTTCTTGAGGACCCTCCCTACTGATTGCCACAGTGGTTGTACTAGTTTACATTCCCACGAACAACGTGGAAGTGTTTCTTTTCCCCCACAGCTTCATCAGTATTTATTGTTATTTGATTTCTCGTTGATAGCTATTCTTTCCGGAGTAAGATGGAATCTTAGTGTAGTTTTAATTTGCCTTTTTCTAATGCCTAGAGGCGTTAAAAGTTTTTTCATGTACTTATTAGCTATTTGTACTACTGAGAAATGTCTGTCTATTTCAGTTGTCCATTTTTATTGCGTCTTTTTTGTTGGGGGGAATCTAGAGTTTTTTTGAGTTCTTTATATGTTCTACATATTAGTCCTGGGTCTGGGGATTTAGCTCAGCGGCGCAGCGCCTGCCTGGCAAGTGCATGGTTGTGAGTTCGATTCCCGGTACCAGAAAAAAAAAACAAAAAATAAGTAAGTAAGTAAATAAATAAATATTAGTCCTCTGTTCAAGACGTAGCTGGCAGAAATTGTGTGGTTTTCTTCCAGTTTTCTTGGGCAACATTAGGCTGCAGCCTGGAGAGATATTATCACCTTATTTAACTCCCTATATTCAGTAGTTACTCTTCAAGTCCTATTTTTTGGTTTTATTTTGTGTTGTACTGTGTTGTTTTTTGTTTTGGCCAGCCAGCTGGAACTACGGAAGGTATGGTGGGTAGCACATGAGACTTCAGCCTTCTCTAATTCTCTCACAGTCTCTCCATTCTTACCCTGTCTGCCACGTCACACACGCTGCCCGACATCTACTACTCTCCTAGGTGTGGAAAGCTAACAGGGGCCCGTTTTGCCTCTTCCCTTCAGTGCTGCCTTTACTACTGTGGTTTTAGTCACTTTCTTGTCTCTGGGACACAATATCCAACACCCACAACTTAAAGTTTCATCTGGGCTTAGTTTGTAGAGGTTCCGGTCCTTAGTCAGCTGGCTCCAAGGCAGAATGCCGCGGTTGAAGGGCCTGGTGGAAGGGCCTGGCAGAGGACAGCTGCTCACAGCACGGCACCAGAAGCAGTGCGAGCCAAAGGAGGAGCCGGGCAGAGAGCTACAACCTTCCAGAACACGCCCACAGTGACCCACCTCTTCCAAGCTGGCCCCATCTCCTAACATCACATTTAGCCCTCGTAATTCAGTCGTCCTGCAAATGCCTGAGGCTTTGGGGGTCATCATAGATCTAAACCATAACTTTCTGCCCTGGTTCCCAACAGACTCATGTGCATCTCTTTATGCAAAATGCATTTAGTCCCTCTCTAAGAATTGCCAAAGTCCTAACAGTTCCAGCATTGCTGAAAAGTCCAAATCCACAGTGTCCTCTCAGACTCAAAGCAAACTTACCTGTGAGCCCCTGTAAAAACCAAGACTTAGCTGGGCATAGTGGCACACACCTCTAATCCCAGCACTCAGGAGACTGAGGCAGGAGGATTGCACCAAGTTTAAGGCCAGCCTGAAATACATAGTGAGAGCCTGTCTCAAACCACCTCTTCCCAAAAATGCAAAAGAAAAACACTGTGGACATACAATGCCACAGGCTAAACATTCTCATTCCAAAAGGGAGGAATAGGACAGAAAGCAGTGGGGCCAAATCAAGATTGAGACCCAACAGCATAAATGTTAAATCTTCTGACTCCATATCCAGCACCCAGGGGAAGTTTTGGAGAAGTGAACTCCAAAGAGTTTGGGCAGCCCCACCATACAGCCCTGCTGGTGGTTGCAACTTCATGGCTTCTCTCATGGGCTGGCTTTGCTCACTTCTTGTACCTTCCCTCAGATGTCCCACATTCCTGGTTTGTCCATCTTCTTAGGGTCTCCACTGTAGTTTTGGCTTTATTCTCACAGTTTCATGCGCTGCCCTCTCAGAGGGCACACTGCCTGACTTCCCAGGCCTTCTTCTGAAATCTGGGTGGATGCCTCCCTGACCCATGACACTTACACTCTACATGAGTATAAAACTAGTACTATGTGGATGATGCCAAGGTTTGCTGCCAACTCAATCAGTAGCCAGGACTTCTTGGGCTATGCTATAGAGGCCTCTATAATGGTTGATATATTGTGTTAACTTGAGAATTGAGAAGTTTAGAAGCCTAACTAAGTGACTCAGCAGGGAGCCAAGGTTCTCACTTTGTAAATATCCTGAGCTTATGGAAGAGGAGGGCACGGAGAAGGTGTAGGCAAATAGCCAGCATACAATATAAGGAAGGAAAAGAGGCTTGCTTTTCCTTTTGCTCTTGTTGCTTTTGCTGTCTTCTGCCACTAGGAAGTGTTGCCCCTGTGCCCTGCCACCCTGTTTTGGAGCCAGCTGACTATGGACTAAAACCTCCAAAGCTGTGAGCTAAACAAACCTTATCTTCCTTAATTTGGGGTGTCTGGTATTTTGTCCCAGCAACAAGAGAAAAGTAACCAAGACAGCCTCCAAATACTGAATGGCTGAGCCCTGTGAACCAAATCCTGAAGGAACAAATTCCTTAGGTAGCCTTTCTTGTGCAGGGTGCCCCAGAGCTCTCTTCTTAAGCCAGCCTTTCACTTTTGAGCCCTCAAAGGGTGGAGTCTTACTGATTCTTGACATGCCCTAAAGCCATTTTCCTTATTTTTCTCATCCAAAGTATTAGTCTTCTTTTTAATGCTAATATTTTCAGCAACCAAGCTCTTCTCTGTTCCAACTTTATACACTCCCACTTTACAGAAGCGTCCCTTCTAGTGAAACTCAAAACTTAATATCACTCAGCTGTGCTGTTTGCTTTTGATTCTCAATGTAGAGTTGTCTAAAAGCCCCCGACAGTACCCATGCCACAGCTTGAATATTGGGCTGCCTTGATAGTTCCTCCACCAGTTTAGTTACTCCACAGCCCTTAAATTCACCCTCCCACAGTCTCAGGACACAAAGAAAAATTCTCTGTCACAGCATAACACACATGGCCTGGAGTTCAAATGCCAATGGAGTCCTTGTTCCCAACTGAAACATTTTCAATCAGATTTTATTGGTACATTTTAGATAGACGTAATGATCACATTCACCGTAGTGTACCTGGTCTATACAGTCTGCATTTCTATCAGCATTCAGATCTTCTGAGTTCTGACCAGAATTTCCCATCAAGCTTGGCTCACAGCATTCTAGGGGTTCTCCAGTCTTTCTCCAAACTTTTCCAAATTCCTCCCATGAACCAATTCCATAGGCTTCTGAACCACATGGTCAAGTAACGTCACAGCACTCCCATTTCTGTGATACCAAAATCTGTTTTAATCACTTTCTAATTGCTAACTCAACACACACAGCAAAAAGGAGGAAAGGCTTATTTTGGACATAGTTGATGTAATCTTCCAGATCATGCCCACAGTGACTGCTTCTTCCAACAAGGGCTCACCTAATATCACATCTGGTTATAATCATCCCATAATCCAATCATCTTCCAAGCATTTGGGGTCATTGTAGCACCTAAACTTTGGGTGGAAATTTCTCCACAGAGGTCTGTAATCTCTCTTATTGACAGAACAGCATCTATCCTCAGAATGCTCTCAGGGATCAGGGAGAGTGATACCAAGTACAGAGTAGACTGCGGGGGTGGGGGTTGCTCTCCCAGTTCCTTCACAGCACAGTATTTTGCTCTGATGGTCTTATTCCCATATCCGACAATACCTGCCCAGGGCCCCAGACAACACCCTAGGGTGCCGTAGATCAGTGTATATTCAATACCCATGTCTACCAGAGCAAAAGTCTTCTACTTATTCTCAGAGGATCAGTAAATGGTGAGTGCCATGTGAGGTCTCCACAGCCCTCCCTCTCTCTGAAATGACCGGGCTGAGGGAATTTGTCCAGAGTAACAAGCAACGCTAGAAAGCAGGAAATCCTCACCGTCCTGTGTCGGGGAGCAGAGGGGAACCATTGGAGTTACCATTTGGGCTCAGATGCTTTCCACAAGACTACTGAGACCTCATTAGGTTACCCGTCTCTTCTATGAGGGGGGAAGGGACAGAGCAAATCACACCACATCTGCTTTCTTTTTTTTTTTTTTCACATCTGCTTTCTATCTTCGCTGACCCCTTATTACTATTCGTTTTTCTCTTCCATTTTGTCTGTCCTTTTCTCGTGTCAGATTGTGGGACAAGGTGCACCATGTCCTAATCATGTTCAGTTCTGTTCCACCACGGGACCGAGCAGGGACAGAGGAGCACCATGCCATTCTCAAGCTGATAACAGTTTGTCTAACATAAAAACAGCCTTCTCTGGGCCTTGAAACACCTGGACGTTGTCACGAGCCCAGTTCCCACAGTGCCCTTCCTTAGTGCTTTTCCAGGGGGTGTCTGCCCCGGAAGCCCCCTTACTTGGCCCCGCCTCCCACGCCCAACATCATGAAGCCTATAAAGGGACAACTGCCTGGGGTCTGGCAGGGATTGTGGAGACCAGATGGGGGTGACACTGCTCATTTTCCCAGCTTTTCCCTCTAACGCCATCCCCCCGTGTCCCAGCATCTCACCATCCAGGCAGACAGGCTCACACACGGCGGTTGTTTAAGTTTTTGCAATACCTGGGAAGCTTGCTGCAGCGTAATCTTGAGTGGTTGCAGTTTGCTGAGTGGAAGGGCTTCCCTCTCCTGCGTATTCTGTAACTTGGCTTTGTATTGTTTTTAATGGTAGAGCAAAAAAGCAAGGCTCAGCATCCTCACTCTCCTCCTCCCTGGCACTCCAATATGTTGCATCCCATCCTGATTGCAAGATGATAGCTTCTACCCATCTCCCCTTACAGTTCTCTGCCCCCTGCCCCACACAATGTGGCAGGCTGGAGTTTTGAGCCTGGCTTCCAGCTCCTCTGCTTTCTCAGCCAGGTAGAAGTTAAGAGAGTGGTTGAGAGATACATAGCTCTTTCAAGTTGTAACTCCTACTTTATTTTTTATAATCATGGGCATCAGTGGGCCTAAAACAGCCCACAGCAACAGCTACCCCACTGTGGTAGCAAGATGCTACCTTCCTTCCTTCCTTTTTTTTTTTTTTTGGAGACAGGGTCTCACCATATTGTTCAGGCTTGCCTCAAACTCACAGCAGTCCTCGTGCCTCAGCCTCCTGAGTTCTGGGATTCTGGGATTCCAGGTACGCACCACCATGTCCAGCTTGGCACCTTCCTTTTCACAGTGTGATAAGTGACATTCATTAAACGGCTGCACCAAAACCCAGCAGCACTTTTGGGGCATGTGCATAATCACATGGCAGGCTGCAAGCATCTCTCATACAGACACCCACCATCCCCCTCCCCCTACACACACACACACACACACCATGGTTGGCCTGGGATCTTCCCCACGGAAGCTTCCTTTCTCTCTGCATGTCCTCATTGTCCTGGCTGGCTTACTAATTCTTCCAGAAGACCCAATCCTGATATATGAGACCTGGCCACACGATGCCATGAGGCCAAATGGTGCAGACATCCAGGAGTCCACAGAGTGAAATTTACTGGGACCTTACTAGCAAGACAGCAGCAATTTAGATGAAAGGAAGCGGGCAATCAGGACAAAAGTGTTTCATCCACCCTGGTAGGTACCTGGTTTATCTTAAGTTAATATTGAAGATGTCAGGCACATTCCTGGTGCTGACAGCACCGGAGCCTGGTCATAAAGCTCCAAATATCATTCTGGTGGCTGTGTTTATTTATCGTATGCTGGGAAACTAGGCAGGGAAAGCTAACCAGGGCTACTCAGGGGTCATCGTGGTCATCACCACTCAGGATGGCTGCAGTCATGTCAAGCTGACTCCTGCAACTCTCAGCTCTGTCACCTTAAACTGTACGTCTACCCTTGTGCCAGAACCACACTCCCTGCATGACCGTTGATGTGTAGTGAGCCGTGAAAATCAGGAAGTGTGAATTCTATCATTTCCTTCTTTGCAAGATTCCTTTGGCTATGCTGGGTCCTTTGCAATTCCATATGAATTTTAGAATCAACTTGTTTACTTCTACTGAATTATCAGTTGGGGGGCCGGGGATATAGCCCAGTGGCATAAGCACATGCCTGGCAAGCGCAAGGTCCTGAGTTTGATTCCCAGTACCAAAAAATAAATTATCAGTTGGGGTTCTGGTGAGGGTTGCAATATATATACATCAGTTTGGAGAATAGTGACGTCTTAATGTTAAATCTTATAATCCACGAACAAAGGGTGTGTTTCCAGTTTTTAGATCTTCAATTTTGTGGGGTTTTTTTCTTTTCACTTTAGTTATTTGATTTGTTTGTTTGTATGTTTGTTTGTGATAGAGTCTTGCTATGTATTTCAGGCTGGCCTTGAGCTCCTTGTATACCCCAGACTGGTCTTGAATTCATGGCCAACCTCCTGCCTCAGCCTCCTAAGTACTGGGATTACAGGTGTGCACCACCATACCTTGCTAGATTTTCTTTAATTTCTTTGAATAGTTTTATAATTTTGAGAATGTTTTAAGAGGCTCATGCTCTACCGACTGAGCTAGCCGGGCACTGGACTGTTTTAAACTCCTTTTGTTATATGTATTTTAGTCTTTTGATACTATTGAAGATGAAGTTATTTTCTTAACTTCCTAATTTTCAAATTGTTTATTTAGAAGTTGATTTTTGTATATTTATCTTGTATTCTGCAGCTTTACTGAACTCATTAGTCCTAACAGTTGTTTTTATTGGATTCCTTAGGACTTTCTATATATGAGATTATTTTTCATCTACAGAGATAGTTATATTCTTTCCTTTCCTATCTGAAAGCCTCTTGTCTCCTTTTCTTACCTAATTCCCTGGGCTATAACCCCTAGTACCACATTGAAGAGCCTAGAATAAAAATCCTGATCTTAAACAGGTAACATTCAGTCTTGGCTGTTTTGTATGAGGTTAGCTGTGGATTTATCATTATTGACTTTTATCAGGTTAAAGAAAGTATATGTGGCTCCTATCTTATTGAATGGTTTTTTGCCATGGGAGCATCTTGGATTTTGTCCAATGGGCTTTCCGAAGCATTTATTGAGATAGGTGATTTTTGCTTTTTATTCTATTGATGTGATGTATAATGACTATTGAATTAATATGAATTATTTGTAATGCATTCAGGATTTGTTTTGGTCCAGTAGAGTAAAGTAACAGATATAAACAACCGCTTATAGTTCTCTAGAGAAGTGGGTTCACCGTGCCAACAGAGGTGCATGGAGAGGAATTGAGATCACACAGGAGCCAAGGGGGAATCATGACACAGAAGCCCTAGTGTGATTTCCTTGGAGGGAAATGGGCAAGGCACCGTAGCCAAATTTGAGCAAGTTTAGCATTAGTTAATATGAATAATTTTGGTGGGCTCTGGGTTATGGGGGAGTGCTAGCTGTTCAATACTTGTGATTCAGGGCAGGGAAAATAGTGGCAGGTGACTTTGTATTTGTGGACTGTACTCAAAAGCCAGATTGTTTACGATCCCTGGGAATTTGATAGCTGTATTTCTAGCACTTGAGAGGCTGAAGCAGGAGTGTCATGAGTTAAAGGCCAGCTCTGGCTACGTAGCAAGACCCTGACTCGAAAACAAAAACAAAACAATAATTTTTTCCAATGTTGAACCAATCTTATATCCATAGGCTAAATCTCACTTGATCATGGTGCATACTTCTTTTATGTTGCTAGATCATAGTATTGTGTTGAGGATGTTTATGTACATTTCATAAAAGATACTGGCCTATAGCGGAGGATTTCATTATTTTTCTTTCTTTTCTTTCTTCTATGCAGTTTTCTTTCCTCCCCGTCCCCATGGCATGGGGGAATGAACCCAGAGCCTTAACACTGAGCTGTAGTCCCAGCTTTCTTTTTTTGTTGTTGTTGTTGTTTTGGGTTTTCTTGTTTTGTTTTCTTTTTAGACAGGATCTTTCTAAGTCACTAAGTTGCCCAGGCTGGGCTTGAACTTCCAGTCCTCTTGTTTCAGCCCCCCAGAGTGCAGGTGATACAGGAGAAATGTAACTCCCGACCTGTGAGATGTCGAAAATGCTGAGTACATGGTCCCACATGAATGAAGTCACAAACCAAAGAAGTTAGGAGAGTTTCATGAAAACAAGGAGGGGAGAAAAGTCCCTGGACTTCCAGAGGAGTCTTTTTTTTTGGTTTTTCTCCGGTACCAGGAACCAAACTCACGACCTTGCGCTTGCCAGGCAGGCTCTTTTGCCGCTGAGCTAAATCCCCAGCCCCCTTCCAGAGGAGTCTTGAATGGGTGGTCACCAAGGCCCATTTTCAGGAGTAATTTATACATAAAATCACATTGTAGGCAAAAACATGGATCACACTACAGTCAACCCACAGGATTACAAGTACAGCTGTTTAGCTAATATTGATGCAATCGGGAAATGAGTCCCGTAGCAAGCGTACATGGAAAGAACAAAGGCATTTTGGGGAAGGGAGGGGTGACTGATGTCTATCTGGACAGAGTGGACCAGGTGGTGCTAACTATAGTATAATTTCAACTTACCGTTTCTCCCTTAGGGAGCCACATAGCCCTGGCCACTCATCCTGAGGCCTGGCCTCCTTCAGCTGCACCTCCAGCCACAATTCTGATGCCTTTACTTTTTTGTGTGCTGATTTCTTTGCGGGCCCAGTCCCTCTCTGACTGTATATTAATTTCTATCTAAATTAGCTGCCTTTAATATTGGGATTACAGGCATGTACCACCACGCTCAAGTTATAACAACTTACTTTTCTTTTTTTGCTGTTCTTTTGAGACAGGATCTTGCTGGGTAGATTGGCCTTGAGCTCACTGTGTAGCTCAGGATGACCTCTAATTTGTGGAGATCCTCCTGCCTCAGCCTCCTGAGTGCTGAGATTACACATGTCTGCCACTAATTTGTGGAGATCCTCCTGCCTCAGCCTCCTGAGTGCTGAGATTACACATGTCTGCCACCATGCCCAGCTTAGTTTTATTTTCATGTGATATTTTTTTTCCTGGATTCATTATCAGAGTAATACTGGATTCACAGAGTAAATTGGAGGATGTTCCCTCCCCTTACATATTCTCGAACAGTTTGTGAAGTACTGGTATTGACTGGTCAAATTTGGCTCCCAGGCTGTCTAAGCCTGGCCTTTTCTTTCTGGGCAGTGTCTTTTCACTCTATCAGTGTCTTCTCTTGCTATTTGTCTATTTATACTGTTGCTCTTGTGTCAGTTTCAGTCTCTGAATGTTCATCTCATCTAAGAGGTCTAATTTGTTCATGTTCGTTTGTTCATATTATGCCGTTGTAATTCTTCTTCAAACATGGTTTCCTTTAGTGCTCTGTATGTGTTTCTAACAACTGAAGTCTTTTTCTGATACATCTTGCATCTGAAAGTTCTCAAAGATGGTTTGATTTTTTTCTCCCCAGTGTGTGGGTCACACTTTCCTCTTTCCTTGCATGCCTCACAATTTTTTTTTTTTTTTGAAACTGGAAATTTTAGATTGCATATTGTATCAACACAGGTTCTAGAGTCCGTCCCCTCCGCTGGGTTAGAATAATGAGAACCATTACCCGCCCCCCTCGCCTCCCCCTCCACGGCTCCCTAGGCGGGCACAGCTGCGGGAAGACCCCTGGCACCTTGGGATGACAGCGGTTTGGGCAGGGGTTCTCCTTTGTTCCTTGGACCATGCTCACCTGTTAACCCTCACTATTTGATGGCTGATTTTTATTTTCAAGCATGTCTTGGGGCATAAACTGTTTTACAAGTAAATTGAATCATTTTCTGATTCCTTAAAGGAATCCCTCCTGAGGCTGGTGTTGGACATTTTGTTCCAGGACACAAGGGTACTTTGCAGCTGTCACCTTCCCCGGTCTCCCCGCCCCCACTCTGAATTTTACCAATGTCTTGACTCTCTCCAGCGGCCTTCCATCACTACCTCCCCTTAAGCTCGGTCTTCTTCAAGCTCTTCCCCAAAAAGGTACTTTGGGAGGAGGTGCTAACACCGTGGGCCTCATGTCCCATTTATCCCCCCACCTCAAAACACAAAATCTCTGAACCATGGCTCTGGTGTGGGGTGTGCAGGCTCTGGTCCTTTGTCTCTGAGGGACACCCCTGCTCCAAGACCTGAGCACTCAGTGGAGGAGCTTGTCACCCTGGTGTGGAACCACCATCTCAGGATGGGGGACAAAGAAGAGAAGGACTTCAATGTTCACAGCATGCTATGACCAACTTAGAGCCCCCATTCTCTGAGTTAGGCAGAAGAGGGAGCCCCTGCCTAACCCAGGACTTAACCTCGGCAACTGAAGATGAGACAGAAGGAGGCGTGCTGATGTCCTGATCCTCCTGGGGTGAAGGACTTCCCCCTGGGATTCAGAACAGATTGGGGGCCTTGTGCTTTTGGCTGTAACAGCCCAGAGTGGAGTCTCTACCTTGGCGGGTCGCCAGGGGAAATGTGTGAAGTGATGTTGCTTCAAATACCACTAACTCTGTTTTCCTAATGAAGTCTGTTCTTGCTCTGTTTCTTTATTAGCTGTTTGTCCTTAGCATATTTCCAGAGACTTTCGATGGCTCTTTTATTATTGATAATTTTCACTAGTTTTAACTGAGAGTAAGGCAATAATGTTGGAAATGGGTCTCTTCACAGCTGTAGTCATTGCTATTACTATGTGTTGGAGACCCAGCTCTTCTCAGGAAGTTGATATGACTTGAGGCAAGGCCTTCAAACATTCAGGATTTTAGGAACCATCCTATGTCATATCAGCTGCTAAGAATAACACGATCTTGAAAACAAAATTGAATGAATGGTAGGTTCCTAGCTTAACCTCCTACTAGGTGTAAAGACTTGCAGAACAATTACCTTGGATAACAAGGAAAACTATGATTGACTCTGATTTTGTAATTTGACTATAGAGAGAGAAGAATTCTGGGAGCAAATGTGTGATTTCCATGCATTCCAGGACCACAACCACCATAGAAGACCCTAAGAATCCAGGGCATGTGAAGACATTTACTTTTGACCTGGCATATTGGTCTCACAATGGATTTCAAAAGGATAAAGATGGTGTCCTTATTTCAGCTGATCCTACTAGTAAATTTGCAAGCCAGGTAAATTGTTTTGAAACAATTTCAACAGCAAGTTCTTTTTTTTTTTTTTTTTGGTATTTTATTTTGCTTTGTTTTGTGATGTACTTTACACTGTGAGCACTTCAGTAATTTCATGCAGGTACATGTAAATAATTCCATATGAGAGTTTTATCTTAAATTTATTCCTTTTTTCTAAGATGAGTGTGAGGCCCAAAATGCAGCTTCTGTCCAAATAATTTTTAGACATTCAACTTAGTTGCCATGGCAATTGTGGGTATACCTTGAAAATGTTAAGCCAGTCAAATTAATTATATTTTGTCTCCCTGATCTATACAAAATAAGGAAAATTTATGAGACGCTCAGCATCTAAGAACTTGTATTTTATTGGACGTGTATTATGTGCTATAAATTATTGTGTCTTAAAGTTTCTTACAATTTTGTTTCTGGAGACAGACAAGTATGTGCCTTTGAATGTTGAGGGGTATATGAGAATAGTGTGTGTGGGATTCAACAGGGTACAAAGGAGAAGCGGTCATTTCAGTCTGGTCAGAGGATATTTTGGGGGCCATTTATTAAAAGGTATAATGCTTGGGTTTTTTGTTTTTTTTCCGGTACCTGGAACTGAACTCACGACCTTGCACTTGCCAGGCAGGCGCTGTGTCGCTGAGCTAAATCCCCAGCCCCAAAAGGTATAATGCTTGGACTATTAGGTAAAGACAAATAGGTACGTGAGAGGAACAGACAGAAAAAATTAAGGGAGAGAAGATGAACAGAACCTCAGTGGCCTCTGGAGGCTCTCTCACGCACTTCTGCAGTTGAAGTCATGGAAAGAGTAAGAGTAAGTAGACAAAAATAGTTGAAGAAATGATGACTAAGTTTTTTCCAAATTTGATGGAAACTATAAACCCACAGGCTTAATGAGTCCTAAGAAGAGTAAACACAGAGAAACTTAATGAGTCCTGTTTTAATTATATTGCTGTAATCCAGAGATTATAAGAAAATCTTCAAAATGACAAAGGAAAGAACACAGAGTAACACAAGTGACAGCAGACCTCAGAAGGGTCCAAGCCGGAAGACAACGCAGTCCACTACGCCACCTAGAATTCTATGCACAGCAGAAATGATGTTTTCATAACAGTATAAAATAACATTTTTTTGTGGAAAAAATCCAAGCCCATCCTGAAAGGAATGACATTGGTTTACACTTCTTTCTGAATCTCCGTAAGGTCTGACTTCTCACCCTTCGTGGAGTGTTGTATCCCGTTGTGTGTCATGCAGCCTCTGACAAACGCCATTATCCACCTCCCACGCAGTCATGCATGAGAGGGGAAAAGGCAAACATTAATATGACCACAAAACTCCCAGCTCTCAAAGCCCCTGAAAGGACCTCATGAACATCGGGATATTCTCTGACACCTTTCAGCAATCAAGAAAAAATAAAGCAGAGGGGTAACTCACTAATGAACCACGTGTGGCAAAATAGAATTATAAAATTCTCAATCCAACACACAGCAGGAAACAAAAGAGATAAGTAGAATGAGATAAGTAGAATACAAATCATGTCAGATTTAATGCTATGTTAAATATTATATTAAATATAAATAGTCAAAATATGCCAGTTAAGTGGTACTGTCAGATCAGATAGAAAAAGCAGGGGGCCGGGGATATTGCCCAGTGGCACAAGCCTGGCAAGTGCAAGGTCCTGAGTTCAATTCCCGGTACAAAAAAAAAAAAGAAAAAGCAGGCTCCAAACATATCTGCCTATATGAAACCTGATTTAAATATAAAGGAAGATATAGATATATGTCGTAAAAATACTAAGAAAAAGAAAACTAGATAGGGCACATTTACATCACACAAAGGAGACTTCAGAACAATGAAGAGCAATCTCTTTAAGAAAATACAACCATACTACATGGATATGCACCTAACAACTGAAATTCAAAGTCCATGAAGTCAGAACCAGTAGAAGTGGAAGGAAGTATAAACAAGTCTATTATAATGTCTTGTGATTTCAACACTCCTATCTTAGTAACTAATTTTAAAAAATCAATAATTTTATAGAAGACGGAGAAAATGCTATTCACCTAGTTGATAATCTCTTATAGAACACTCAGTCACAGGACTACGCATTCTTTTTAAGTGCAAATAGATGTATTCATCTTCATGATAATAGACCATATTCCAGATCATAAAACTAGTCTGAATAAACATAAAATGATTGAATCGTGTTATTCTCTGACCACAATGTAATTAAGACAGAAGGAAATAAGAGGAAGGTGTTTGGAAAGTGACAGACTTCTAAATCATTGATAGTACACGCAGGAAATCACCAGGGAAATTGCCACTGTTCAACTGTGTTCCCCCGCGCTCTTGTGGGGCAACTTTATTCCCGGTGGGACAGTGCTGAGGTGCGAAGTCCTGCATGCCAGTTAGGGGATCTGTGCCACTGTCGTGGGCGCGGGTTCCTTAGAAGGGTGAGCTGGGTCCACTTTCCTTTTCTTTCTGTCATTCCCCCGCCCTCTCCCCTTCCACCAAGGAGGCCTCTCCGATGCTGCTGGCCCACTGAGCATGCGCTTCCCAGCCTCCAGACGTGTGAGGCAACACGTTTCTGTCCATTAATTTTCCAGTCTGCGGGGTTCTATTATAGCATCACACAACAAACTCAGACAGAAATTAAAAAATATTTTCAACTGAACGAAAATCACAACACCTAGCAAAATTTGTGGGACGGACCTGAAGCAGGTCTTAGAGGAGACTGCACTTACATTAGAGAAAAATAATCTCAACTCCATATTATAAGCTTCTTCCTAAAATTTTGGGAAAAGAGAAGAAATTAAACAAGTGAAGCAGAAGAATCAAAAATAATAGCAGTAAGAATTAATTCAACATGGAGTATAAAGCAATGGAGAAAAATTATTGAAACCAAAATCTGTTTCTTGGAAAAGATAAATAAAATTGATAAACGCCTAGCAAAATTGATTCAAGAAAAAAGGATATAAAATATAAAGATCAGAAATGGAGACGTTACTATAGCTATTTATAGGATAATTGGAGAATATTAGTGCTAATATGTTCATCAGTACAGTGAACATGTGCTACTGAAGTTCACTCAAAGAAATGGACATCTCATGCAGCCCTATATCCATCAAAGAAATTAAAATTGTAATTAAAAACCTCACAGAGAAGACTATAGGCTTAGATGCCTTCTCTGGTGCATTCTTCCAGAGGAAGAAGTAATGAGATTTGTTTTTAAAAACCTTTTACACGACAAAAGTAACACTTCCCATCAAATTCTTTTGAGGCCAGTACTGTCTTATACCAAAAATAGCCAAACATATTACAAAAATATGATAGGCCAATACCTTTTCTGTACATAGGCACAAATATTAATAAGATAATTTTAGTAAACAATTGAAAAATATATTTTTAAATGGCAGTTTTTTCTAGGAATATAAGACTGACTTAACCTTTGAAAGTTAATGTAATTCATCTCCAAATCAGAATATAGGAGACAAATATATGTTACTGACTGTAGAAAAATCACTTTACCAAATTTAACACCCAAGTATAATTTTAGAAACTGTCAGCAATCTTGAACTAAAAAGGAAATAGAACTTTGAAAAATACGAGTTAGAGCACATTTGCTGGAGATATATTATGTTCTCCCTATGACTGGGAACAAAGAAAGGTTATACATTCTTTTCATTTCTAGATGATATTTACTACAAATCCCAGCCAAGGCAAGTTATCACAGTCAGTAAGTGTGCTTAAAAATTAATATATATCCTCCAGGTATGGTGGTGCATGTTTGTAACCCCAGAACTTGGGAGGCTGAGGCAGGAAGATCGCCATGAGTTTGAGGCCAGCCTGAGATACATAGTGAGTTCAAAGCCAGCCTGAACTATGTAGTGAGATGCTGTTTCAAAAAACAAACAAGAAAAAGTTAATGCACACACAAAAAATCAATAGTATTTGTCTATGTGAGCAATAAACAAATGAAAATTGAAATTTTTAAACATTTCCAGTTGTATCAAAAGTGTGAAATTTTTAAGGATAAATTTAGCAAAATGTGTGCAAAAACTGTACAGTGGATACTTACAAACATTAGTGAAACTAGGATGTAAAGGAATCCAAAGGTCTACATTTTTAGGAAGTTCAATTAATCAATAGATTGAAAACAATCCCAATCAAAATAGCAGCAGGCAGTTTTTATAGAAATTGACGTTAGCTATTTCAATAACTTACATGGAACTGAAAAGGATTTAGAATAGCCAAAATTATTTTGCAAGAGAATTAAGTATGAGAAGTTAAAACCCTCTATAAAATTATGTAACCAAGATAGGACGGTATTAGCTTTAAGGTTGACATTTAGATCAGTGAAACAGAACAGTGTCCAGAAATAGACTCCCTCTTGTTTTCCCGGTTCTGGGGATCTAACTTAGGACCTTTTTTCTGAGTTACATCCTCAGATTTTTTTTTTAATGTTTTATTTTGAGACAGGGTCTTGCTAAATCACCCAGTTGTCTAGGGTAGGCTCAAACTTGTGATTCTCCGGCCTCAGCCTCCCAAAGTGCTGAGATTATGGATGTGTGCCACCATGTCTGGCTCTGATTTTCTTTTTTTTTGCACTTTTTTTGAGACAGGGTCTCACTATGCAGTTCAGGCTGGCCTTGAGCTCACTTTGTAGCCCAGGCTGGTCTCAAACTCACAGTGATCCTCCTGACTCATTCTCCCAAGTGCTGGGATTATAGGTGTGTGCCACCACGCCCAGCCCTGGCTCTGATTTTCTACAAGGGTGCTTTAATGGGTCAGATAGTGTCCCCATCACCACCAAAATTCACGTCCACTTAGAACTCAGAACATGACATTAACTGAAAACAGGATCTTTGCAGATATAAATAGTTAAGATGAGGCCATACTAGATTAAGATGTGTGCTAAATCCAATCTTTACAAGAAGAGGGACAGTTGGACTTTCAGGCACAGAGACAGCCCCATGTTGACACTGGACAAAGCAATTAGACAGGTGCCACTGTGATGCCAGGACTGCTGGGCGCTGCCCTCAGCCGGGAAGAGGTGAGGGAGAGTTCTTCCCTAGAGCCCTCAGAGAGACCAGGGCCTTACCAGCATCTTGAGTTTAGACTCTCGTCTCTAGAACTGTAAGAGAAGCATTTCTGCCGTTTTTAGGCATCCAGTTTATAATATAATCACATTTAATATAAGCCATTTCAGTGAATGATGGGCCACATATAGGGCAAAAGTTGCAAAAGATTTTAATGGAGCTGAAAAATTCCTATTGCGTAGGGAGGTCCTAGCTGTCCCAGTGTCCTAGGGTAACGCATTACTCATGTTTCTGTGATGATGATGATGGCTACAAGAAGAAAAGCCTGTGCTGCTAGTCATATAAATGTATAGCAATATAATTACGTACAATATATAACCCTTGATAAATTATACTAAGTGACTGTTATTGCTTTACATATTTACTATATTATACCTGATCATCTTTTTGTTTTTTTTTTTTAAGACAGGGTCTCACTATGTAGTTCAGGCTGGCCTTGAACTCACTATGTGGCCCAGGCTGGCCTCAAACTCACTATGATCCTCCTGCCTCAGCTTCCCAAGTGCTGGATTATAGGCATGCACCACCATGCTCAACTTTTTTGTCATTATTTTAGAGTGCGGGATCAAACCCAGGGCCTCACCCTGGCAAGTGCCCTACCATGCCCCAAGCCTCAAACTCCTCCTCTTGAAGTTTCTACCACCCCCCAAAACACAGTGGGACCAAGCCTTTTAACACAAAATCTGAGCTACAGCAGTCCATATGGATATAGACATGCATTGGAGAGATGCTTCAGAACCACTAGATCTGACAAAAAAAGAAGAGAGCTCACCCAGAGTGGGCTAAAATGAGTGCTGGTATTTTGTGCTATGATTGTTTTGGTTAAGAATTAAGAAGTAGAAAATGCTTTGACAGGTCTCAGTGCTTTGATTTTTTTTTTTTGCTAGTTGCTTAATTTTAAAGACCCAGCCATGTTTTGTTAAGGCTATAAATAGACAAATTCACTACTGATGGATATGAGGCAGCTCAGGGTGCACCTGATGTGGGCTGTGGATGTGAACGAGTTGGCCTTTCTTTTATTTATTTATTTTTTTTTTATTTTTTGGTTTTTCTCCGGTACCGGGAACCGAACTCATGACCTTGCGCTTGCCAGGCAGGCGCTTTGCCGCTGAGCTAAATTCCCAGCCCCTGAGTTGGCCTTTCTAATTGGCAAATCCCTTTTTGGTTTTCAGTTTTATCCCAGTTTTATCATCTGGGTTGTGCTTTGATTGGGTTGTGTGATACTAGTTAAGGTGGAGTTTATTAAAGCCACAATATTTGTTAGACTTCAAGGGTACTGTGAGAAGTAAGGGAGCATAAGGATACATGCCACTGGCTTTGCTGGCTATGACCCCTGTCATTGTCTTTCCAGAGAGATGTTTTCCATGACATTGGGAGGGGGATTCTGGACTGTGCATGGCAAGGCTACAATGCTACTCTCCTGGCCTACGGACAGACTGGTGCCGGAAAGAGCTACTCCATGATTGGGTTTGGTGCAGACAAGGGTATAATTCCAAGTGTGTGTGAAGAGCTCTTTCGAGCAATTGAGAAGCAGGAGAGAAATCAAGAATATCAGGTAGGCATTATTCTAAAATCTCTTCTTTGACATGTTTTTCATTTTGAGGCCCTTCCCCAAATGGAAGTTTTCAGCACTTTCTACTTCAGGTTTTGATGTCATTTTTAGATTTGAGTTTTTATCCCCCTATACTGACTATTGTAAGGCCTCAGGCATGCTAAGCATACACTCTACCACTGAACTACACCCCTCAACCTCTGTGTTAATTTTCCATACCAAAACATTTGTATGTTTACAAAGCATGTTTTAGGCAAAGATGTTGAATTTGTCAAGTTCTATAGAGGCAAACCCAAGGACATTTTTAGTGTTATCTTTTCAGTGCCAGGGATGAAATCCAAGGCCTTGCACATGTGAGGCCAGTGCTCTGCCACTGAACTACACCCCAGGCCTGAGGATACAGCTTTAAAAGTCACTTTAGGTGTCATAGGAACAGGCCATTGAATTGCTGACACTAATAAGGAGTTATTCTTGAAGTCATAACACAAACCTCACCTAACCAAAGTTTATGGATTCCTTTGCTGCCTTCTTCTACCACAGTGGTTGACGCATTCTCATCTAAATTTATTTGTTTTATTTCTAAATGAAGAATGTTAGTGGATTAGCTTTTTGTTTTGGGTGCTGGGAATTGAACCCAGGACCTTATTCATGGTAAACCCACATTCTACTACTGAGCTACACCAAGGCTTTAAGAATAGTAGTTTTTTCTTATTTGTCCTACTATAATTTCTTTTCTTTTTTTTTTTTTTTTTGTTTGTTTTTTCTTCCAGTACTAGGAATCGAACTTAGGACCTTGCATTTACCAGGCAGGTGCTGTGCTGCTGAGCTAAATCCCCAGCCCCTACCTACTATAATTTCTTATTTGCTCTGGCACAGATGATTCAAGATTCAATTTTAGATCCAGGGAAGGTTTGTGGTATTGTCAAATGGCTAATGTAACCATTAACATGATTAGCCTGAAATATGACAATAATATGACAATACCTGTAAGCATAGTATCTCAATGGCAGAAGAAATTAAATTGGTATCATGAAAATTCAAAAGTGCATTCTCATTTTTCATCTTATTTTTCTGATTTTTTTTTTTTTTTGGCATTTTAAGACAAGATCTCTCTATGCAGCCTTAACTGGCCTTGAACTTGTAGTTCTTCTGCATTAGCCTCCCAAGTGTTGGGATTTTCTGATTTTAAAAGGAATGTGTTTAAATTATAGCATAGAAATTACTCATAATCTCATCACCCAACTAAACACCTGTTCTCCCCCCTCCAAGACTGAATCTCAGGCCTTTGCATTGAGCTATATCTTCATTCCTTTTTAATTTTTTATGTTTTATTTTAATGCAGGGTCTCACTAAATTGCTAAATTTCCCAGGTCAGGTTTGAACTTGTGAGCCTCCTGCCTCAGCTTCCCAGAGTGCTGGGATTTCAGATGTGTGCCATTATGCCCCGTTTCTTAAATTTTTTAACACAGTGTCTTGCTAAGTCAATTTGAGCTGGGCTTGAAGTCACTATGTAGCCTAGGCTGGCCTTGAATTCATGGTAATCTTTCTGTCTCAGTCTCCCAAGTGGTGGGATTACAGGTGTGTGCCACCGCACCTGGCAGGCTTCTTGTATTTTTAATTTAAAAGTTTTTAGTGTAATACAAGTGCAGTTTAAGAACTCAAATACTCAAGAGAAAGGAAAACATATGTCCACATAAAAACTTATACATGAGTAGTCCACAGAAGCATAGTCACAAAAGCCAACAAGTACAACCCAAATGTCCATCTGATGATGAATAACAAATAGAGTGTGGTATATCCATATAGTGGAATATTATTCAGCCTTAAAAAGGAATGGAACTTTAGCACCCATTACAGGGACACAGCTTGGAAATATTATGCTAAGGGAAAAAAGCCAGACACACAAGGTCATGTGTTACTTGATTGTATTTTTATGAAATGGTCAGAAACAGAGTCTATTTAGGTAGAAAGATTAGGGCTGGGGAGTGGAGAGGAGACTTTAGAGCATGGGGAGTGGCCTCTAATGGGTTTCTTTGCAGAGGGCAATATTTTCTCAGCATGCACTGAGGTGATGCTTGCACAGCTTTGTGAACAAACCACCCCTCAGTATCCATGGGGATATGTTCCAAGACCACCATCACCACCGCCTGCATGGGTACCCAGATCTGTGGAGCTTCAGTCTCTTATTTCAGTAGCATCTATTTCATAGAATCTATGTACATCCTCCCACATATTTTAAATCGTGCCTCAATTACTTACAGTAACACAATACAATGTAAATGTTGTGCTGCCCGGGCTAGGGAATAATGCAAGGGAAGAAGTCTGTCCGTGTTCAGGACAGATGCAGTTTCTTCCAACTATTTTTGACCCATAGTTGATTTGACCCACAGACCTGTGGGTTTGCACTGCCGTATGGATCCTAAACTCCACTGAATCATAACTTTAAGTGGGTGAACGGTACACAGATATTTCAATAAAGCTGTTTTAAAATCCACTCAAACAGTACTGAAAGCCTCATCTCATGGAAAACACCAGCTTCTTGCCATCCCTTTCTTCTTCCCATTTTTCCTAGTTCCCATCTCCAGCTCCTTAGCTATATGCCCTCTGTCTAGCTCCATATTTAAATATAGCATTGTCCTTTCTCCTCTTAAAAAGCCTTTGTGGATAGTGTAGATCATCTTTCCAACATAGTAGAAGACAATTTAACTCTGCCACACCCACAGCTCCCACCATGATCCTTTTTCTCTCACCACTCTTGCATAGTTAAATTATAAAAATTTTTTATTACAAATCTACACAGTAAGTTTCCAACTTAGGAATATTTGGGTTGTGCTAGGATGTGCAAAGCAATAACCATGGAAACAAAAGTGAACATAATTGAGAGATTGGACCAAGGCAAAAAGATGGTATACATTGCTTGTTCTTATAACATGAATTGTTCAACCACTGGCACAATTCTGAAGAACAAGGACAAGATCATGGGACATGTGGGGTCTGCTGTGCAGTGAAGTCACTGTGTCAGACTTATACACAAGTCTGAGTTAAAAACATTCTCCCAGCATGGGACTCATTTGTAAGTTGGGGGCTTACTGTAGTAATTAATACTTTAAATTTATGGTGATTTCTATCTGTGCAAATATTGTTTACTGCTGAACCAAGTAATGCATATATCCTTTGTGTTCTTTGTTTTTCTTGGAGTTTTTAGTTGCCTTTGACTTTTGTGTTATACCTATCTTTTATAAGCCTGTTTCCTAAATGCTCTAAATCCCTGTCATATGCTCTTTAGTAATGTTTTCTATACTCTCAATCACATCAGTTTCCTTAATTCCATTGGTTCTCTCCATTTTTCTTGAGAAGGAGGGTTGTATTCTTCTTCTATGGTCTCAAGCAGTGTTTCCCCAGGTTTCTTGCAAATGCAATTCTGGAACTTTACTTCAGCATCATTCTTTTTTCCCTTCTGGCTCTTAGATATAATATATTCCTATTTTTGGCTTATTCTCTCCTTTTGCTGCAATTTTCCCAGAAAAGGTACATCTGTCGTATATTTGTTTGCATCCTCAGTGCAGCAGAAATATCTTTTCTTACCATCACACTTGCAGTGTTCCCAAAACAGAATTGTAGCTCTTTCATACTGAACTTCTTTCCATTATCTTTTAAATTCCAATGTTACAGCTGAGAAGTCTGGTGCCACTCTGATTCCCACTTTCTATGTGTGATTTTTTTTGTGATCACTCTCTTCAGTAGTTTTTAGGATATCCTCTTTTTTTCTTGATGTCCTCGTGTGTCTTTTCTCATTCATCATACTGGACACTCAGGGGGCCCTTTACAATGTGGAGATTCCTGTCCTCCGATTCTAGGAAACTTTTCAAGTATTGCTTCTCTTACCATTTTCTCCCCTCTGTTTCTTTTGTTTTTCATTTCTGGAAATTCTAATTGGATTGTGAACCTCATGTCTTGGAATTTTATTATCTTTTAGCACCTAATTTTCATTTCTTGGTCTTTTTGTTCTGCATTCTGAAAGATCCCCTCAACTCTATTCTTTTACATTTTTATCTTGGCTGTCATTCATAAATTTAATTTACAAATACTCTTGCTTATTCTCTGTCTTTTTAAAAATAAAATCATTTTTGTGGATTGTCTCTTTGAAGCTATTAATTGTAGCACTTTAAAAAATGTTGTCTACACATTGCCAGTGTTCTGAGTTCCTCTTTTCTACATGTTTGTTTTGATCTCTATCATATTAGAGACTTTCCTTGTCTGCTACCTTTGGCCATTTGGCCGGTTTTACATGAAACACTCTGAAGCTGGTTGGAAGCTCAGTGGCAATGAGAGCTGATTGGCAAACTTACCACAGGGCAACCTGCAGACAAGCTGGCTTTTCCGTGGGTGCAGGGTAGCAGATTTCAGACCTCTTTTTCTGAACTAAAAACACTCAGATTTTCCCAGTTCTGCTTAAGAGGTACCAGCAAGGCTAGCAATAGTCCAGAACCATGAGAGGATAAAGAACAATCTTTCCCTCTACATCTCGTCAGAACGAGGGTGAGCAGTTGAGACTGAAGCACCTATACATACTGTTCCATGTCTGTTTTAAATTTATATCGAGAACTTCTCCAATGTCATTAAAAGTACTTGAGAACCCATTGCCTGTTGAAATAGGGCTTCACTATATTTGATATAAGCTTTTCTGTTTGTTGGACATTTCTGTTGTTTCCATGTCATGTTTTCCCCTTTTAACAGAGTATTTACTTGTACTGTTCTCTATGCAGGTTACATTCAGTATGCTGGAGATTTACAATGAACAGGTAACAGAGATTACCTTTTTTCTCTCTCTTTTTTTTTTTAGGGGTGAGGGGGCAGAGTTGAGGATCAACTCCAGGGCCTTGCACCTGCTAAGCATGCGCTTAACCTTCAACTTATGCTTCTAGCATTAGAGATTATATTTTCTGACAAACCCAAGTGAATTTCTGCATCCTAATAACCACCAGGAATTCCTCATCCTTCAGATAAGCGCTTTATCCTGGAACTGTCTCTCCAGCTCATGTTAGGTCCTTCTATGTTCAGCCACCTCAGTGGCATGTATGGTTTTCCTCCTTCCACTCCATCTTTCATTCCTTCCTTTCTTTCTTGTTGGCAGTGCTGGAAGTAGAACTCAGGGCTTAACACATGCTAGGCAGTGCTCTACTATGGAGCTGCACCTCTAGGCCTTTTAAATTTTTTTTATTTTGAGACAAGGTCTCACTAACTCACTAAGTTGTCCAGGCTGGGCTGAAACATGTGACCCTCCTGCCTCAACCTCCCAGAATGCTAAAATAGGGCAGTTATCTGACTATAGCCATGCTCTGCTCCTCACTGGACAAGCTGAGACAAGGATGGCTGTGTCCTGACCTCTCCTGGGCTGGGGTAGAACTTGTGTGGACCGCAGCTACCTCTGGCTTGCTTGAATGTGCTGCTTGCTTTATGCTTCCTCACTGTCACTGCACAGCGAGATACTTTCTCTTCCCTTGGGCTGACTCTTCTCCATTGCTGAGTCACATAAATGTTCCTTCCATTCTGCTGTCTCCCCACTTTCCCGAGCCAGAGTTTCTAAAGTCAGACAACTGTGGATACTGAGAATCTTGTCCCCTCCGTGCTCAGTCTTGATTATGGTCAGCCAGCTCTTTGGGGTGCTCCTGGCAGCATTCCCTGAGTGCTATGTGTTAGGGTCTGTGTGGACAACGATGACCTTTGCTTAGGAATTTGCAGTTTCATTGAAGTACTTAAAAATAATAAGCCATTTCTAAAGTCTTCTAAATTAATTTTTAAAATTAGGCTTCTGGTTGCACTAGTTACAACTGATTTTCCTTATCTTCTTGATTAACCATTTCCCTGTTTCTTACTTAGTTCATTTATGAGGTTGTCTGGTAGCTACAGAAATTCTTTATTTTATTTTATTTTATTTTTGTCTTTTTGAGACAGGGTCTTGCTATGCAGTTAGGCTGGCCTTGAGCTCACTTTGTAACCAAGGCTGGTCTCAAACTTGCAACGATCCTCCTGCCTCAACCTCTCCAGTGCTGGGATTACAAGCATGCACCACCACGCCCGGCAGCCAGAAATTTAGTATTTACTCATTCATCCAGTAAATATTTTGAACACTTATTATATTGTAGGCAGAGATAGAGCAGTAAAGTTTTCTTGAAATTTACATTGTTTCTTCTTTTCTACAGATAAGGGATTTGCTCTCTAGGACCAAAAAGCCCGGGGGGTTAAAAGTCAGGGAAGATCAGCACCTGGGCTTTTACGTGGAAGGCCTGAAGTCTGTGCCTTGTGAGAACTACGCACAAATTGAAAAGCTGATGGAACAAGGAACAAGAATCAGGACCACGGCATCAACCAACATGAACGCCAGCAGCAGCCGCTCCCACATGGTCACCACCATTCGGTTCAAGCAGGCGAGTGCAGTGACTGCCCTAGTCTCGTCTCTCCGTAGGAGCGCCCTCTGCCAAGGTTCCCAGTGGCATCATGTGATGGGGGTTATAGAATCCTTCCAGATCTGACCTGTGGGTTAAGGTGGCCATTTCTAAACTGTAAGGTCAGAAACAAGGAAAAGTGAGGTATCTGCTCCTCACCCCCACCAACATCCATGGCCCGTCCTGGCCTAAGTTAGTCCATTACAGATAGTGAGGTAATCCTACAATCTACCAGACCCCCAAAATGCCCATAGTTGGCTGTTTTCCCTCAAGTAAAGTCCATGCTCTGAGGAAAAAATTTTGATCCTACATTGACCCGGGAGTAAACTGTGAAAATTTTAGAGTGACTCCCTGGTTTATCTTGAAGAATTATGTTAGAAACAGATCCATGTATCCCCAGTACGAGTCCAAGCTTTCAGAGCCTTGTGCCTTGGGCCCCACAAGATACTGCAGTACCTTTTTGACCAATACCAAGATAAATTCCTTGGAACCAAGTAAGCCATTAAGTAAACTAACACTCTACTAAGTGTTTGGAACAAACATTCCACTAAGTAAAATCTTTGGTAAACTAGAGTGGACTTTTCTCCTCCACATTCCTCGGTGAGTATCAGGGAATGATCTACACAGTAGTCTCAGTTTGATCTAGAAGTGATTATTCCAAATTCTGGGTGAACATACAGCTAGCAATGAGTGTACCACCTCAGTCCTCCAAGTTACAGTACCAGCAATAAATAAAATGGTAATCAGTGAAAATTACCTTGCACTCACCAGGGATAATGAACAAATACTGGACTATGTCCCACTCTCACTTAACAGTTCTAAGACCTTTGAGAAATAACTTAGTCTCTGACTTTGGTTTCCTGTTCTGTAAAATGGGATGAAGAGTTTCTACCCAGGAAAGTGTGGAGGTTTAATTGAGATACTGCACTTTAAGGAATTTTGTAAACTTATAAGTGCTATTCACTTGCCTTTACAATGTTAGTAAATGGCATAAACTTTATATATGGGGAAACTATATGAGGGCCAGGCCTCTTAGCACTTGCCTGTAACCCCAGCTACTCAGAGGTGCAGGCAGGAGGATGGCAAGTTTGAGGCCAGCCTAGGCAAATAAGTGAGACCCTGCCTTTAAAAAAAAAAAATTAAAAAGAGCTGGAGATGTGGCTAAGCTCTAGAGCACCTGCCTAGCATGTTCAAGGCCCTGGGCTCAAGCCTCACTACCAAAAAGCAAACTATCAAAAAACACATATATATATATGGTTTTTAACTTCTTATTTTAGGGGCAAGGAAAGAAATCAGCTGAATATTCAGCACCATGCTGCCACACTCTTTAGTGGCATCAGCAGAACACCTCACACTGCATGCCAGGCATGTGTGAGATCCATTGCATCTATTACCTTGGACCCCACTCCCCACATGTCAATAATGTAGTACTGTTACCATTCTTCAGCTGAGAGCTGACACACAGAACAGTTCAGTAGCCTGCAAGACAGCCTGTAGAATTCTAAAATTTATGTTCATTTTACCACAGGGGTATGCAACCCTGAATGGTTACTTATTTTGCAGATTTCACATGACAGCGTGTATTTTTGGAGTTTATTGATGAGAGATGTACCAGAACTATCACTGGTATCCAATGATGCTTACAAAAGAGCTTTGCAGAAATGGAAAGGGACAGTGAGGCTGTTGGGCCTGGTCATACAGTACCGTAAGATGCCGTTATAAAGAGGATTTCAAATGAGAAACTTTTTCTGTTTGAACTACAGTTAGAAGAACTACGTAAGCATGTAGAGTAGGTTGACTTCTGACGCAGCACACAGCACTTTAATAGACCACCTGGGTGGATTTTTACAGGTTTTTCTAGACAGAGCTCTTACCAAGCAATCCAGCATCAATTTGGTGGATTTAGCAGGAAGTGAAAGACAGAAATCTTCAGGATCTGAAGGAGATAGACTGAGGGAAGGATCACGAGTTAACTTGAGTTTAACCACTTTAGGAAATGTTATCAGGTATGTAATCGGTGGACAGGCACTAATTATTTCTTGGTTGCACACAGTGGTGCCCACCTCTAATCCCAGCTCAGAAGACTGAGGCAGGAGGATCTCAAATTTAAGACCAGCTTGGGTGGTTTAGCAAGACCCTGCTCAAAACAAACAATTAGTTGCTATGAAGTTCATGTAATTCAGCTGACCTTGAACTTGTGGCCATCCTCCTGCCTCAGCCTCCCAAATGCTGGGATTACAAGCATGAGCTCGGACATGAGGCATAATCTTTTTTTCGTCAGCTACTTTAAGCTGTTTTTGGTATTCTCTGATTTTGCCATCATTGTCTTCATTGAGCCTCCTGGGACTTCACAGCTCTGTGTGTGATTTCCATCAGTTCTGGAAAATTCTCAGTATTATATTTCACATATCACCTCCATCCGTGTCCTTTCTTCTTTTCCCTTCTGGGAGCTTCATTGGACTATTTGGGTCTTCTCGCTCTTTCTTCCCTGTTTCTTACCCTTCCTGTCTTATTTCCCATTGCTGTGGCCCTGGGCTGCCACCCAGATAATTTCTTCTGAACTAATTCACTAATTCCAACTACCCCAGTGTCTAATCTCCTGTTAATCCTAACCATGGTGTTTTTTCATTTTTGTTCTTCTTTTCTAAAAGATCACCATCTTTGTTTTCCAATAAATTGTCTTAATTTTATAAATTTCTTTTTCCCTTCTTGTATTTATAATTTCTTACAAATGAGATTTCCTTTTTTCTTTATTCCTTCAATGCCAGCACTGCCTTTTGCTTTGCTTTGCTTTGCTTTGCTTTGCTTTGCTTTGCTTTGCTTTGCTTTGCTTTGTTTAGCATTGTTTTGTCTGAGGTGGGGTCTTGCTATGTGGTCCAGGCTGACCCCAAACTCCTGGGGTTCAAGTGATCCTCCTGCCTCACCCTCCCAAGCAGCTGGGGCTACAGGTGTGGTCGCCTCACCAAGGCCCACACTGCCTTCTTTGCAGTCCCCTGGAGCAGGGTGGCAACGTTTCATCCCCTCTCCTATTAAGGAAGTATGCACAAAAGACAAGAAAAAGACTTCCTGCCACTCCTGGATCCTGTCTTCACACTACCAGTCCTGCACAAATTAACGTGGCAGCCCCTTCATGGTTTTGTGTGTTAGCTTCTTGGTCCCAGCTTCCCTCTCTGTTCTTTGATTTCTCCAGCACTCCCAGAGAGGGAGTGGCAGCCCGTCCTCTCTTGCTCTGGCATCTCTGCAGGAAGTGTCCCTGCTCTTCTGTGGTATTATCGGGTTTACAGGGGCCAAACAGGATTTATGGGGTGTTCCTGAGTGACCCCCAGGGAGGCAGGTTTCTTCCTGATGCCCTCTTCTCAGCTACTATTTGCTTTCTTTCCATCCAGTGCTCTGGCTGACGCTGCGCTGAGGAAGAAAGTCCCGCACATTCCCTACCGAGACTCTGTCCTGACCAAACTGCTCCAGTCAGCGCTGGGTGGGAACAGCAGAACTACTTTGGTAAAAACAATTTCTTACCACATTTTACACTGACTTAGTCATCATGGCTACTGATATTGTCACTGTGATTAAAGTTCTTCTCAGTTCACCCATAACAGCACTTCGAAGTGACCTGCTGCGCATGTACCTCCTCGCACGTTACCTCGCACCCCCTGGTGCCTTTTCTTCTAGTGTTCAAGTGAAGCTTTCTATTTCTAACTCTAATTGTTAATTTATTCTTTTCTGTAATTTTCAGGAACATCTATTATGTTTTGTTTTTGCAGTGCTGGGGATAGAACCCAGGGTCTGGTGCGTGCTAGGCTACACCCGAGCCTGGAACATATATTACTTTCACTACCAGAAAAAACTAATAATTTAGTACCTACCCCTGGCATTGTCGTGCTAGTCTCAACCGGCAGTCACTTCGTGGCGAGGTTGGAGATCAGTTCTGTACGAAGCAGAAGCACCAGCTGGAGAATCACTGAGTTTGTCATCTCAGCAAAACTCTAGGCCGTCAGCACGGAGTGCCTGCCCTGTCCACGGAGTGCGTGGACTGAGTTAAAATGAGGGCTCTGCACCAGCTGCAGAGAGGGACAAACCCAGGCAAACTCTGCATCCTAGGGAAGAGAAAAAACGCCCTCTCCTGGTACTTGGGAGGCCTCCTCTCTCCACAACTTCACAGTATAACACTTCCTTCATCTCTTAATCTTGCTTATTTTAAAAACTTTGAAAGTTATTGGTTTATCAGTTACCCGTGGGGGGTCCTTCGACCACCCCTCAAGAACGGGAAATAAAACTGTGCCCAAGGGGCTGGGGGTTTAGCTCAGCAGCACAGTGCCTGACCCGAAAGTGCAAGGTCATGAGTTCGATCCCTGGTACCGGAAAAAAACTAAAAAAAAAAAAAAAAAACTGTGCCCATAAGGGCTGGGATGTAGCACTCTGATACAGCCCTGGCCTAGCATGCCTGGAGGCCTGAGATCACCCTGGCACTGCGCACCCAGCAGCAGCAGCAGCAGCAGCACGAGGCCCACACCACACCCTCTGATTATCGAACCGGTCTAAGTAGGTGTGCACAAAGTCACCGGAGACTGTGAGCCCAGCAGGGCAACGTCTGGGCGGGCACATCGGCAAGATTACACCTGCAAGACTGGAAAGGGCTGACTAAAAGCGTTAGTGTATTTTTACATTTTGGTTTTTTTTTGGTTTTTCTCTGGTACCGGGAACTGAACTCACGACCTTGTGCTTGCCAGGCAGGCACTTTTGCCGCTGAGCTAAATCCCCAGCCCCGCGTTAGTGTATTTTTAATTATTGTTGTTTTTGTTTGAGGTTTTAAGTGCTGGGGATTGAAGGAAGGACCTTGTATAGACTAAACACGTGCTGTATCACCGAGCTGCACTCCAGCCCCCATTACAATGATTTAACAAAGAAGGTTAGGGGGAGGAGGAGAGAGGTGATCACTGATCATCTCAGGAAGCAAATAAAACGGGGATTCTGCAAGGCCAGCCTCCAATCTCTAGAGTCTCCACAGCGCCAGTCCCAATATTAGCACAGATCTTAAAACTCCCTTTCCTGCATTTCTAACTTGGAGCCAGTAACGATGACCACCTGAAAACACTCCTGTGATGATAAGTGAGGCGATACAAGTGAACAAACTTTAAAGGTGTAGAGTAGCTGGGTGTGGTGGTGCACACCTGTAATCCCAGCTCCTCGGGAGGCTGAGCCAAAGGATGGCAAATCTGAGGCCAACCTAGGCAATTTAGCAATATTGGGTTTCAAGATAAACTTGTAAAAGGGCTGGGGATGTAGCTCAAGGCTCTGTGGATTCAGTCCCTGTACTGAAAACAAAAAGGGCTGCAGACTTCTTTGCCAGGCTTTTACAGCTCTGGGAACTGAGAGTCCAGCTCCACAAACCATGAGCTGCCACAAGGACAGTTACGATGTCGTCTCCGGTCACCAGTCGTGGCCTGCCCACCTCCAAATCACCAAAAAGGTTCTTACTGGAGAAGTTTATTTTCTAAATTCTAGCACCATGACTCCAAAGTCAATACCCAGATGTGAAACCATAGAAATGGCTGTCAAGGCATGAGCAATTCTTATTGCTCTTTGCAATGCTAGCTGTAAACAATCACCAGAAGGCCTGAGAAAATCTCTGGGGACTCAATGCTGAGAACAGTGTGGTTCTAACGTCAGCGGCACGGGGGTTAGAGTCAGTCAGTGGTGGGTTCAAACTCCAGCTCTGCCGGTTATTGTCTAGGTGATTTGGAGGGTATTATTTTTCTCTAAGCCTAGTTTTCTGAGTTACAAGATTTGAACAATCCTGTAAGTAATAAGATGCGCAACTGTTCTAGGACTGTTAGCTGTTTTCACAACATCAGTTGTAATAAAACCCTCTATAAATAATAAAATCTACACGGTATGTTTTTACAGATCGCAGCCATAAGTCCAGCTGACATCTGCTATGAGGAAACTTTATCAACATTAAGATATGCTGAAAGGTACACTTATGAATATTTCTTTACCACGGTGTGTCTGTGTTCTGAACCAGGGAACATTTTCCAGGTTGTTCCTGCTTGATAGGTCAGCCTACAGGGTGAGAGTCCAAGACAAGGAGATCAAAATGATCCGCAACAGAGAAGGAAAAGGAAATAAAACAAATAAGAAAAGAAATGATTCTGTCCTCGAGTCCTAGATAGGAGAGGAGTTGTGGTCTCAAATGGGAGAGGCACGGATGCCAATCCTGATGTGATTCGTTGCGTGCCTCCCTGTAATTTCCTGCCAAATACCATGGCTATTCACATATTCCTCTTACACAGGGACAGAATAGAGCCCGACAGGGAGTGGTTGTGCTAATAATAAACGAAGATGAACCATGGAATAGATGAGCTTCCAATGACTCCTTTTGAACAGGTCAGAGTCTCTTTGCTTGGTCACCTCATTTGCCAGAGTCCATGCAGGGGTTACACTCTTTGGAAAAGGCCTGGACCTAGGTGCCTCTTCCCTAGGGAAGGCTATCATCGCCTGCTGCCTTGTTGCCCACCCGACCTGGGAAACACCCTGTGTACAGTTAGCTCTGGCAGGAGGCTGTCCCAAGCTGTGCTCTTGCTCTTGAAGGCCGGCATCTGCAGCTCATCCTACGCCTGCCGCCCCTGAGCACTGTGAGAAAGGCGAGTGTGACTGTGGGTGGAAACCCATCCTCCAGGGCCCCATCCTCCTTCCCACACCAAGGCGGAGACCGAGGAGCCGCCCCTGCAGCTCCAATCCAGGCGGAGAGGAGCGGGGCGTTCTCGCCCTGCACTCCAGGAGCTCGGCGTCACACGGATACAAAGATTATTTGCCAGCCCTAGGTGTCGCTTGTCAGGGCTCAGCCTTGTGAGTCAGCTAGATCAGCTCAGGCAGCTCTGCAACCCGGAAAAGAGGCTGAGCCGGTGACGCCCTCTCCCTCACACACTGAGGGGCCGAACCATTCATTCCTGGAAAGCTCTGCCTGGCGTACAGGGGATGCTTGGAGACAAGAGTTACGATTAAGCCACCAAGTGATCGCCTTTCCTGCTAGTCTTCTCTTCCGCTGTCCTCTCAGTTTGTCACTTGTGTCTGTGGCACTTTCTTTCTCACCCCTCACAGCACAGCCTCAGCGTGTCACTTCATTAGGTGTTTTTTTCCGGCAACACAAACTCAGGTCTTTAGGTTGAATTTCTGCTTGAGCAGCATCTAGAATGCTGTTTTCTCCCTGCCTATCAGATGCGTGTGTGCTGCTAGCAGTTTTTGCAGGAGCGGTGACACTGCAGAGGAGAGAAAGAAGTTTGCTGTGGACTGTGTAACTCGGACTGGCCTTGCCAGTGACTGTTTCAGTCTCTCCTGTATAAAATGAGAGGGGCGAGATTGCCAGACTTAGCAAAAAAAATATAAGATGCTGGCTAAAGTTGTGGTTCAGAGAAGAGCATATGCTTTGCATGTACACTGTTCTGGGTTTGATCCTCAACACACTGATGCGTGTACTTGCATGCATACACACACACACACTCTCTCTCTCTCTATAGGATGCTAGGTTAATGTGATTTCCAATAAAGAGCCAGTCGTGTTTTAGGAAAGTATGCCCTATGCAATATTTGAAGTATTCCATGTGTTCTCTGGTGATACCGAAGGGGGATGAAGACTTCTAAGTCCCAAAGACGTCTAAGCTCCTCCTGGCCTGGGACACACGACAGAACAGGAGCTCGTGGCTCTAGGATTTCAGTTGCTCCAGCAGCAGTGAAATCGATTGTACAGATTCTCAAATAACAAAGTGTGTTCAGGCCTCAGGCCCCCCAGGCCCAGCACACTCCAGCTGAGCCGCACGGG
Source organism: Chinchilla lanigera (assembly GCF_000276665.1). NCBI lineage: Eukaryota > Metazoa > Chordata > Mammalia > Rodentia > Chinchillidae > Chinchilla > Chinchilla lanigera. The sequence continues at coordinate 9,649,398 of NW_004955406.1, read as the reverse complement.
TTTATTTGAACCATGTAAGTTACAGAAGTCACTTCCGGTCTTAATGGTGTAGTGGAACTGGAACTGGGCAGGGTGGAATCTCTGGTGACCAAGCAGGGTCAGGCTCCCACTCTGCGTGGCCTCTGAGCACACTTGCTGCTGCCCTGGGTCTGGTGGTTCAGCTCCAGCCACAAAGGGACCTGAGAGAGTGTTTGTCTTTGCTCGTGAAAGGGCTAAAAAGGTCCGGAACAAAGCTGTTGTCAACACCTGCACACTGGGAAGAGAGTCAAGGGCAGAGAACAGCAGACTACTGCTTGGGGGCGGAAACTCTGGAGTGCCAGGTAAGCTGAGTCAGGAGGCTATGCTCAGTCCGTGACCGGAGCAAGGAGGGGTCTGAGCTGGCTAATGCCCAGGGGCTGGGGTTGGAGGCCTGGAGCTGGGCCTGGAGCCACGGAAGAACCCCTGGGCAGAACTGGAGGGAGCCCAAGGGCAGGTGGGCGGGACCTCTGGGGCTTCGTTGGAGATATTTTGGCTTACCCTTAGAAAAAACCTTCAGGACAATGAAGACTCACGTGAGGTTATAAGAAATAATAGCCCTGCCTTTTAGAACAGCTATTTTAGTCTCTTTCTTTGTCATTTTATTTGAGGCCATCATTTCTACCAGGACTGCCGGTTTCCTTAACACTTGGGGAGTGGGTAGCATCTGACATTTATGGCTTTGTGCAGTTAAGTGAATGGTATAACCCAGGATCACCTCTTCTAGTTTAGTGCTTGGCTTGGTGACTGGGCTCCCCGCAGACCAGCGGACTCAGAGCCTCAGGCCAGCATGTGGGTCTAGTGAGTGTGGGCGCTTGCTTCAGCAATAATGGAAATGAAAGCCAAAGCAACAGCAGGTATTTACAGGCAAGAGTTTTAATTAGGAAGTAAGAGAAAAGACAGAAGGGACTGCAGTTTGGGACCTGAGGGCTGGTAAAATTGGGGGGCCGAAGAACACACTGTTTATGAGTAACAGATCGTGAGTTAAGGCCCTGGAGCGCACCTGTCCTTTGGCTTTGAATGTCTCTAACTCTGCCTCCCTCCTCTGCTAAGGTGTGCAGTGGATCACAATGCACAGTCAGCCAGAATCACTGCTTTAAATTAAGGCCCCAGTTTTCAGTCTGGTACCATGAAGATATACAAGGGGGATACACAAGGTATAGAATGGGTAATCACAATACACAGTGAAGGCTTAAATTTTAAAAATTATTACAGTAAAAGACACATTACCATTAATCCCCTTAAAATATTCCCCTCACTTTAAACACACCTCTCCCAGAATTCTTTTTATTTTTAATTTGTGTTAGTACATATTGATAGTACGTAAAGATTACATCCATCGTGAGGAGGTGGTACTTAATTCTTTTTGCTTCCCCTACTTTCTCTCCCAGCTGCACTTTTCCCTAACCTCCCTCCCATTCCCCCCATCTCTTTTTTTTTTCTTATTATCTATCCTTTAATTTGCTGTTTATTTACATTTTGGGTTTCTCACGTCAGAGAAACAATACGATATTTAAGCTTTTATGTCCCATTTATTTCACTTAACATTGTGGTCTCAAGGTAATTCATTTTCCTACCAATGATTCAAGTTTATCCTCCCTTATGGCAGCATAGTACTCTATTGTGTACAAATACATTTTCTTTATTCGTTCATCTGGTAATGGACATATAGACCACTTCCAAGATTTAACTATTATGGACTGTGCTGCTATAAAATGGATATGCATGTGTTACTGTAATATGATGACTTTAACTCTTTTGGGAAGATACCTAGAAGGAGAATAAATGGATTGAATGGAATTTCTTATTTTAGTTTTTTGAGGAATCTCCATAATATTTCCAAAATGGCTATATAAATTTATATTCCTGCCACAACATAGAAGTATTCCTCCCCCAGCCGGCCCCGCACCTCTACAGCCTAACCAGCATTTGTTGTTATCTGATTTCTTGATGATAGCCATTCTTTCTGGGGTAAAATGGAATCACAAAGCCAGGCATGGTGGCACACGCCTGTAATCCCAGCACTCAGGAGGCTGAGGCAGGAGGATTGTTGTGTGTTCGAGACCAGCCCGGGCTACAAAGTGAACTCAAGGCCAACCTGAACTGCATAGCGAGACCCTGTCTCAAAAAGACAAAAAAAAAAAAAAAAAAAAAAAAAAAAAAAATGGAAGCACAGTGTTGTTTCAATTTGCATTTCTCAAATAGTGAACTTAAGCATTTTTTCTTATATTTATTGGCCATTTGTATTTCTCCTTCTGAGAAATATCTGTTCATTTCAGTTGCCCATTTTTTGGTTGGGTCTTTTATTTTAGGGGAAGGTCTAATTTTTTTTGAGTTCTTTATATATTCTTAGTATTAGTCTTCTGTCCAAGGAATAGCTGGCAATATTTCCATTTTCCATTTCTCTTTATTTTATTCGCTGCTTCCTTTGCTGTATAGAGGCTGTTTAATTTGATATGATCACACTTGTTTTGTTTTGTTTTGTTTTGGTTTTGGTTTTTCTCCGGTACCAGGAACCGAACTCACGACCTTGCGCTTGCCAGGCAGGCGCTTTTGCCGCTGAGCTAAATCCCCAGCCCCTGATATGATCACACTTGTTGATTCTTGGTGCAACAGGAGTTCTGTTCAGAAAGTTCTTGCCTATGTCTATGTCTTTAAGAGTTTTACTTATTTTATCCTCCAGCAGATTGTTTCTGCATTAATACTTAGAACTTTGATCCATCTTGATTTTAATTTACATGGTAAGAGATATAGGTCTAGCTCTAGATTCAGTCTTCTGTGTGTGGATAGTCAGTTTTCCCAGCACCATTTGTTGAAGAGGAGCTACCTTTCCTCCAGCCTAAGTTGTGGGTCCTTTTGTCAAAGATCAGGTAGCTGAATGTGCTTGAAGTTATTTTTGCATCCTTTGTTCTGTTCCATTGATCCACATGTCTACTTCTCCCCTCAATACCATACTTTTTCTATCAATGTAGCTTTGTAGTATAAATTGAAGTCTGGAGTTGTGACTCCTCCTGCCTTGTTCTTGTTGCCCAGGATTGCTTTTGCTTTGAGGACTCTTCTGACTCCGTATAAGTTTTAGAGTTGTTTTCTCCAGTTCTGTGAGGAATGCTGTTGGTATTGGGATTGTTTTAACTCTGTATATCAGTTTTGGAAGCATGGCCATTTTGATTATAGTGGTTCTGCCTATTCAGGAACAGAGACTATTTTTCCATTTTCTGAGGTTCTTTTGTGTCTCCTTTTTCAGAGTGCTGAAGTTTTCATTGTCAACTTCCTTTTTTAGGTTACTTCCTAATTATTTACTTTTTCTCTATGCTATTATGAAAGGTATTCTTTCCCTAATATCTTGCTAGTTGAGTTCCTTATTGGTGTACAGGAATGCTGTTGATTTTTGTGTGTTTACTTTGTACCCTACTACATTGCTGAATTTGGCTATTAATTCTAGGAGGCTGTTCGTGGAATTTTTGGGTCTTCTATGTAGAGGATTATGTCATCTGTAAATAATGATAATTTGACTTTTCCTTTTCTATGTATATCACTTTTATTTCTTTCTCTTGCCTGATTCCTTGCATTAATATTTTGAGAACTATATTAAACAGTACTGGTGACACTGGGCATCTTGTTTCTAAGAGAGAGAGCTTTTAGCTTCCCACCTATTTAATATTAGGATTTTTGGCTATTGGTTTGTCATAAATTATCCCATCATTCTTGCCACTATCTGAAGCAGTTCTACAAGTCCTTTACAAGTGTCTTTACAAGGTATGATAAAAAATTGGTGAATGTTGCTGCCAACTACCATTCAATGGAAAGGCGGCCTTGTAAAACCATTGCAGTGTGTCCTCCTCCAATTTAATGACCAGATCTGGCACCAGGTGATCTTTCATTCTTCCCCTAAATCAAACTGACCACAAAAGCAAACATTTTTAATTGGTTCAGGACATTGAGGTAGCCACAGGGGTACAACTGAAGACACTCAGGAAAGAACTTCTCCAGAAAGTGGCCTGAAGGGGAGGATAAGTGTGTTCAAGGCCAGGGAGAGTGTTTTAAGGGGATTCATGGCAATGTGTCTTTTACTGCAATAAATCTTTTTTAAAATTTAAAAATTCATATATTTTATACTACAGGTACATTTTATGCCCAGTAATGGTTTAAAATGGGATGGATAATGAGGGTAAACTAGAAAGCTGTTGATGTACAATTGGTAAGGTGTTCAACATCAAGACAGCAACATAAAAAAACAAAATTTTTATGTTTAGTGCTGTGTAACACTCATGCTCCCAACCCTGGTCCCTTGTTCCCTCCCCAGCTGGACTGTCTGGTATGCCAGCTCTTCCTGTCCACGATCCCATTCATCGTGGTGTCAGACACGGTTCAGGTGGCCCTACCAGGAACATCCCCAGGCTTCCTCCTCAACAAAGCGCTTCCTAAGTAGAGTCAGTGCACATGGCTGGCCCACCCATGGATCTGGGTGCCACAAGTGTCTCTAACAACGAAACCTGGATGCGTTGGATATTGACATACACATGACATCTAATTCCCATTATTCATAAGCAAAGATACAAAATGCATGAAAGACAATGTAAGATAAATCTATGGTTCTTCCTGAACCCCATGGCCTGGTAGGGAATTCTCTTCAATGATGGTATGAGATGAAGCCTCCTCATAATCCCATAGGAAAGAGAGAGAGACTATCTCTCCTCCCCTTATGAGTTACACAGCAATGCTGCTCATCCGAGCACTTACCCAGTGAGTTCTCCACACTTACATGCAGCTCGGTTTCCCCTCCATGGGTGTCCCCCATCTTCACTGAGAACGCAGTTGAGAGTACTGTAGTGACTCTGTGCCTCATCTCTGACACCTCGGACCTAGTGCTTAAAATCCTCCCTCTTCCTAGAGTTTAAAATCCTCTACTGTTTCCTGGCAGAACACCAGCTGGGGACTCTTGCTGCCCAGGGCACCTGGGCACACCTGCTAGAGCAGGCACGGAGAGAATGGGAGCAGCAGTACGCGGCCGTGGCCCTGGTGAGCCTCCCTCCTCCCCGCCGAGGGCGGTCTCCACCCTGTATGTGGAGACCCCTGTCTTAGTTACTTTTCTCAGTACTGAGACAAAATCCCTGACACCCAAAGTTAAAGGGAGAAAGGTTTATTTATCTCACAGTTTGTAGAGGTTTCAGTTCATAATCAGCAGGCTCAGGCTGAGTGGCATAGCAGACAGGCATTGCAGAGGAGAAACAGTTCATGGTGGGCAGAAGGTAACAAAGCAACAAGGGATGACCACAGCTCTTTCTATCCCTTATAGCTTATCCAGGCTACTGAGAGCAGGTAACACTCACACCCTTAATCCTAGCTCCCTTGAGCCTAGCACTGCACCATGAATCAATCCTAGCATCACACACTGTAGATCCAGCCACCTCTGAAAAATTCCCACCGAGGACTGCGTGAGGCTTTTGGCAGGGGGTCGGGGGATGCATCTAGGCACAAATCCTAACAGCCTCCAAGTGTGGTGAGGGTTTGCCAGCAAACACATAGATGGGACATATGATATAGGACTGATTATTACTGTGGAGCTGCGGGGGCAGCCCCAGGGCAGGAAGAAAGAGCCAGAAAGGCCTAGGTGCACACTGGTGAGTGCAGCTGAGCGTGCAATTCGGGGCTGCTGGTGATTAGAGTTTGGGGAGAATTTGAGGCTTATGAGTTGTCCCCTAGGTGTGTATGGAGTGACCTGAGCCATGGCATCTCTCCTGGCACTTACTATCAGTATCAGATCACAATGGCCTGTGATACAGATTTTTTTTTCTGGTGCTAGGGATGGAAACCTGGGCTTTGCAAAATCTATACAAGTTCTCTTCAGCTGAGCTACATCCCCAACCCCTGGGCTGTGATGCAAATGTCATCCATGGGTGAGGGAGATGCCCTCTCTGCCTCCTCTTGGCACCCCCAACCCACCACAACTTCACAGCTGCGAGGCTCCAGGCACACCCCAAAGTTACAGGTCAGACCTGGAACACAGGACGGTGGGAGAGCCCATCCTGGATGCTGGAGACCTTGGAAGCCTAGACCAGGTCGCAGGAGGCAGGAGAGGAGTGGGAGGGGTCTGTGGTATCGGAGCTTGGATGAAGTTAGGGACCAAGGATTCTAAAGGCAGGACAACATGGGGTGCAGCTGGGAGCTTTACTAAAGCAGCATCCTGTTAAGGGGGAGCAGGGCCTATGACTCTTGGGCCAAGTAGGACTTAGCACAGGTGTAGAGAATTTGTGTACTGCATGAATCACGACAATTGAAAAGATTTCTATCCTCTTTACTCTTAATCAGAATGGATTTTAAGAATTAAAATTTCTCTGGGCTAGAGAGTTAGCTCAGCGGCACAGTGCCTGCCTGGCAAGCATGAGGTTGTGAGCTCAATTCCCAGTACCAGGAAAAAAAAAAAAAAAAAAAGAATTAAAATTTCTCCTTGCATGGAATTAGGGGTTTGGCTCAGTAGCATAACACTTGCCTACCATGCACGAAACCCTGGGTTCCATCTCTAGCACCACACCCACACACACAACACTCACACACACAATTTCCTTGTGCCTGTGGAGTTTATTCCAGTCCTGTTTGGCTAGCAACCCTCTATCAGCATGAAACCAGCCAGTACTTGCTTTAAAAAAATGAATGCACTTAGCTAACCAGGGGAGGGTTAATGCAAAGTGTCTTTTTTTTGCCATCAGCACCTAGTGGCCAATTAAGCGGTGGCAGGCCTTTAGAGGATGGCAGGATGAAAGGATCCCAGCGAGGCACTGCTGGTGGGGCATCCAGGCGGCTGGGAGCAGGGAGCCCCAGGACTCCAGGGTCTGAAGAGATGGGTGGGGCAGATGTCGAGACAGAGGCAGCACAAGGGCAGCTGGTGGGAGGAGGGCAGGGACAGCCGGCGGCTGTGCTTGGAAGAGCCCTGTCCAGATGCACTCAGGCTCCCAGCAGCTGACCCCGCCCTGCTAGGCCACCTCCCACACTCGGCTCCACCCCATACAGGATCAGCTGGGAAGTAGACTGGGAGGGTGCGGTTTGATCACAAGACTCTCCCTCTCTCCTCCAGGAACGGCAGCTGACGAAGACCCTCCCTCACCTTCTTAACGTCAACGAGGACCCGCAGCTCTCCAGGGTCCTCAAGTACTTCATTCACGCCGGTATTCACTCTTGCCCTGCCCTGGTCCTGCTCTGCTTCTGGCCCAGTCATTTTCCTTCCTGCCCACCCGCCTTCTTTTCCTTCTTTTTTGATTTTTAACACTGGGCAGTGTCCCATGGCTGTAATCCCAGTACTTGGGAGGCTGAGGCAGGAGGATTGCCTGAATTCGAGGCCAGCCTAGGCTACATAGTGAATCAGAACCAGCCTGAGTTACATAGTGAGACCCTGTCAAAACAAAACAAAACAAAACAAACTGTGGCACAATATGTAAAACAAACTTCACCAAAATGCTTAAAGCATTTCTAAGAGTATACTCTTAAAGGGCACTAAGCACCTTCACACTCCTGTGTAACCATCACCAACATCCGTCTCCAGAACTCTCCGTTATCATCTCAAACTGAGCCCACTAAAAACTAACTCCTCACCCTCCCGGGCCCTGGAAACCACAATTCAAGCTTCTGTGCCTGTGAATTTGACTATTGCAGATAATTTACATATAAGTAGAATCATTCAATATTTGTAGGGTGAAGACTGATTTAAGTTTACCCATCTTGTAGAGCACTTCAAAACTTCCTTTTCTAAGGCTGAGTAATATTCCATTGCATGCAGATACCGTATTTTGTTTATCTGTTATTCAGGTATGGTTCTTTTTCCATTAAAATATTTTATATTTTTTCCATGAAAAAGTAAGATATACTTGTTTTGATTAATGCAGCCATGCAAAAAATGTATATGACTGATCATTGATAACTTATTTCCTAAAAGGTTAGCCACTGTTAGCCTGGTGTGCAAGGTGGAATTTTCCCAGAAACAAACCTTGAGACAATCTTTCAGGTGGAGATGATTTATTCAAGATTTGCTCCTGGGAGAATCCAATGAAGAAATGGGGGAGCTGGCATAGAAGCAGCGAAGAGCTAGGCAAGAGTGTACCATGTTTCTCCAGAAATGGGACCTAACTGTAAATAATCAGCCTTGAAAACTAGAGATCAAAAATGCCAGCCCCAGTCAGCCTGGCCTGGCCTTACCTGCTGTTGCTCTCCTGTTCAGTGACTGCTCTGTTAAGGCACGTAAGGTGAGGATAGGCTGATTGTGGCTGGCATTTTTGATCTCTAGTTTTCAATGCTGATTATTCTCCAGAGAGGTCTTACTTTTGGGGGAAGAGGCTACTTTCAAGGGAATTCTCTCAGAAAGCTCTAGAGTATAAACTGTGCCTTGGCAATAAGGGTCTGCCTGGCAACAAAGGCTTTGTATTCAGCCGTGTCGAAGCTTGTGGGAGACATAAAACCACCAGGTGTTCCGTCTCCATCCTTCTTGAGAATGGGTACGCTCTAGTGCCCAAAGCAATCTTCTCAGTCCTCGCAGTGTTGCAGTTGCATCCTGGCAGGAAAGGCTGCTGAGGCTGGCATGCATGTAGAGAGCCGTGGTTCTTACCACATTTTTGTTTCGTAGTTTTGGAACCTTGAAATATCTCTTTGACTTAAATGGACACTGAGTGTGTTGGAATACAGCACCCGGAGTAGCAATGACCCCTGGCTCCCTGGCTGCTAAGATAGGTGTGGGTTCCAGGATGGTAGTGGGGGCAAGGAGACACTGGCCAGGGCTGCCCAAAAGCTGTAGGTGACACCCTCTGCCTCCCCCTACGGCTGTCACTAGGCAGACCCAGAGATGGAGCTTCAAGGAGTCTTCCTGTGCCAGGCTTCACAGTGTCTTCCAAGGCCCAGTGTCTTCTGATTTCTTTCTCCAAAATGCCCATGAAGAAGGCACAACTTTCAAAAAAACCTAAGACTACCATGAAAAAGGCAGAAGGTAAAAAAATCCATAAAGCAAAGTCATATCCAGGCACCACTGTAACTGACAACCCAGCTGGAAAATCCCTTCACATGATCCTTCCGAAGAGAAGAGGTCACTTCTAAAACATCAGATGTGTTGCCCTGTTAGGACCAAACCCTGACCATTGAAGATGAGCTGTCCTAACTCTTTCAGGTTCCTGTGACGCTGGTCAGGCTGCTTCCAATGCTATCACTCTTCAAGGCCTGGGGTAAGTTTCTGTGACTTAGCATCTTTGTCCAGCATTAGAACATTAGGACCGGGGCTGGGGATTTAGCTCAGCCACAAAAGCGCCTGCCTGGCAAGCGCAAGGTCGTGAGTTCGGTTCCCAGTACCGGAGAAAAACCAAACCAAAAAAAAAAAAAAGAACATTAGGACCGCTTGATACAGAGGAGGTGCTGGAATGTCACCAGGTTGTGGGCAGCCCAGGTTACCGATCCTACTGGACAAATATGAAGGGTCCTCTTTCGTGACCTACTGTGTGACAATGTTTAGGAAGGGTCTTGTTCTCTAACTGAAGTCTATTGGACCAGGCTCACTGTTCTCTTGGCTCTGGTCTTGAGAAATAAGGAGATGTCAGTGACAAAAGTCTGTGTGGTGATTCTTCATAAACAGAAGTGAGATCTGGTGAGGAAACAATTGAAAGGGCAAGCCCATTACAGGTGGCCCATGACTTCAGTGGTCTCATCTCCAAAGGCAGCTGCATCCTCAGATCTCAGTACTTGGGACCTTCACAGACTGGACTAACAGGTGACAGCCTACATTTTGGGGTGATTCTCTCCACCAACGACTCCCTCAGGAGTCCCTTATAGAAGTCTATGAAACCCTAGGGCCTATGTCTTAGTTACTTTTCTCGTTGCTGAGACAAAATATATAACATCCAAACTTAAAGAGGGAAACATTTACTTCAGCTCACAATTTGTACAGGTTTCAGTCCATAATCAGCTGGCTCCAAGGCAGGGTGATGTGGCAGAGGAGTATTGCAGAGGAGAAACAGTTCATGGCAGGCAGAAGGCAGCAAAAGCAGAACGCAGCAACTGACAACAGGAGCCCGCTTTCTGTCCCTTATCCAAGCTGACGACCTGTGGAGCACCCTTAACCCTAACATCACACCATGAATCAGTCACAGAATCATATCCTTAATCCCACCATCACATACCCTAGAACCAGCCACCTCCAAAAATCCCTCCCTATGACCACTATGGCTTTCCTGATGAAGTTG
>NW_004955406.1:9637950-9638937 GCF_000276665.1 Chinchilla lanigera | reverse complement strand
CTTCCTGGCTCCAGTGCAGATCCCTCAGCCTGCTAGCACAGATCCTTCATCCCGCTGGCACAGGCTTACTAGATTCCACCACTGACCTTGGGCCTTCCCAGTGCAGATTTATGAAACAGGCCTGCAAGAGACATTGTTGTGGACTCTAGGCCTCCAGTTGGATTCGTGGGAGGCACTGTTATGAGCTCCAGGTCTGTGGTTGCCAGTAGTTACCATGTCTGTGGGTTTGAGCTGCTCCTCCTACACAGTGAGTCTGGGCTTAGGTAGAAAGTGCCACCAGCCACCTCCTCTTTCTTTGTTGAAGTCTCCCTCCTCACTCTACCCATGGGCTTGAATTCTCACTTCAGATCCTTCAGATACTTCTTGAGTCCCAGTGACCCACCTCCCTCCTTTTTCTCTTCCTCAAGTTGCTATTTTGCATTGTCTGGACACCAATTCTTGGAGAGGCTCTTTCTGTGCTGCTCATCACTCTGCCATCTTCCTGGAAGTCCTTTAGTTTGTTTTTTCATTCTATTGATTGTTTCCTTTGCTTTGCAGGTTTTTAATTTGAAGTGACCTCATTTGTTGATTCTTGATGTTATTTCACAATTGGGGTTCTAGTCAAAGAGTTTTGTCTTTGTCTTCAAGAGTTTTGTCTATTTTATCTCATAACAGATTGTTTCTGTTTTAACATTTAGATCTTTGCTCCATTTTTATTTTATTTTAGAACATGATGAGATATGTGTCTCAATCTTCTGTAGGTGGAGAGCCCATTTTCCCAGAACCATCTGCTAAAGAGGCTAGCTTTCCTCCAGTTTTTGGCCCCTTTGTCAAAGATTCAATAGCTGAGCATTCTTGAGGTTGTTTCTGCATCCTCTAGTCTGTTCCATCGATCCGCATGTCTGTTTTTGCGCAAGTACCATTGCTGTATTTATCACGGTAGCTTTGTAATGCAACTTAAATGCTGAGAATATGGTGCCCTCTGTTTTGTTATTGTTGCCCAGGATT